>NW_028270140.1:30396561-30738644 GCF_037043375.1 Chiloscyllium plagiosum | reverse complement strand
GGTTAGGCCCTTTGGCCCAACAAGTTCACACCACACCTCCGAAGAGTAACTCACCCAGACCCATTTCTCCCCCCCGCCCCTGACTAATGCACTTAACACTATGAGCAATTTAGCATGGCCAATTCACCTGACCTACACATCTTTGGATTGTGGGAAGAAACCGGAGCACCCAAAGGAAACCCATACTGACATGGGGAGAATGTGCAAACTCTACACAGACAGTCGCCCGAGGCTGTAATCAAACCTGGGTCCCTGGTGATATGAGACAACAGTGCTAACCACTGAACCACTTGCCACCCCAAACACCTCATCCCAAAAGATGACACCTATGACAGTACTGCACTGGTAGCAGCAACCTGGACTTTTGACATCTAAACTGAAACTGGCTCTAAAAAGGGGCAATGATTTGTTATTTTCACAAGAGCTTTGGCTGGATGCAGATTGCATGTGTCTGCAAATTAACATTCTAATTTAAACACAAGAAATTTAAATTAATAGTGTCCACTTTATAAAGTGGCTTGCAACAGCTTTTACTTAACCATAACAATTTTAGTTTACACATCTCAAATCCCTTCACAATGACTCTGTCACATTTTGTTTCATAATGCTAAACTGTAGGACATACTAGATTGGACAAAAACCCTAAAAGGTTTGACAATAAATATGGATTTTTTTGGCCCCATAAAGAGAAGGAAATCGATGATGACAACTGGCCAGAATTGCCAAGATCTGAGCATCATAAAGAAAACACAGAGTTTCCTGCAGGACCTTTCCTGACATCAGAATGTGCTAGGTCTTCTAAAGAGGAAAGGAAACGCTCATCTTTGAAGGAAATATTTATTAGTACACATTTTCATGAATAATGAACAGGTAAATGTATAACTCTTGTCAGACAAGTGACCCAACCACTACTGTCTTCATCTACGGTAGAATCCACTCTTGGGGCTTGCTGTGCATCAGGATTCAGCTGAAAATCTCATGTTTAAAAAGACAACAATTTTTGTTGAAAATTTATACCATTTCAAGAAAATGCAATATGTCATGGGCTAAGTAATCATTGGCGGGCTTACTCCCAATTATTCCTGTTCTGATAAGCCTCTACATGAACTGTCAGAGGAAGTGGGAAATTGTGTATCACTAATTTGACTGAGTTCTTTTAAGAAGTGACAAAGAAGATTGATGAAGACAGAGCAGTCGATTTTGTCTATATGGACTTTAGGAAAGTGTTCAACAAGGTTCCACATGGTTAGCAAGGTTAGATCACACTGAATCAAGGGAGAGTTAGCTATTTGAATACAAAATTGGCTGAAGGTAGGAGACAATGAGGGTTGCTTTTCAGGCCGGTAACCAGCAGTTTGCCACAAGGATCAGTACTGGGTCACTGCTTTTTGTCACTTATATGAATGATGTGGATGTGCAAATAGGAGAAATGGTTAATAAGTTTGTAGATGACACCAAAATTGGTGGTATAGTGGACAGTGAAGAAATTCATCTCAGAGTACAATGGGATCTTGAGCAGATGGGCTGACGAGTGGCAGATGGAGTTTAGTTTAGATAAATGTGAAGTGTTGCATTTTGGTGAGGCAAATCAGGGCAGAATTTATGCACAATGATAGGGTCCTGGGAGGGTTGCTGAACAAAGAGACAATAGACAATAGGTGCAAGAGTAGGCCATTCAGCCCTTCGAGCCTGCACCGCCATTCAATATAATCATGGCTGATCATTCCTAATCAGTATCCTGTTCCTGCCTTATCTCCATAACCCTTGATTCCACTATCTTTGAGAGCTCTATCCAACTCCTTCTTAAATGAACCCAGAGAGTGGGCCTCCACTGCCCTCTGGGGCAGAGCATTCCACACAGCCACCACTCTCTGGGTGAAGAAGTTTCTCCTCATCTCTGTCCGAAATGGTCTACCCCGTATTTTTAAGTTGTGTCCTCTGGTTTGGCACTCACCCATCAGTGGAAATATGTTTCCTACTGCCAGAGTGTCCAATCCTTTCATAATCTTATACGTCTCAATCAGATCCCCTCTCAATCTTCGAAACTCAAGGGTATACAAGCCCAGTCGCTTCAGTCTTTCAGTGTAAGATAATCCTGCCATTCCAGGAATTGACCTCGTGAACCTACGCTGCACTCCCTCAATAGCCAGAATATCTTTTCTCAAATTTGGAGACCAGAACTGCACACAGTATTCCAGGTGTAGTCTCACCAGGGCCCTGTACAGCTGCAGAAGCACCTCTTTGTTTCTATACTCAATTCCTCTTAGCCTTCTTCACTACCTGCTGTACCTGCATGCTTGCCTTCATTGACTGGTGTACAAGAACACCCAGATCTCTCTGTACTGCCCCTTTACATAAATTGATTCCATTGAGGTAGTAGTCTACCTTCCTGTTCTTGCTACCAAAGTGGATAACCATACATTTATCCACATTAAACTGCATCTGCCATGCATCTGCCCACTCACCTAACTTGTCCAGGTCACCCTGTAATCTCCTAACATCCTCATCACTTTTCACCCTGCCACCCAGCTTTGTATCATCAGCAAATTTGCTCATGTTATTGCTGATACCATCTTCTATATCATTAACATATATTGTAAAAAGCTGCGGTCCCAGCACGGATCCCTGCGGTACCCCACTGGTCACTGACTGCCATTCCGAAATGGAGCCGTTTATCACTACCCTTTGTTTCCTATTAGCCAACCAATTTTCAATCCAATCTAGTACTTTGCCCCCAATACCATGCACCCTAATTTTACTCACTAACCTCCTGTGTGGGACTTTATCAAAAGCTTTCTGAAAGTCCAGGTACACTACATCTACTGGATTTCCCTCGTCCAACTTCATAGTTACATCCTCAAAAAATTCAAGAAGATTAGTCAAGCATGATTTCCCCTTCATAAATCCATGCTGACTCTGTCCTATCCTGTTACTACTATCCAAATGTGCAGAATTTCATCCTTTATAATAGACTCCAGCATCTTTCCCACCACTGAGGTCAGACTAACTGGTCTATAATTTCCTGCTTTCTCTCGCCCACCTTTCTTAAAAAGTGGTATAACATTAGCCACCCTTCAATCCTCAGGAACAGACCCCGAATCTATTGAACTCTGGAAAATAATCACCAACGCATCCACGATTTCCCTTGCCACCTCCTGATGCAGACCATCAGGCCCCGGAGACTTATCAACCTTCAGACCTAACAGTCTCTCCAACACCAAATCCTGGCAAATATAAATTCCCTTAAGTTCAGGTCCTTCAGCCACTGTTACCTCAGGGAGATTGCTTGTGTCTTCCCAAGTGAACACAGATCTGAAGTACCCATTTAATTCCTCTGCTATTTCTTTGTTCCTAGTAATATATTCCCCTGTTTCTGTCTTCAAGGGCCCAATTTTTTGCCTTGCACATACCTAAAAAAGCTTTTACTATCCTCTTTAATATTCTTGGCCAGTTTACCTTCGTACCTCATTTTTCCTCTGCGTATTTCCTTCTTAGTAATTCTCTGTTGCTCTTTAAAAGCTTCCCAGTCCTCAGTTTCCCCACTTATCTTAGCTGTGTTATACTGTTAGACATTGGGGTGCAGGTTCTAAGTTCCTTAAAGGTGGAGTTGCAGGTTGGTGGGGTAATGAAGAAGGCGTTTGGTACATTTGCCTTTATTGGTCAGGGCATTGAGTATAGGAGTTTGGAGGTCATGTTGCAACTGTACAAGGCATCAGTTAGGCCACTTTTGGAATACTGTGTTCAATTCTGCTCTCCCTCCCAGAGAAAAGAAGTTGTTAAACTTGAAAAGGTGCAGAAAAGATTTACAAAGATTTTGCCAGGGTTGGAAGGTGTTTGCTATAGGGAGAGGCTGAATAAATTGGGGCTATGTTCCCTGGAGCATCGGAGCCTGAGGGAGACCTTGTAGAGGTTTATAAAATCACAAAGGGTATGAATAGGGTGAATAGCCAAGGATTCCCCCCTACACCCAAAGAGTCCAAAACTAGAGGTTTAAGGTGAGAAGGGGAAGATATAAAAGGGACTTAAGGGGAAACTTTTTCATGCAGAGGGTGGTATGCATATGCAATGAGCTGCCAGAGGAAGTGAAGGAGACTGGTATAATTACAACATTTAAAAAGCATCTGATGGGTACATGAATGAGGAAGGTTTAGAGGAATATGAGCCAAATGCTGGCAAATGGGACTATATTTATCAAGGATAACTGGTTGGCATGGACAAGTCAGACTAGATTAAATTAGGATATATGGTCAGCATGGTTGAGTTCGACCAAAAGGTCTGTTTCTATGCTGTACAACTGTATGACTCTCTATGGTTGGTATAGGTACAGTTACAATGTTTAAAAAATATTTGGATAAGTACACGAATAGGAAAGGTTTGGAGGGATATGTGCCAAACGCAAGCAGGCAGGCGGAACTAATTTAGTTTGGGAACATGATCAGCATGGACTGGTTGGATCGAAGGGTCTGTTTCCATGCTGGATAACTCCTTTTCAGATGTTAACTAGCCCCGCTTTCCATTCTCATATCACCTTGAACTACTGCATTTTGTGTTTTTGTAGATGGTCTTTGAGAGGCAAACTTTAAACGTGTTTTTTATTTCAATGGAAGTAAAAGATCTAAACTTGAACGGCAAAAACAAAAAAGGACCAACTTTATAAAACGTCAATTTTATTTTTCTCTCGAGTGACGTCAGTCTTTTTCTCACCCACCTTCGCCACCGCCAAATTCACTCATTCACTTCCCCTTTAAAAGTAGCGAGTGGAAAGCGACGACATTTGCAGAATGGATACATTCCGCTGAGGATACTTCAGCGGCGCCTCCGAAGGTTCCATTTCGGAACGTAATGTAGCAAAAGAGCGAGCTGCGTGTTCCGTCAACAATGGGGAAACTGATCAGCCCTCCCTCGGGGAACAATGTAAATCGCTCGCTCGCCTCTTTGGCGACGTTTGTTCTGGCCTCCGGGCTGCCACACCACCGCAAGGCGAGTCAGCCCTTCGCATCGCCTGGACACAGCGAAGGAGAAACGCTGCTTCGCCACAACAAGCGAGCATCGTATATAAACTGAATGTGTATGTATATTTAAAAATACGAACAATCCCCTTCCTTTCCTTTAATTCCAGAAAACTTTTTAATTATTTTGTGTTGCGTTTTACACCACTTAAGAATTGGGTGGAAAAACGTGCCACCAACATGGCGAACTCAGTACAGACCTGGAAATGTTACCCCCACCCCCACCAATCAACCACCCACCCACCGCCACTAGCTCCCCTCTTTTTATAAAAAAAAAGAAATCCCAATCGAAAGAAAACAATATAACTTGGCGGTATCTCATTATATTCGGCTTTGGTTACTGATTATAACCAAAACACGGCGAGAAACCGACGCCGCGTGTGTGACGGGAAGCATCTCTTCCGCCGTTTCTTACGCCATAGAAAACGGTACAGACATTCTCCCCTTCCAAAAAAAAGTTTACTGAACAAACTCTTTATCGAATGATTAGACCCGAACTGAGTGTACTAAATTATAATCATTTTCCCTTGCCGCAATCGGAAGCGATTGGACATTTAAAACATTATCCCTTTATATTTAATATTTGGCTCTTACAAAATATTCGTGGAACAGTAGAAACAGACTGCGTGGTGATTTCAGATAGTAGAAACCAGATTACAATCATGCTGCGCCGGAAAAATTCATGTAAGAGAGCTTTGTCAACAAAAAAAAAGCAATAACTTTTTTTCTAAAATTTAACTCTCCGTGGAGATTAAATATGCCCTCCACTACCACCCCCACCCCCTCCCCTCCCGTGCTCTCTTTAAAAGGGCGCCTTGGCTGTATGTTACAAATATGGCTTCCAAAGCAGTGCACAAATTTCCAGAGAGAGAGAGACCATCTCTTCAACATCCCTACACGTCCTGAGGTGAGATACGCCTCCCACTACAGTAGAAAGTTCTCATTTATTCAGCTCCTCCAGAGTAGGGAAGAAAAAAAAATCCAGCTTTCAAAGAGTTAAATTGCAACATAACAGCAACTCGGGCTTCGCTTAAACGGCTCTTTCCTTGCACTTTAAACATATTTTACGTTTATATACATAATATATATACACACACATATTTATTCCCTTTCCTTCAAGAATTCGCGTTTCACAAATAACCTGACCGCGGTCTCGCTACAAAATAAACAAAATGCAAACTGGTCACCAAAGGGTCACGGCTACCTTAATTTTTTTAAAAGAAAGTAACGCCAACAAAACTAACACCAAAAATAATCTTAGTTACAAAATTTCAGAGAGGAAAGGAGTGGGCAGCTTACATCAGACGGCGTTCTGTTCCGAAGTTCCAGATGGATTCTCCTCTTCATATCCATTTTTAAAATCAATTTCAATAGTTTAAAATGACGAATTTATACTCCAAGGAAGGAGTCAGTTTGACGGTCTACTCTCAGTGTGTCGGTAATGTGACCAAACGCCAAGTTCTCTCCCCGGCGCCAAACAGCAGCAGAAGCTGAGAACGAGCGAGCGAACCATGGGTGGGAATAAAGACTCACTACTGCCTCCGATTGACTTCGAGCAGAACAAACACCCACCCACATTACAGAATGTTAAAGGAGCATTCCCTTCCCAAACCCAGCCATCATTTCTACAACATATATAATTTTTGCAATTTGTCTTCGCTACAAAATGCCGCCAAAGTTGAATGAAAAATCAGGGCTTCATTCAAAAAAAGGCTAATGTTCAGGTTTATCCTACAAGGGAAATGAGGCGAGCTTCCATGGACCAAAATGCTTTTTTTGTTTTAATTTGGTCTGCATCTCTTCAGAAAACTCTCTCCAAATTATACAACTGGCTCTGCACCACTAGATTGTAATATCATTCTGTATCTACATTTCCAGCCAGCAACCTCTATTGATGTTCACATTAAAACGCCTACTTCTCAAAACCAAGGAATTCATAACCCACCAAATCACAGCTCATCCTTAGAGACGGTCAGTTAATCCTTCACGAAATCTATACCAGCAGTCTATTCTAAGGAATAGATATAAATTGTCAATGACCCCATCTCAGATCCGGAGAGCTACGGATCTCGTTCAGGAAATGTCAACAGAGATTTCTCAACGGCTGTTGGAGGCATCTTTGTTCAGTTAAAGTAAATTAAGGCCACTTTCTCGATTGCCTGAGTGAATCATAAAGATCCCTTGGTGCGTACTATACAGAGTAAATGTGGAATATATTTCAGAATAAACCTACCAAATACCTTGGTCTCCCAATTCACATCGGTCCGTTTTGGTTACCACTTCAAACGTAAATAAATGCCGCTTCCCAACCCACGTGCCAATGTATTAAGAGTTGAAATTACTTCTATTTTGTTACACAGGTAACAATTACTACAGCAAAAACACAAACTGGGTATGTTACATGCGAAAATTACTTATAATGTAAGTGTAAAGGTGCGGTCAATTAAAATTATTGATTTCAGAGAGAACCTTAGTGCTGGTAATTCCAATGGTCCTTCCAATTGATTTGTGCAAAATAATATTCCAACTTCCTTCACCCTTGACCTGAAGCATTCTTTGAGGGTGCATTTCCAACAGGACAATTGCCAAACTTTCATATTATTTCACCATTATCTGCACCTTTTTAGATAATCTTCAATCCTATTTTCTCTCAACTAGATTTTAGTTGAGATTTTGATCAATGCGACTGAAATTAATTTATTTGGCAGCCCTTACTCCTATTTACAAAGCTTAACTTCATTCCAAGTTCCAGTCAGACTTTCAGTTTGCTAATTTAACATTTCTTTGAATGATCTTTATAATTGTAAATCTTACCACAACAGAATTGAAAGGATTTAGATACATGTAATCTGTTGAAATGTTACACTGTTGTATTTTCTGTACCTACCAAGTTTGCATAGCATCAGCATGAAATCTACATTTTTGATTTTTATTTTCCAAACGATTCTTGATTCAGTGTTGCCATTACATCCACATTTATGCTCTTGGTGGAAATGTTCATATACATACAAGCAATATTGCTCCCTGATAAGGTCACAAGGTACATGGTTATGAAAGGTAAGTTAGCTCCATTACTTGCCCACTCATTAATCCAACTCAAGAACTAGCAACAATTCCCCAATAACAGCAAGTTGGATTCCTGATTTCAATCCTGTTCTCAGTTGACTTTTTTAATTGAAATGTGTCCACTGCTCTATTAATAAAGCTATGGTGCTATTTAGCAATAAACAATCATCTTAGATGCAGAATTGTTTTATATTAAATAAAACATTCATTACAATTCAAGCAACAACTTTATTTCCATATCTGTAAAAATTAGCAGTTTTCTGGTAGTGGGATAATTTATTTTTATTGAAATTGTAGTCCAGCTCAATCCTGGTTCTAAGCAAAGTTGGTTCAGTACATTTTATTAAATTTGATGGTATAGTGTATTCAGCGTGGATTTTTCACTTAAATAGATTAACAAATTATTGTGATCAGAAAGTAAATATATGTAAAACGCCTTTTAAGATGAAAGCTGACTTTTAAAAAAACTTTTCAAATCTGGTTTTGATGAATATATCTACTCAGTTACACCTCAACGTCCATATTTTTCTGGTGTTATTGAATCTTAGAGGAATTTTCTAGTGGATATAGAGTGGTCGTTCATTTCAAATCTGAAAAGAGCTCATTCAAAGGTCCTGACGCTCATTTAGGAGTATTTAGGAATTACTTCTTCAATTTCAAAAAAAATGCCAATTATTCTTTCACTTCAGCCCACTCACCATCTGCTCCACCTACCAGCTGAGAAAGGAGACTCTGGGCCATCTACAGTACTCACTTACACAATTCCAGTTAGGAGGACGAATGGACGAGCTCCCATGAGTACTGCTACTGAGCCAATAAGCAATAAAGAGGGGTACTGGATGACAGGGAAAACCAAATTTCTACACGTGGGCCACCATATAACACCTTCACTCATTGTAACGTCTTAAGGTGGGTAAAATTCAGCTGATTATCGTGAACTATTTCCCCCAAGTTCTCAGTTGATACAGTTTCAAAATCAAGCAAATCACTTTTTGATTGTGAATAAAAGTAGTTGCACTCTCAACTGACTTTGGGCGTCATTTTGTTTAAAAAGATGATTTGTAAAATTTTACACCCCCCTACCCAATTAAGATGCACTTTTTTATCATAAATTTCTCCCCAAGTGTTCTTGAGTTAGTAGATATCAACATAACCCCGTATTTCAAAAAGAAACATTAACTGGGTTAAGACAATGTCATTGAGAGTAGTCTTAATGAGCAGGACAGCATATTTCGGGGGATCTGATGATGCTCGATACTGTTGCCATAAAATCTGCAAGTTGAATTATGCTTTAAGGCTGTTTATGAGGTGAACTTTCTATCCGCACTGGGTTTAGGACGAAAATTAGCTCGACAGAACTAAAATGACCTACTTTCAGAAAACCTTCAGCAATCGCCACCTCCTGGTATTTCCACAGAAGTGCAAGATTTGCTAGCGCCGACCCAGCAACCTTGACTTCCCTGTGACCAATGCGAGCTCGAAAGTATAATTTGAGCGAAAATGTAAACGACGATTTTGTGTTCATCCACAGAACAGTGCAAGTTAATTAACATTCAACACTTTAAAAAAATAAGCAAAAAATTTCCTCCACACACAAAAAACAGCGCTTCTCCGAACAATGGGATCTTTCTAGCTTGTTTGTTACTGACCAGTGACCAATATTGTAGACTGACGTTCAACATTACAGGCAGTGAATGAATTGTTGAGACGGTTATTGGTAATGTTGGATTGGGTGAATATATCTACTCAATGTAATATAATCCAAGGCAAAGTCCTTGGATAAAAAAAGGCTGGCATCTTTAGATGATCAGTTTTGTCACCTGATTTTTTTCCAAACTATACGTTATCTTAAGAAAAAAAGTTTCACTGCAAGAAATACAATCCAACAATGCCCCGTGGACAGGAAATAAAGGCTGTTAAAACTATGAGCGGGAGATTCCCTTTGCTGTTTGTTCTCACTGGGAAGGATTTTCTCAGTTGTACAAACAGGATTATCTCGTTAGAGACTGAAATATGGAGGCCCTTTCACTTGTACTGAAAGACACCATAAATTATGCAGGTCATTAATATGAATCGAAGGGTATTGTTTTCAACCTTCTCGAATGAGGCCTATTCTGTAGATTTTCTTGACCAGACGTGCAAATGGTTGAAGTGTTATGTGAGAGTTTGCTTTTTTTTCGCGTGGCAGGGGGAAGAAAGTGGGATGACATTTTAATGTATGTCCATACGCAAAACATATATAGAATATAGTATAAATAATTATTGATTCAGACCAGTCATTACATGGCTATAATGTTCTTTAAACCTTCCCACTGTGAAAAGCGAACACTAATTTTACAATTACTTCAAACGTGATGCAAATCACTTTACCATTTCGAAAATGTGCAACCTTCACCTATCAACATTTATTTGGTTATAAAGCTGGTGGCCATCAAAACGTAGAACTATAAGAAGGAAAAATAGCGATTAAGGTACACCGCTGAATGCCTGTCAATCACAAACACATGACCATCACGCGCCATTACATAGAATTTTATTAAAGCATGCAAGAAAAATATATGTAGACATTTCCGTACAAGACTGTATGAAGAATGGGCTAATCTATTTAGAATAAAATAGGTATTTTAATATAAATTGTTACGAATACCAGTGCACCATGAATCATATAAAATCGATTTTTGCATCTCCGTGCGATCATTGCATGAGAAAACCGCAGCCTCTTGCAACAAGCCTAACTCCAGTCTTTGGATTCCGCTTCAGAAACCACTTCTTCCCGGTGCTTTCTGTTTATTTTGTTGCACCGCTCTTTGTTTTCGATCGGTGCTTTAGTTTGTTCAGTAACGCTAATCTGCGGAAGCAGCAAAAAAAACCCAGCACATTTCATCTTGCTTCCCGACGCAATGTTCGATGCCATGTTTTGCAGTCGCAATTGCAATGCGCTGTCCTTCTTGCACTCGACAACTGCAATCGTCAGCAAATACTTGGATCAAACTCCCTCTAGGCGATAGTACTGGTATGACAAAACATCAAGGACAAGAGACTAAATGAACGACTGTAGCTGCTTTGTTCATTTTATACGTAGGTTGGTTTTTTGAACAAAATCTCCCAACGTAGATTTCAAAACCACTTTTTTTTAAAAAGTGCGTTCCTTTAGTAATGGCTTGATCATTTAGGACTGAGGTGAGTGGACATTTCTACACAAACGGTTCTAAATCTTGGAAACTACCACTCCTGTTTAAATATCTTGACATAGAAGGTTGAGATAGGTTTTTGTTCTCGTATAGAATCAAGGAATGCGGAGTGGGCGGGAAACTGGCTTCAGAAGATTACCCAAAATCGTATTGAACCCTAACCCTATCACAAACCAGCGTCTGGGAGCTAAATGGTCTCATCTGGACCTATTTGTTAAGTTCTTATTTTAAGAAATTGGTTTTATTGCTCTGAAAAAGCGCCATTTGACCATGCAGCTTCCTTCACTTGATAGTTTGTGAATCTTGTTTTTAAAATCAAATTACATATTTATATCTATTTCGAGATGGCTTCTGTTAGACACCATCTCAGAATTTTTCATATCTTCAGTGAGTTTTCTAAACATAGATTTTCATTTTTTTAAAAGAATACAGGAAACAATGGTTGATGAGTAATACTTTGAATCTGTTGCCACTTCCTGAACCTGTGCCCATTTTTCGCAGTCTCTAAATTAACTGAATCCGCGTGGCAAGTGGATTCCTCTGTGTTTATGACCTTGATGCATTATTCCTCCCTCAGCCATCTCAACCTTGCTTCAGGCTTTGAAATAGTTGATCATACTATCCTTCTCGCATCCCTTCTGCATTATCTAGCTGGCAGAATTTGCTGCATCTCCTGGTTCCATTTCTATCTTCCAATAAATGCTCATTGACCCAAAGTATTAACTTTGTTTCTGTCCTAATACAAACATGTGTTTTTGAAGGTACAATTTCTAATTTCCCTATTCATGGCTGGCTTTGTTTGTTTAAAAAAAATCATCTGCAAATAGTTTTTACAAAAAAACAGAGACTGTCGAGCTGATTGCTGCAAATTACGTAATTTCACGCACCACCAACTGAGATGAAAATGGACAATCTGCCCCACCTCATATTAATTTACATTACCCTGAAACTTATCAAGTGTTTCTGAGATGAGACATCAAAATGTAATTATCTGTTTGAAGCAAGAACTGCTACTGATATGAATTAATAAAATCTCTGCAATATATAAATGAGCTGAGTACTTCAAGGACCTTACCAAACAGGCAAGGAGACTAAGTACACTGGCGTCACCTAAGTTTACTTCATTGCCACCATCTCACTTACTCTCATCACTATAACTTTGAGAGGGACTCAAAAATTGAGGTGGCCTTTGATCTTCCTAAGTCCCCGTTGATCTTTGAAACTGTATGTAGACAAAAAGCCTGATTTTTCTCCGTGTGAGAGTAGATGTAGAACAGATTATAATAGAAGTTGCCACATGTGGTGCGGAAGCAAATAGGATGCCAGAGATAGCCAGAAGTAAGCTTGCAAAAATGAAGGATACATTAACAACCAAGAAAGTTTAAGATTGTAGCAAGGAAATAAACTGCATTCTCTCCCCTTCCCCTTATACCACAGAAATCTGGACAATAAGACACAGTCATAGAGACTTACAGAATAGAAAGAGGCCAATCATGTCCCTGCTGGTCATCAAATATCTATCTAATCCCATTTTCTACCATTTGGTCCACAGCCTTGTAAGCTATGGCATTTTAACTGATAATCTAAATACTTCTTCAATGTTGTGATGCTTTTCACCTCTACCACTCTTTTGGGCAGTGAGTTCCAGGTACATCTAATCCTCTGAGTGAAAAGCTTTTCCTCAAATTTCCCTACGACTCCTCTGTCATGTTATTTATGAAGGGGGAAAACTTCTCAATATCTCAATATCTTCATAATTTGTACATCTCAGGTTCCCTTCAGCTTTCTCTGCTCTAAGGGCAACAGTCCCAACCCATACTGAATCGCTCCAGTACAGGCAATATCTGGTGTATATCCTCCACGTTGTCTGAAGTGCAGTCACATCCTTCTTATAGTGTAGAGACCAGAATTGCACACAGTATTCCAGCTGTGGCCTAATTAATATTATAAACATTTCCATCATTGCCTCTTAGATCTTGTATTCAGTGCCTCTATTAATAAAGGTAAGTATCCCATATTCCATCTTAACCATCTTAGAACATAGAAAAATACAGCGCAGTACAGGCCCTTTGGCCCTCGATGTTGCGCCGATCCAAGCCCACCTAACCTACACTAGCCCACTATCCTCCATATGCCTATCCAATGCCCGTTTAAATGCCCATAAAGAGGGAGAGTCCACCACTGCTACTGGCAGGGCATTCCATGAACTCACGAATCTTCGTCTGTCTGTCCTGCTGCCTTCCACGATCTATTGACATGCACACCAAGATTACTCTGATCCTTTGTACTTCCTGGAGTCCTATCATATCGCCAGCATTCCCTTGCATGATAGTCCTTCCAAAAATCATCACCTCACACTTTTCAGAAATATATTCCATTTGTCATTATTCAATCCATCTGACTGACTTATCTCTATCATCCATAGTTTAAAGCCTTCTTGCTCACTATTTACCACACCCCCACTTTACTGATCAGAAGTCCTACATTCATATCTAGACCATTAATGTACACAACAAACAGCAAGCGACCCAGCACTGAATCCTGTGGTACACCACTGGACATTGGTTTACCTTCACAAAAGCACCCTTAGACCATCACCCTTCCTGCTAATAAGCCAAGTTTGGAATCAATTTTTCAAATTGGCCTGGATTCCATAGGTTCAGACCTCATCTCCTCTAAGTTTTCCTGCCTTTACACAGACCCCTGAGGTCCACATGCGGCAACAGCTTCCAAGAACAGATTTCAATACATCTATCACCGACTGGTGTATATAGATCCTCCACATGGCGGTGCTGCTTCAAGCAAATATTAGTTCTGATATCCCTGACCAGTGTTCCATGTCAGACCTTGTCAAAACCTGACTAAGATCCATGTAGATTACATTCACTGCACTACCTTCATTCACACATCTAGTCACCTCCTGGAAAATCTCAACCAAACCTGCCAAATGTGATCTTCCCCTGATTAAGCCATACTGATTATCTTTGATTAATCCTTGCCTCGCCAAGTGGAAATTAATTCTGTCCCTCAGCACTTTATCCAATAATTTCCCTAGCACTGATGGTAGACGCACTGGTGTGTAGTTTCCTGATTCACCCCTATCATTCTTCAGAGTCCCTGCAATCTTCTTCCTTACATCACACAGTCACCTAGGAGACACCTCAATTGGGGCTGGGGATTTATCCACTTTTAAGCCATCTAAAATCACTAGTACCACCTCCCTCTTAATGCTAATTTATTCAAATAAATCAGCAGTTCTTCCACCCTGTTTTCTACATTACATCGCCCTTCTCTCTTGTGAATATAGATCCAAAGTACTCATTTAATGCCTCATATCTTCAGGCTCTAAACACACAATATCACTTTGGTAACTAATGTGTGCTATGTTTCCCTGATTATCCTCTTGCCCTTGATAAATGTATAAGATATATTTGATTTTTCCTTTATTTTACCTGCCAGGAGGGTTTCATTAGACCCTAAGATGTTGAAGCTGAAATAAGCTATTCAACCTATCAAATCTGCTCCAACATTATATGAGATCATGGCTGATCTGATACTACTCAACTTTCCTGACTTATTCTCATTTCCTTGAGTCCCTTAATGATCAAAAATCTGTCCATCACAGTTTTGAAAATAACTAATGACCCACCTTGACAAGCCCTCTGCAGTAAAGAATTTAAAGATTGACAACTGTCTTGGAGAAAAAATGTCATCTGCCAAGTTTTTTCCCACTTATCTAACCTGTCTATATCCTTGTGTCGACTCTGTGTGATCCTTACTACTTGCCTTCCAAACTACTTTTGTGTCATCTGTAAACTTGGTAATTCAGGTCCCTCATCTGGATCATCAGTATACATTGTAAATAATTGTGGCACTCCACTGGCTAAGGTAGCCATCCTGAAAATGCCCCTTTATCTCAATTCTCTATTTTCTATTGATTCTGGTAATCCCGTGTCTGTACTAATATACTATCTACAACATCAAGGTTCTTGTCTTATTAAGTGGTGTTATATGGTTTTTGTTTTCCTGCATTTTCTATGCTTCTCCAGGGTTTCTGCTGTTTTGAGCCCTTAGTATGTATGACATAAATGTCCTTTTTTCTCTTATGCAATCCTGTTTCACTCTTGACATCTAGTGTTCCCTGAACCTGTTGGCCCAACCCTTCACTGTGATAGGAACATGTTGGACTTGTACTCTCTCTATTTCTTTTTTGAATGACACCCATTGCTCCAAACATGGGACTGGGGACCCCTGTAACAACATTTGGTGAGAATTATAGATTTTATTAAGAAGTAAATATAACTGATTAAATAGAACAGACATTGATATGAAATTAAAACATTTAAAAAGAAAGATTCTTATAGGAGTTAACCATGAAAAATTCCATCACAGTTAGCTGGAAAAGAATATGCCTAAAAGGGGACATGCATGTGTTTAGTCTACTACTAATTAAATTTGTGCTTGGCACAGACAAGAAAAAATGAATAAACAATAGTATAATCACTAAAATGAAGGCCTGGAAAACCATCTGTACGTAAAAGTAAATGCTAATTATAAAGAAATACTGAAACCATTTAACTGATAAAAAGAGTAAAAATGCTTATCACATGAATCCCATTAGAAACCAGGATAAGACAACACTCATGAAGACCCTCCCCAGAGAAATTAAACATCTTTACTGATAAACATTTAATGAAGGATTAATTTAAGATTGAAAGATTAAGAGAGAGATGAGAGGAATATCCAGATTAAAAAACAAAACATCTTTACTGATAAATGTTTAACAAAGTATTCTTTGAAGATTGAAAGACTAACAGAGAGATGAAAGGAGTATAAAACATCACAAATAAATTGACTAAGTAAAAACTGACAACTTCATAAAGGAAACTTCACTGACTAATTAAGGAATAATGTAAATGATATGATATCACATGAAATTGGGAGGAACCCATACTGACACTCACATTTGCAAAGGAGGAGGAGTCAATATTTAAAAAACACTTTCACTGAAATTTCAGCAGTAATAGATACCTCATAAGATTTTTCAAACAATATTCCCACCTGCCCCAACACACAGATTTCTGTAGAAAAGAAGTCACTTGTTCAGGACTGTAAGGCAAAACTTTAATGTTGACAAATGTTCTATTAGCATTGTTAGATATTCTATTGTTACTGTTCTTAGATATTCCTAGACATTCTTAGATATACTTGAAAGTCATAAATTAAATTAAACTGCATTCTATTGTACTCGTTATTGCATCTTTTAATAGTGTTTAGTATGACCATTTACTTATTGACTTAAAGTATATTGCTTGTTAATTTATGTTAATTAAATTACAAAATTAGTAAATTGTCTTATTTAACTTTTTCTGTTAGAACTGAAATGATTCCTAATGGATGTAGGTTTGCTCACTGAGCTGGAAAGTTTGTCTACAGAGGTTTCATCACCATACAAGGTAACATCATCAGTGAGCCTCTGGATGAAGCACTGGTAGTATGGCCCTCTTTCTATTTATGTGTTTAGGTTTCCTAGGGTTGGTGATGTCATTTCCTATGGTGATGTCAGTTCTGTGCTAATGTCATTTCCTGTTCTTTTTCTCAGGGGGTGGTAAAGGGGATCCAAGTCAATGTGTTTGTTGATAGAGTTTCGGTTGGAATGCCATGCTTCTAGGAATTCTCGTGCAAGTCTCTGTTGGTGACGAAATGTCTGAAAATGAACCTTCCAGCTCAGCGAGCAAATCTACTTCTAAAACCTCAACTTGCGCTACAAATCTTCTCAAAACTCGCTAACACCAATGTGCGCAATATGCTAAAACTGGTCCAAAATTGGGAAACCAATGCCATCGGACAGAGCGCCACCTGCAAACAGCTGTATTTTTTGCACAAATGCTCAAGGAAACAGGTACTACATCGATGTCTTAAATACAACCCTCCCCTTAACACCCCACTAGCCAAACGAATAGCAGAGCAAAATGGCCGCAGAATGCTTAGAGAAATGATTAACAATGTCCACAACAGACTCCATAAATACAACCGGGAAATTTTGCACCAAAAATCTTTACTCACTAATGCAATGGACCATGAATGAACAGACACAATACAATAAGCCATAGACATTAAACAGCGACAAACACAGAAAATGAAAAAAACTAGACATGCAGAAAAAAACTAGACAAACATACGCATAATGACAACACAAACAGCACAGAAGCATAGATAAAAAAACTTAACTGACGGACCCTTAACATACTGAAAAAGCTGTCTTAGTAAGAGGATTAAATTACAACTTCCAGGATGTGGACAAGAAAGATTTCTTAGCATCATTAGAAACAACACTGAAAGACAGCCAGCTCACAGAAGAAATCCAGCAAACCATCAGACAGGCAGTCACACCAACGTTAAGCAGGAAAAAGGAAGGAAACATACTCAATACACAAGAAGGACTAAAAAAAGATAAAATCATTGTCATCCTACCTGCAGACAAAGGATGCACGACAGCCGTTTTAATTCAAAAAGACTACTTTGACAAAGTGAATGCACTACTTGTAGATACCAACATTTACCAAAAAGTGGCAATAGACCCGACCCCAGAACTAGAGAACTGAATCACAGCCCTACTCAAATAACTTCAGAAATCTGGAGAAATAAATAAGACTAACTTCCAAAAAATGAAACCAGACGGATCCAACACACCATAGTTCTACAGATTACCCAAAATTCACAAACCAGTAGCCCCCCTCAGATCCATAGTCTCTCTCCTTGGAACACCAACTTATAGATTGGCCAAGGAGCTACACTAGAGACTAAAACACTCAGTAGGAGACTCACACCACTCCATCCAAGCATTCCTGAACAACATCAAAAACAGCAAGATAGAAGAGTGTGAAATAATGGTCTCCTTTGACGTAACAGCCCTATTCACATCTACCAAAATCAAACTGGCCAAGAAAACGCTTACTACACTATTAGAAGAACCAAAGACACATACACCAAACACTACCAACTTCATCAGCAATATTGTCAGGCTAGTGGACCTATGCCTTATCACCCACTTCACCTTCAACAACAAAACCTACAGACAAACCAACAGGACACCCATGGAATCTCTAATATCAGAGTTCTTAGCAAAGGCAGTAATGCAGAGACTTGAACAAACAGCTCTACCGGCCATCAAACCCAAACTTTGGTCCACTAAATGGATGACACCTTTGTAATCACTAAACGAAACAAATTAGAGGAAACCTTCAAGACCATCAATAATACCATTACTGCATAAAATTTGCTAAAGAGGAGAAAAACAACAACAAACTGCCATTCCTAGATGTCGCAGTAGACCAAACAGCCAATTGGGAACTTCAAACCAGCGCCTACAGGAAAACAACACATCCGGACCAAATACAGAAGTACAGAAGCAATCATCGCAATATCCACAAATGAAGCTGCTTTAGAATATTATTTCAACAAGCCACCATACACTGCAGCATAGAGGAAACATGAGAGCAGAGGAAAATCACCTGTACAGTGTATTCAAAAAGAATGAGTACCCAATGAACACAGTCCGCCGATTTCTCAGCAACAAACTCTCCCCTACATTAACGACATCCCAGAAATAACAGCAAGACTACTCAGACGTCTTGGCATCATGGTAGCCCACAAACCCACCAACACACTAAAACAGAAGCTAATGAACTTGAAAGACCTTATACAGACAACAAGCAAAACAAACAACATTTACAAAATACTTGCAAGAACTGTAACAAATACTACATTGGACGAACAGGCAGAAAACTAGCCACCAGGAGACATGAACATCAACTACCAAAAATAGACATGACCCACTCTCACTAGTATCCTTACTTACAGATGAGGAAGAACACCACTTCGACTAGGACAACACATCCATCCTGGGACAAGGCAAACGGAGACATGCACAAGAATTCTTAGAAACATGGCATTCCAACCGGAACTCTTATCAATAAACACATTGACTTGGATCCCATTTACCATCCACTGAGAAAATGAACAGGAAATGATGTCACCGTGGGAAATGATGTCACCACAGGAAATGGCATCACCAGCCCAGGGAAACCTAAACACATAAATAGAAAGTGGGCCATATCAGCAGTGTTTCATCCAGAGGTTCACTGAGAATGTTACCTAGTATGGTGACGAAACAACTGAAAATGAACTTTCCAGCTCAGTGAGCACACCTACATCCAGAACTGCAACCTGAGCTACAAATCTTCTCAAAACTCGATGATTCCTAATATCTTATACACTTCCTTAAGTGGGGAAAGGCATATTTTCCAAAGAAATATAAGTCACAGACCCTTAAAATACTTGGGATGTTTATAACGCAGCCAAGGTTAATTAATAATAAGCAGTTTGTTTTAGAGGGTGGTAGCATATTCATGCAATTTCCTCTGTGGGATGGTAATGTAAAACTTACACAACCCAAACTTTAAACATTTGTAAAATTTGATGTCTTGAACGCAGCAGAGACAAGTTACCAGGGAATACTCCTTATCTAAGGTAGCTCAAGAGTTAAAAATTATAAATCACTTTTCCCTCTGTCTACCTTTAGTTGAAATACTCATATTGTAAAATCTACAGGAGAAAATAAAGGCTTTTGAATTGTGGAATTTAACCAAAAAGTCTGTCCAAAAAAAAACCATAAGACAAAAAAAAAGGCATTTGAAATTTTAAATTATCTCAAAAATTAACATCCTGAAAAAAAAGTCAGCATTTTAGCCATTTGATCAGAGCTGAAAAGCTACAGAGATCTCTTCTAGAGCACAAAGTAGGGGGCAGCAGTTGGAGGTGTTACTCTCGTTGTAGTTGAGTGATGGGTGTTACAGAATGATTACAGACAAGCTACAGTGACTGTGTGACAAGACCCTAACCAACATAGCACTATGTCACAAGATCTTCTCGCAAGATTTGCGACAAGGAGCAGCAATGAATAAGAGGGTTTTGAATGAATTAAAATCAGATCCACATGCAAGACTCTAATATAGCCTTCGACAAAGAACTATTCTTTGCCCACAATCCTTGGTGCAGATTTGTACAGATCATAGGGAAATCTGCGTCCAGATAACACTAGGTCTTTGTTAATTAATTGAACCCAAAAAGACAAGTTGGATATGTCAGGTAGTTCTTAATCTCGGAAGGCACTGCCTGACTAATGCCTAGGTAAACAATGGCTTTGTCAGGGAGAAACACCAACACAATGTGTTCTGAATAGTCTTTTTATAACATAGGAACAGGATCAATCAATCCAGTACATCAAGCCTGTTTTACAATTCAAGTTGATCCCAGCTCACCTGTATCTTAATCCCAGCTACCTACCATAGTTGTGTATTGCTTAATACGATTTATTCAACAAAAATGTATTACAGTTTAAAACTGAGTTCCAGAAAATTAGAAAGTAAACAAATAATAACCACATTGGATGGGGAATGGACCTGCTCTATAATTGACTCCATTTTAAATGTATTTAGTGGTGTGCAGGTCTTTTGATCCACTCCCAATATTTTATAATGAATAAAACTATATTCTGTGGTTTCTTGTACTGACTCTAATTTTACTCATCCCAAAAGCCATCCCTTCAGTTGCCTCGATTCTGGATTCTAGAATTCCTTTCCTAAACCTCTGTATTTCTTTCTCTCTCCTATTTAAGATCCTCCTTAAAACCTACCTCTTTGAGAGATAATCATCTGTCTTAATATGTCTTTATGTGGCTTGTGGTTAAATTTTATTTGATAATTCTTCCTCCAATGTGATTTATCATGGGATGTTTTACATTGAAATTGTGGTAAATTAATACATATTGTAAATGTAGTTAGAAAATTCACAATGCCATGAAATAGGTACCATTGTTACAGCCAATCAGTTGAAGAAATCTTGGAAAATATTTGCTTTGTGAGCATGACAATTACAAAGGCATTATTGTGTTTTCAACTAAAGATATCAAAATAACATTACAGTAGTTATAGTTACTTTTCAAATATGTGAAATAAATTTGGAAAAGAACTTGCTGTGCCAGATAAATATATCTGTTTCAACCCAATCTCTTCACCAGCCTGGAAACTGAAAGTACAGTGAAGTCATCTGTTCATCAGTGTTACAGGAATGGGAGTCAACATATTAGTATCCCTTGTACCACTGGAGGTTCAACAGCCTTTATATTTTACTATACTTATATATAGTATGTACTATACATATATATATAACTTACATATTACTAGATTTTATATAGTAAACCAACCAAAGTAATTCACAGGACAATATTAAGTAAAATGTTGCAATGAGCCATAAATTGGTGACCAAAGGGTGACCTTAATGTGTGATGAAAGGAGCAAGTGAGTTTAGGAATAACTTCCAGACTTGGGAACTAGGCTAAAGGGATGTAGGCCAATGGTGGAGCTATTAAAATTGCAGAGTGCAGGAGTATGGAGATCTGGGTAGTTGAATGAAATAAACCCATTAGTCAAAGGAGGCAATTCAGCCCACTGAATCTGCTCCAATATTCATTGAGATCATGGCTGATCTAATAATCCTGAACTCCACTTTCCTGCCTTTTCCCTATAACCCTTGATTCCCTCACTGATTAAAAATCTGTCTGTCAGCCTTGAATATATTTAATGACCCAGTCTCGAAAGCTCTCTGTAGGAAAGAATTCTGCAGATTCACTACACTCTGAAAGAAAAAAATTCTTCCTCAACTTTGCCTTAAATGTGTGACCCCTTTATTCTGAAATTATGCCTTCTGGCCTGAGACTCTCCCACAAGGGGAAACAACCTTTCTATATCTATCCTGTCAGGTCTGCTAAAAACTTTTGTATGTTTCAATAAGGTCACTTTCCATTCTTTTCAACTCAAATGAGTACAGGCCTATCCTACTCAGAGTCTTCTCATAAGACACCCCCTCCATATCTAGTATCAGCTGAGTGAACCTTTTCTGGACTGCCTCCAATGCCAATATATCTTCCCACAAATAAGGGGCCCAAAGCTGTTCACTGTTCCAGCTGTGGTCTGATTAGTGCTTTATTTAATTTTAACAAAACATCTCCACCTTATACTGCACTCCTTTTCAAATAAAGGGCAATATTCCATTTACTTTCCCTATAACCTGTTGAACTTGGATGCCCATTTTTGTGATTCACAGATGAGGACTCCCATGTCTCTCTGCAGTTCCAGGAGTGTCTTATCTTGAAGAAGTTCTACTCTTCTCAGAAACTAGATGTTTGTTTGCCTCTTTCATTTTTGTCACTTTCTGTTTCCTTCCTCATGTCTAAGGTATTTACAAGATCTTGATCTCATAGCCACATCTCCTTCCTCAGTGACTGGCTGTAGCTTCGACTTACTCCACATAAATTCCAGTTGAAATTTCCTCTTTCACGTTTCAAATCCACCCAGGATTAAATGTATCAGTGGGATTAGATTAGATTCCCTACAGTGTGGAAACAAGCCCTTCAGCCCAACTAGTCCACACCGACCCTTTGAAGAGTAACCCACCCAGACCCATTCCCCTAACTAATGCAGCTAACTCTACAGGCAATTTAGCATGACCAATTTACCTAACCTACACATCTTTGGACTGTAGGAGGAAACTGGAGCACCCAGAGGAAACCCACGCAGACACAGACAGTCCACACAGACAGTCGCCCAAGGCTGGAATTGAACCTGGGTGTGCAATGTTTGTCAGAGTGCCGCATTCCAAGGTCCACATTCAGTGTCATATGCTGTCACATATGCACACTTGACCCCTCTCGCATTGACTCACCCTCTCTTAGAATTGTCCTCCTCTACTTGTTGATTTCATCCTTCATCTCATCCAGCACCTTAATAAAACATTTTTCTATTCCTTTCCAGCATTAAGGAACATAAACATGAACAACTTGTGCATACCAGCTCTTTTCCAGATCCTGTCAAAGTTTCTTCCCTCGGACTCTACCATACTTCTAATCCTACTTTTTGCTGTGTATTCACTATACCCTCTGACCTTGCAAGCTCTGACACTGAGGAATCTACAGGTAGTTCTTCTATAATGTGTTAGTTGTGTTCTTCTGCAACCCAGCATTATAGAAAAATCACGCTTTAGAAACAGTGCTTAAAGTGTTGGCGATGTAATTGCGTTACAGCCAACACACATTATAAAAGTTTGTGCTTTAAGAACCAATGGCCCCAATTCATCAATTGCATCACAGCAAATTTGTGTTAATGAAGCACGCATTATAGCGGAACAAGCTGTATACTTAGATTTATTCCATGCACCCTTACCTCAATGATTTTCAGGCACAGCTCAATATTGAGCTTTTCTTCTTTCACCTTCACCTCCATGCTGTGATGACCAGGTGAGGACAGATGACATGACTCCTCAAATTCTCCCTCTCCTCATTTGACTGAACAGGTTTTTGCCAGAATTTCTCATGGATGTTCTTTGCCAATTCTGCAAGTATCCCATTATATTGTAAGGCATGAAGAACTTACTTGGGCATGTTTCCTTAGATCAAACAAAGAGCAAGACAAGTTTATTGAAACTCATTTTCCTGAGCTAAGAAAGATGAGATTATGCAACACTGTGCCTCTAGTCACTTACATGCATCTGGGCTAACACATATGCAAGTAGGATTGGTTAAATAAGAAGCAAAGCTACAAGGATTTTACAGTCCATGGAAGTTAAAACAAAAGGAGTATACAGTATGTAATTCCTTGACTGGTCTTAATGTAGTAAATTCAATGTTACATCCATTCACTTCAGCTGTTCACCTCCATGCAGTTGGAGAGAGCAGATTTCCATATTTTAAAAGATTCTTGGTTCACAGCCACTTTTCTCTCAGGATGTCCACTCCTGCAGAATTGTGTACACCACTTCCAAAGAGAGAGAGAGGGGCAGCATATGACTTCTCAGCCTGTCATCAGAATAGACTTATTGTCTCTCTTTATTTGTTGAAAAGCCCTGGAAATATTCTGCTTATTTGTACATTCCAGAGAGACTCTGTTGGTTCATGTCTGTAGCAGTCATTGCTTCAAAAACAAGTATTTGTATCTTGACATCTCACCTCAAAAACATCATGAAAGTCTTCAGGCATTGTGAATTTTTATAGGAGATGTGGTTTTTCATGAATTCTAGGGGTTTTCATTCCACTTAATGGAATGGTGAAACGATGTAATTTACACCTACCAGGAGACAGTGAGGTCTGCAGATGCTGGAGATCAGAGTTGATGCTGGAAAAGCACAGCAGGTCAGGCAGCGTACGATCTTTTCATTGAGAATGGTTAGCATGATATAGCCATTCCTGCTCCTCAAATTTACACCTGCCAGTCTGCCTGGCAGTCTCCATTTTAAAGAACACAATCAGCTGTAGAGAGGGTATCAGGTTATTTTAACAAACAAATCCAGGCAGGAAAGGAAAATTGGAAATGGTACCTTCAAGAGAAAGATCTCCTTGTAACAGTACTCCCTTTCTTGGGCCAGAGTTCTCCCCCGGACAATAGTCCCTTTTACCAGCCTCCAATATTCTGCCAGACCTGCATCCCTACATTTGACCATCCCATCTGGTCTTGATCTTTTCGTTAAGAACTGTTAGCGTGATAAAGCCATCTTAGTTTTTCTGCTCCTTTCACTTGCTCCATTTAAACTTGTTGCCTTCCACTCTATCATGTCTAATCCTGACAGTGTTATCAAAACTGCTGATGAGATGCTGTTATTTGCCACTCCAACCTCTACCTTGCAGTTACTGAGATAAGTTTCAGACACTTCTTCCTAACTTCTCTGGAACATGACCCCATAGGGTGACCCTCCATCATGTTATGTGGCACTATCACCATGCTGAATGGGATAGACTTCAAATAAGTATAGCAGCTCAAGACTGGGCATCCATGAGGTGCTCTGGGTGTCCAACACAGTCTTCAACATCATGGTCCAACAGATAGCCACCAGGCATACTAAAACATGAGGTGACACTACAACACAGGACCACCTGGATGACAAACAGCATATGTGGCAAGTGAGAGACTGAGCTAAGCAATTTCACAACCAATAAATCAAATCTACACTCTATAATTCTGTCACATCCAATGCTGGTAAACAATTAAACAACTGACTGCAGGAGGAGGCTCCACAAATATCACCAACTTCAATAATGTGGGAGCCTGACACATCAATGCAAAAGATAAGGCTGAAGCACTTGCAAACATCTTCATTCAGATCTGCCAAATGCATGAACCATCTCAACCTCCTCCAAATCATCACTAATTATCATAGGTGCCTGTCTTATGGTGTACATCTTATGTGGGTGGCTTTGGCTAGGCCAGCATTATTTATTCTAAATTGGCCTTGAGAGTGTTGTGGTGAGCTGCCATTTTGAAACTTTGCAATGCATTTCATGTAGGTATACAGTACTCACAGTGCTGTTAGGGAGGTAGTGCAAGGTTTTGACTCAGTGACACTGAACAAACAACAAGATAATTCCAAGTCAGGATAGTGTGTGGTTTGAAGGGAAATTTACAGATAATAGCATTCCCATGCATCTGCCCTTGTCTTTCTAGGTGGTAATGTTTTGGAATGGGAAGAGTTTGTTTAAGGAGCTTTGTTAATTTCAGCAGTCTGTCTTAGAGATGATTTATATTGCTGTCACTGTACTTCAGTGACAGAATGACTGAATGACGACCAAGTTGATACGTGGAATGCAGTCAAGTAGGCCTGGATGGTGTTGAGCTTCTTGAATGTTGTTGGAGCTGCGCTCATCCAGGTAATGGAGACTATTCCATCAGATTTTTGACTTGTGCCTTGTCGATAGTGGACAGGCTTTGGGGAGCCAGGAGGTGAGTTATACACTGCAAAATTCCCAGCCTCTGATCTGCTTTTGTAGCGACAGTATTTATATGACGAGTCCAGTTTCTGATCAGTGGTAAGGGGGAGGTTAGTGAGGGAAATGCCACTGAATATAAAAGGATCATGGTTAGATTGTCTCTTATGGGAGATGGTCATTGTCTGGCATTTAGTGTTTAGCACAAATGTTACTTGCCATTTTCAACTCAAATCCATATGTTGTATAGCTCTTGCTGCATATGGACATAGGAGAAAGTGAGAACTGCAGATGCTGAATCCAGAGTTGAAAAATGTGGTGCTGGAAAAACACAGCAGGCCAGGCAGCATCCGAGGAGCAGGAGAATCGACGTTTCGGGCATAAGCCCTTCTTCAGGAATGAGGCTGGTGTGCCAAGCGGATGGACATAGTCTATTTCAGTATCTGAGGAATTGCGTATGGTGCTGAACATTATGCAATCATCAGTGAATATTCCATTTCTGACCTTGTGTTGGAGGGAATGTAATTGATGAAGCAGCTGAAGATACTTGGGCCTAGGACATTATCTGAGGAACACCTGCAAAGATGTCATGGAGCTCAGATGACTGACTTACAACAACCATAAGCACTTGTGCTAAGTATGACTCCAACCAATAGATAGTTTTATCCCTGATTCCTATTGACTCCAGTTGTGTTCGGGCAGATCCCAACATTGTATTTATACTGAAACTTCTTGGCAAGGGCTGCTCAAACTCGGCAAAAGTGAGGACTGCAGATGCTGGAGATTGGAGTCAAGGGTGTGATGTTGGAAAAACACAGCAGGTCAGGCACCATCCAAGGAGCAGGAAAATTAATGTTTTGGGCAGGGCTTTTGACCGAAATGTCGATTTTCCTTGACTCTTCTACTCAAACTAGCTTAGGAGCATATTTCTTCGGTACTATTACCTATTTATTATTTACTGTTCAGTAAATTACAGAACTACAGGCAGGGGAGCAGGATTCACTGAGCAGATCTTATGGAGACCTGGCAAGAATGCAACAGGCCAAATGAACTCCTTCTGTGTTTTTACTGTTTCATGATTGAATTCAATGAAAACACAATCTGATCACAAATGTTTTATGTTTAGTTTTCAGAGAACATGGGGACATATCATGGAAAATCTTCCTGCTCCTGTGCCTTGCCTATTTAATTGGCTTCCCTCCTCAAATGATTTTCTCTTTGCACTTTCTTCAGGGTTTTCATCAGGAATATCCCAGAACACAGAAACATGAGAATGCCATTCAGCCGCAATTCAGTGAGATCATAACTGATCTGAATCTTGAATCCATCTACCTGTCTTAGTTCCATCATCCTCACTATTCTTTTGCTTACCCAAAGTCTAGCAATCTCAGTTGTAAGGTCTTGAATTAACCTGGCTGTAAATTCTTGGCAGGCAGTTCGTGAAGTAGGTGACCAGAATTCAAATTTTACTTTGGTTTAGATTTACTCATAAAAGTGAAGATTTTTGCATATACAGCTCCTAACTCTACTACACATACCATTATCAACAAGTATTTATATATTTAAATCACTAGCAACCACAGTGGATTTGATTTTACATTTCAGATCAGGAATCAAGCCTTCTGCATTATGAACTCTCCAGCAATATATTATCCTGTGAACAGACAAAGGAGGCCTAGCAGCATCTTTGAAAAGAGAAACAGATTTAATGTTTGAATTTTCTGGTACTTCCTTGATATAGCCACAATGCAGAGTACTAAACAATGTACAATTAAAGACCCATACAACAGCAGAGCTAAAGTGTCTCTTCATTTATCTTTGAGTAAATGAAGAACATGTGAATACATTGATAGCCTCCTGACAGTGCACCCTAACAAAAGAACAATAAAAATTTAAAGGAATCCTACTAAATTAAGATGTCACTAAGTGAAGAAACTCCTGTAGTGTCCACCATTTGTGGAAGGCCTCAAGTGCACTAATGGACGTGGCATGCTCACTCTCCAGGGACAACTGGATATGGACATTACCATAGAAGGGAGCCAAGCAATTGGGTCTGATGACTCCCCTCAACCACACACTAGCTGGATCTGTTAATGCTTAACTTGGCTAGACCCACAGGATGTTCTCTATTCTATTCATGCTCCTCCCTCTCCCCTCTGTGCACCAAGTGCCCAAAGTTCAGGAGTATGGGGCTGAAGTGAAAACATTTTAAGAAGCAGCTCCTTTTTTGAATAGGCTATAATCTGGCTTAATGCTTTTCCATATAAACACAGCCTGAAGTCCACAAAAATACAGGTTGCCTGGGAGTCTGTGAGCCATCATAACTTTCTTTTGCATCAGACTGCATCAGACTAAATATCTGATTGAAAAGGTGATGACTCCATAGTGTCGTAGTATAAAAAGAACTTTTAGTAACCAATGAAACAAACTAACAAATTAATCAATTAATAGCCAACAAGAAAAATACCTTCAAGGGAAGTTACTAATCAAATTAAAACATTTTGCCAAGGTGGATTATTCCAGCCCTTGCCCTCATATAACTATTGTATGAATGATCTCCACTAGGTATATCATTCATTGTAATTTGTCCATTTAACACTGGCCAGTAGATAAATTTATGGAGAGTTTCAGCAGATTTCCACTTGGCTTTGTGCGATGTAGCTTTTCCTAACGTCACCCTTGAACAGTTCAGCTTTTTAATTTTATTCTGCCCCAGTTCATTTTCACACAGGTTTCAGTACCTAGATATGTTGTCAGAAAGATTGACTTTTTTATTCCTGTAAAGCAAGTTGACCTGCACTGAACCTGAGACACTCAGATAATCAGATGAAGTAGTGCAAATCTAACAAAGAAAAGTTTTTCTTTCTCTCATGGCAGAGTATTACGATTTGAGATAGTTTTGCCGATAATAATATATAACTTGTTGACTTTTCATTGAAGTGCGGATGCAAAATGCTTCACATAATCAACGCCAGTTGGATAGGTAAAATTTACTGATACATTAGTATAGTTTTAATTGGAATCACAACCTTGAGGCAAGTGAAGTATTGATCAACCGAGCTCATTTTTTCAGTTACTTCCACAAGATAGTGACTGCATACATATAAATCATCAAAGATGTCAGAGTGGAGAGGGTAGGGACTCAGATAGCCATTGGCAATCAGAAGCTGGAAAATCAGGCCTAGTTTTCTCTTTTCAGGTCCTTATGCATGATGCAATTAAATTTGCTTCTTTTTAGGCAGGAATAAAGTGCTTTAGCATTACAGTCGGGCTTAGTGAAATCTAGCTGCGCATGAGGGCAATGATCTAGAACAAAGTGCTCTATGCTCAGACTGGCCAAATGAAATAAAACAATTGGGATCAGGTCTGATTGTAGTGGAGTATCTAAAAGGAGGATAGAGTGGCAGAGGGATTTAAGAAAGGAACTCTCGTGCTAAGCAACTGAAGACATGGGCACCAATGCTGGAGCAATTAAAGATGGGATGTCAGAATTAGAGGTGCACAGATACTTGGATGATTGTAGGGCTAAAGAAAGTTACAGAAATAAGGATGGATGAGAGATTGGAAGAATTTGAAATCACGAATGGGAATTGTAAAATTGAGACTTTGCCTATCTAAAAACCATTGAATGTTAGTGAGTGCAAGGAAGATGGATGAATGAAACTTCGTGTCAGGACATTAGCTACGGAGTTTTGGATAACACCAGGTTATTGGAAGGTAGAATGTGGAAGGCTAGCTGGGAGTATGTTGGAATAGTCAAGTCTAGAGGTAATAAAGGAGTGCACGAGAGTTTCACCAGATTGATCTCTTGAGATGGTGGGATTGTTTTATGAGGAGAGACAAAGGAGACTGAGTTTGCAATCTGTATAGTTTTAAAGAATGATCTAACTTACAAAGTTCTTACCAGGACATGACAGGGTGCTTGTAGGTAAGATGTTTCCACGGATGTTAAGTCTAAAAGCAAGGGAATATAATCTCAGGATACCGAGCAGGTCATTGAAGACTGAAATAACAGGAATTTCTTCATTCAGACGATGGTGAATCTTTGGAAATCTGTACCTCAAAACATCAAAACATCTACAGATTGGCTGAACAGGCATGGATGTAGGTTTGAGCAGCAGATGAACTGAGGTGTATTACTGGGCAAGGTAACAAAGGTGGAAAAATGGGCTACTTATGTGAACATATGATTGAAGGATCAACATAGGATCAAGTGTGACAGGAAGGTAGTGGACAAAGTTAAAAATCACACAACACCAGGTTATAGCCCAACAGGTTTATTTGGAAGCACTAGCTTTCAGAGCACTGCTCCTTCATCAGGTGGTTGGAGGAGCAGCACTCCAAAAGCTAGTGAACATAGAACATAGATAGAACAATACAGCACAGAACAGGCCCTTCGGCCCACGATGTTGTGCCGAACTTCTAACCTAGATTAAGTACCCATCCATGTACCTATCCAAATGCCGCTTAAAGGTCGCCAATGATTCCGACTCTACCACTCCCACGGGCAGCGCATTCCATGCCCCCACCACTCTCTGGGTAAAGAACCCACCCCTGACATCTCCCCTATACCTTCCACCCTTCACCTTAAATTTATGTCCCCTTGTAACACTCTGATGTACCCGGGGAAAAAGTTTCTGACTGTCTACTCTATCTATTCCTCTGATCATCTTATAAACCTCTATCAAGTCACCCCTCATTCTTCGCCGTTCCAACGAGAAAAGGCCGAGAACTCTCAACCTATCCTCGTACGACTTCCTCTCCATTCCAGGCAACATCCTGGTAAATCTTCTCTGCACCCTCTCCAAAGCTTCCACATCTTTCCTAAAGTGAGGCGACCAGAACTGCACACAGTACTCCAACTGTGGCCTAACCAAAGTCCTGTACAGCTGCAACATCACTTCACAACTCTTGAATTCAATCCCTCTGCTAATGAACGATAATACTCCATAGGCCTTCTTACAAACTCTATCCACCTGAGTGGCAACCTTCAAAGATCTATGTACATAGACCCCAAGATCCCTCTGTTCCTCCAAATAAACCTGTAGGACTATAACGTGGTGTTGAATGATTTTTAACTTTGTCCACCGCAGTCCAACACCGGCTCCTCCACATCATGGAAGGTAGTGAACAGTCTGGCCTCACATCAAACAGATATTAGGATTCGTCTCAAGGTTTCTTTTTGTTTAAATTCTTGACAAACTTAACCTTGGTTCTCTTCAGGGAGCTTTCAACATTAACAGACAGGAAAATATGCCTTTTCACCTGAGGTACTCAATAACCACAGGCTAGAATGTTGAAACCTTTATGCTTATAAACTCTATAAAGGCATTTTATTGCAAAGTCCATCAATTCAGCGAGTCCTCATCCTGGTTTGTATTAGAATGACCTAGACAGAAGGAAGTCTTTTAACTGTTGTACTGAATTGTAGAGCTACCCAGTTAGTTCCACTCTACTCTTTCCTGATGGTCATGTCAATTTTTTCTTTGCAAGTATTTATCCAAAGCTGTAAAATTTCAGCTGTATGGAGAGATCGGGATGCTGGGTGTCCTCCTTAGGGACGTTAGGGCCATTCAGCCTTCAGTGCCCGTTCTACCATTCATTCATCTATGACCTAATTTCTTCCTAACTTTAACTCACATGCCCAAATTCCTTTGGTTAACAAAAAAAATCTACCTACAACTGATTGAGCATCTGTTTTCAGTTGCAGAAGAGAACTCCAAACCTCTGAGACCTTTTCAATATAAAACACCTTGACAAACTGGCTTTAATTTTTATATGATGCCTCCCCCATTGCCCAATCCTAGACTGCTCAATCAACAGAAATTTCTAAATTCCAGTGAATGCCATAGTGGTTTATCTAATCTTCTGGTAAGTCAACCATTGGAGGCCAGGAGCAGAAACTTGTGCTGCCCCGGGAATGAGAAACAGAGTGCGGGAACTTCATTGAGCATGAGGCCAAAATTCAGGTTCAGAAGGTGGGAAGAAAATTTATAATTAAATTCTTGAAGTTTCAAAGGTGGGTTGAGCTTTCTAATGGCAAGTATTGGGAGTCCCATTGGACATATTTCCATCTCATGAGTACTCCATAAAGGGCCACCTAACCAGAATGAAATTCCATTTCCGAATGAAACTCTCCACAAGAAATCAATGCTGATTGCTTCTGATTCTTGATCGCATCTAAGTAGCATGCAGCAGGTATAATATTGTACTTGCTGGACTTAGGAGCAAGTAGCTGCTAGCTCATATCCTCTTTGGGCAACATTTGTCTTTGTTTGCTAATGGGTGCCAATCACCCAAGCTGCATAGGACATGGAGGATGACTGAGGGAGGGATGGGGTAAAGCCAGAATGTTTAGCTGCCGGTGTTTAACTCCAAGAACTTGAGTGATGCTCCACTCTTGCAGCGAATGAATGGTTTTTGAGGTAGTATTTAAATATGGTGCCAAGACCTTTGACCCTTAAGGTAATGGTATGGTGTTGACGTCCTGTCTATCTGCCCAAAATGATTTGCCGTGCTCACCCACAAGAGTCTATGCTGCATTTGTTCCAAGGCCAATATATTGTTTTAAGGTGTGATTCTCACCATATTCCAGCTTACTAGGACATTGTATTCTTGTTCTGAACATGGAATGGTCAGCGTTTCTGCAGCCTTTTTCATGATTTCCGTTCTTTGTTCATGACATTTTACTAAGGTATGTATCTGCACCTCCACTGTTTCTAGCTTCTCATCATTTAGAAAGTATTCTGTTCAGGCTTTCATTTTGCTGTAAAATTCATGATCTCAAATTTGCCTATGGTTTTGCTCAGCATTCACTTCACCTATCAATATCTATAGTGGGCGGCACGGTGGCACAGTGGTTAGCACTGCTGCCTCACAGCGCCAGAGACCCGGGTTCAATTCCTGCCTCAGGCGACTGACTGTGTGGAGTTTGCACGTTCTCCCCGTGTCTGCGTGGTTTCCTCCGGGTGCTCCGGTTTCCTCCCACACTCCAAAAGATGTGCAGGTCAGGTGAATTGGCTGTGCTAAATTGCCCGTAGTGTTAGGTAAGGGGTAAATGTAGGGGTATGGGTGGGTTACGCTTCGGCGGGTCGGTGTGGACTTGTTGGGCCGAAGGACCTGTTTCCACACTGTAAGTAATCTAATCTAATCATTTTGTAATCTAACACTTCCATCAACACTGCTTAGTGAGGAAACCCAACTATGTGTCATCTGTAAAATTTGGATATGTGACCTTCTATCCTGTAACCCAAGTCGTTGAGGCCCTAACACAGATATGCTTCTGCTTTAATATAAAATCACAACAGACTCCTCTTGCTTTCCAAGTAACAGAATAACAATTTCTGAATTGATGAATGCTGAAGATTGAAAAGAAAGTGCCCCTTGTAACATGTGAGAATAAAATAATTCTGGTGACTCTCCGCAAATTACTTGACTAATCCATCTCACAGAGCAGCAAAAGGTTGGCATATAGGGGGCAGTCTTGTTCAATTATAGAACAATAAGATATGATTGACATTAGATTGGACTTTGTAGTCAATGATGAAGTTGACTTTGATTAGGTCTTGCTGAGAGAATTGACCTCTCTCACTCTACAATGGGACTGTAACTGATTACTGCATATCTTTATTGGGGATTTTCAGCTTGATGTCTGCAAGCTGCCCAAGTAACCAGTCATGTTAAAGGATTTTCACAGCTCCCCCTGCCCCCAGCAACCCTCTCAACTCAAACAGAAAACAGAAAGCATTCCAATTAAATCACTTTTAAATATTTTCATATCAAGCTTATTAAAGTTTGGAGCACGTACATGGGGGTGAAGGAAGAAGCATAAAATATTCTGTAAAAACATATTAAATACTTATTGCAAACAAAATTTAGCTTAAAAATGTATGAATTAACAGCTCTCTGATTATACAATTATTTTCTCAGAGCCAATTTTTTCACATTTTGTTAATCATATTATAATTCATTTAAAGAAAATAGAAAAATAATGGTTGTTCTCCATCAGCCAACCATGGATGTGCTGGAGGATACAGATGTAAGGTTTTGGGCAAGAAGTGCAGGTGAGATGTGAGGAAGCGTCCTATACCTTGGCATGCACTGCACGTGGAGAGTGAAAGTTGGAGAGACGCTCGAAGGAAATAAACTGAGAGGGCTGCATGGACTGGTTGGACTGAAGGGTCTATTTCAATGACTCTATGATTGCCAGGATCAAGCAAGGGAATAGGACGGACTGGATTGCTCTATGGAGAACCAATATGAAACCTATGTGCAGAATAGCCTCCATCTGTGCCACAATGACTCTTAGTTTAATGTTAATAATTCAGTTGCATCTAATTGAACATGATATAACATTTTATAGGGGCTTTAAGACTGATGTGAGAAATTCTCACTGATTTAAATGATTTCAGAGTCTGGGGATTGGAGATGAATACACCTGTGATAAACTCTGAGGGACAGGCAGCAACCTAAGCATTTCCAAACTGCAGAAGCCCAACTCTTTTTTTTATATATAGAATCCCTACAGCGTGGAAACAGGCCTTTTGACCCAACAAGTCCACACTGACCCTCCAAAGAGCGACCCACCCAGACCCACTCTGCCACCCCAGTACTCTACAATTTACCCCAGACTAATGCACCTGATCTACACATCCCTGAACACTATGGACAATTTAGCATGGCCAATTCACCCTCACATACACATCTTTGGACTGTGGGAGGAAACCAGAGCACCCAGAGGAAACCCATGCAGACACAGGGAGAATGTGCAAATTCCACAAAGACAATCGCCCAAGGCTGGAATTGAACGCAGGTCCCTCATGCTGTGAGGCAACAGTACTAACATGTGAGCCACAGTGGTTCTCTCTCTCTCTCTCTCTCTCTCTCTCTCTCTCTCCCCCGTCCACTTACCGAGCAACTGTGCTGCCCCACAACTGTGTAAAGTTGTGGTCAGATTCACAGCAGTGATTGTAATGAATGCTGGCACCAATCACCACCTTCCACACTTGCAAATTCCAGTCCCATTATTCAATCCTAACAAAACTAACAGAAAATGAGGAAAAGTACAGGAAAATTAATAGCCAGCTGTCTATGTTGAATGATGTTTTCAACTGATGCCAAAACTGACATCGACAGCATGGGCTCTATGTCCCATTCTACAAAAGTGAAGAAACATCGGGAATGTTTCGACAGTTTAATTTCACTGGATGTCTGCCTCCTAACTATGAGCATTGTGTTTTCTTTTAGTTTTTCTTAGGAATATGCACTGCCATTCTTTCATGTAATCTTGAAATGTCTGAATAAAATTCCCTCAAAAAGTGGAACTCTTACAAGAAGTTGCGAGTAAGAGGAAGCTGGATAAGCACATGAAAGGGAACAAACAAAAGAACATATTGAGAGGATGAGATGAAGTAGGGGTAGAAGAAGTCTCACATGGAGCAGAAACATCAGCTTAGACTAATTGGGCTGACTGGCCTATTTATATTTTGTAAATTCTATGTAAATAAGATTATTGATAGAGTTTAAAATTTCTTTTTTTTCACCCTTATTTCAGTGACGGTTCAAGTATTCTATTTAAAAGGTAAGTACCACCAGCATGATTGAAAGATAACAATAGGTTATTTGAGGAGTCACTTTTTAAATGATGCTTTAGAATTGTGTAACATTGGAATTCCAGTTCTATATAGAGTTTTATGTTTGGATAATCTCTATATGATGGAGTACAGTTGCTGTCTTAATATTTCTAAAGCAAGTGATATGTACTTTGTTCACATCCATTTTGCGACCTTTCATCCAAAGGGTATGTTTCTCTGAGCAATGAGAGCTTCAACACAGAACAACCTATCTTTAGAAGATTATTCTGCTGAACTTCATTCAATTTCACAATTGCAACAACTTTATAATTGTTGATTTCACAACAGTTCTCATCCAACGTGACCATTCCATAATCAATATTGTTTCTTCCCCTTTCTTCATTTTGTTTCTGTTGGATTTTTGCCTCTCCCTCTACCTTGAGTTGGTAATTTGTCATACATAAAAGGCAGATTAGCATTCTTATAGCTCCAATCTTAACCTCAGGACATCCCATGCACTTTACAACTTTATTGAAGTATGTTTTTTGAAGGCTGTGAATCACGCAAATGTTACCTGTAGGTGGCACAAAGCGTGCATATTCACAAAGAGGCCAAGTGAAATACCTACTACACATCTGATGAGTAAGTGAGGATTTGACAGATTGGATGTTGTATTAATTTGAAATGATCGCTGTTGAGAAGAACTCAGCTGAGGGACAAAGATCATTTCATTATGGGTTCAGCTCTTGTTTGGAGAGATGTCCTCGCTTCAGATTTTGCCAATCCAACTTTTCATTTCTTTGCTGTTTTCTTCACAGATTGTTTCCTGTCTGCTAATTTCCTCATTTTCTTTACCACTTCAACTAGTTTGCTCTCTTAGTGATTTTGAAGGAGCTCGAGGCACCCTGTCCTTTTGTCTGCACCAGGGAGTCTTTTTCCACCTTCTGCCTGATACAGACCCTAACTAGGGACTGGAACTTCTCACATCAGCCCCATGACTAGCTGAAGCTTTCTTTATCACAGCCAGGGACATCCCTTTGTGATTACACAGCCCATCATTGCTTTCTTGCTGATTTAAAGCCCAGGTGAAGGCTGCAAATGCAAACAGTCATTAGCACCAACTACACAAATACAGACTGTGGCCATCATTGCAATACTATTAGACAGCAAGTTGGCCGTTATACCATTTATTTAAGTGTAGTCACGTTGCAACCAAATTACACACTGCAAGATCCTCCGAACTGCATTGCGTTAATAACTAAATAATGTACTTACTTTTGTGATGATGGCTGCAAGCAATATATGGGCTAGGACACTGTGATGAACTTATCTGCTCTTCTTTGAAACATTTGCCGCAGAATTTATTACAACCATCTGAGAAAAGAGATGGGCCTTATTTTGCCATCACATCCCAAAGATGTTCTTCCAAGAGTTCAACACGCCATCAGTTCTGCACTAGGTGTGTTAGCGTGGATTATGTGCTTATGTCTGTACAGTGGGACCTTTGCAATAACTTTGCAACACATGAATGCTTGAGACCGCACATAGAACACTGTGCACAACTGGGTCTCCTTATTTAAGGGAAGAGTATACTTACACTGGAAGGAACTTAGAGAAAATTCATTCATAGGATCAGCTGATTCGTGGGATGTCTTATGAGTAAAGGTTGAACAGATTGGGCCTATTCTTTTTGCAGTTTAGAAGAATGTGAAGTGACCTTATTAAAAGCATTAAAGCTGAGAGGATGTTTCTTGTCCTAGGGGAATCTAGAATTGTGGGTACAGTTTAAAGATAAAGATTGTTAGTCTTCACAGAAAGCAATGGATGCTGAATCATTGAATATATTTAAGGCTGATTTTGACAAAAGTTTGACCTGCAAGGGAGTAAAATGTAATAGGGGACAACAAGAAAATGGAGTATGGGCTGCAATCAGATCAGCTATGATCTTACTTCATAGTTGAGCAGACTGATGGGTTAAATGGCCTACTCTTACTCCTATTTCTTTTGTGATCCTATGACAGGACTCACAACCTTCTGGCTCATAGCTAAAGGGGTTACACACTGAGTCATGGATAAACCAAATCCAATTTGCTGTCACTTTTCGTAGTGGTCTCTGATAGTAGCCATACCAAGACTCCAGTGTTTCACTCTGTAACCTATAGGGGTTGAGACCAATTATAACCAACTGCCTTAACCTTTACTGCTACACTGATAACTACTTCAAGAGTAGGTAGTTGAGGATCTATTCTCTGTAATCCATTTATTTGCTTCACTAATTTGTTCAGTCGTTGGGGGAATCAGTTGAAGACGTTTATGAAAATATTTGGCATATGTATGTACAAAGAACTTTGGTGAACTACTAACAATGATCTTGTCTTCAGATCTGTAAATATTTTTGGAAATTGTTAATGTAAGTGCTTTCTTAATAGATATTTTGCTACAGCCCAGGTGGAGATATATCCAAAACCACTTTTTAAGAAATAATTACATGAAGATAGAGTCATGAAGTGCAGGAACTATTCTCCTAGCACCACTGCAGTACCATCAGCAATACCATTGCTAATTCCCTCTATCAGATCTTCCTGATCTCCCCTTACATTTTCCAAGTACCCCATCATTCTTCTGATCATCCTCCCTCTCCCATTGCCTCTCCTTCAAGATAAATTTTTACTTTTGCCAAGTTTACCTGAGATTTAATGAATTTGTGCAGAAGATATATTATTGCAGCAGAATAAAACCTTTTGTCTATATAAACCACACTATGCCGAATGGGTTGGCATCTGAAACTAGCATAGTGTTCAGTGGTTAGCGCTGCTGCCTCACAGTGTCAGGCATCCATGTTCAAGTGCAGCCTTGAGTGACTGTCTGTACGGAGTTTGCACGTTCTCTCTGTGTTTGTGTGAGGAGCTCCAGTTTCCTCCCATTGTCCAAATAAACAGATTAGATGGACTGGCCATGGTAAATTGTCCTGTAGTGTCCATGGATGTTTAGGTTAGGTAGGTTAGCCACGGTAAATCCAGGGATAGAGTGGGGGACTGGATTTGCATGGGATGCTCTTTGGAGGGTCGGAGCAGACCTGATGGGCTTAATGGCCACTTCCTGCACTGTAGGGACTCTGGAATTTTGCAACATAGAAACCAGCCTTTGGTCTGACAGAACCATGCCCAACTCAGGCTCCCTCCTACAAAATGTGAAAGCTACACTGCTTTTAATTTGTCATTTTGATGACCACAAAAATTTTATCCGACAATTTGAAAAAATATATAAGGTTATGGTGTTTAGAAGATTTATTTGCAAACAACAGTTGGCGGGTGTGCTCTCCGATGAAAAGAATTTTTGATTAGTTATGTGTTAGCTCAGCTGATGATACTAAGCTGGGTGGCAGGGTGAAATGTGAGGAGGATGTTAGGAGATTACAGGGTGACCTGGACAGGTTAGCTGAATGGTCAGATGCATGGCAGATGCAGTTTAATGTGGATAAATGTATGGTTATCCACTTTGGTGGCAAGAACGGGAAGGCAGATTACTACCTAAATGGAATCAATTTAGGTAAAGGGGCAGTACAAAGAGATCTGGGTGTTCTTGTACACCAGTCAATGAAGGTAAGCATGCAGGTACAGCAGGTAGTGAAGAAGGCTAATAGCATGCTGGCCTTCATAACAAGAGGAATTGAGTATAGAAGCAAAGAGGTTCTTCTGCAGCTGTACAGGGCCCTGGTGAGACCACACCTGGAGTATTGTGTGCAGTTCTGGTCTCCAAATTTGAGGAAAGACATTCTGGCAATTGAGGGAGTGCAGCGTAGGTTCACGAGGTCAATTCCTGGAATGCCGGGACTACCTTACGCTGAAAGACTGGAGCGACTGGGCTTGTATACCCTTGAGTTTAGAAGACTGAGAGGGGATCTAATTGAGACATATAAGATTATGAAAGGATTGGACACTCTGGCAGCAGGAAACATGTTCCCGCTGATGGGCGAGTGCTGAACCAGAGGACACAGCTTAAAAATATGGGGTAGACCATTTAGGATAGAGATGAGGAGAAACTTCTTCACCCAGAGAGTGGTGGCTATGTGGAATGCTCTGCCCCAGAGGGTAGTGGAGGCCCAGTCTCTGGATTCATTTAAGAAAGAGTTGGATAGAGCTCTCAAGGATAGTGGAATCAAGGGTTATAGAGATAAGGCAGGAACAGGATACTGATTAAGGATGATCAGCCATGATCATATTGAATGGTGGTGCAGGCTCGAAGGGCAGAATGGCCTACTCCTACACCTATTGTCTATGTATAGACAAAGTTGTAGCAGATGCAGATATCTGAATTTTCTCATATGTTTAAATAAATGCATCTTGATCATGTATGTGTTTTTTTTCCCTCATATTCTTCTATGTTGCAGCTCCAAATGTTTGCAAAGTTTTCCATGAAACTAAACCCACCTGGCTAATAAATAAATAAATATGTTTGTACCTAATTCTTTGAAAGATTCTTCAAGCACAATTAAGACCTTCTGTCGTTCCAAGGTACAAAACTGCCTAGGGAGGGAAGTTTCAATTAAGTTGCACTGTGTGCAATTAGAAGATATTCCTGACGAATCTTTAGATGTAAAAACTTGTTGTCAATGTGCCCTTAGTGACTGAAGGATCAAATCTTGATTGTTCTATAGAACACTGTAATATCTGCAGTCAACAATAACACTACTAGGTAATAACAAGGACTGCAGATGCTGGAAACCAGAGTCTAGATTAGAGTGTTGCTGGAAAAGCACAGCAGGTCAGGCAGCATCCAATGAGCAGGAAAATCAATGTTTTGGGCAAAAGCACTGCCAAGTTGGACAGAAAACAAGAAGTGTAAGGAAATTTATGCTTGGAGGCTGAACTTTTTGAGGAAAAGCAGAAAAACTTGCTTTACAGCCACTGAAGTACATTGTGGACTGAAAACAAAGCATTTTTTTATTTCAAAAATATACTTTATTCATAAAATTATTTTGATATCTATACAATTGGTCATGCCATTCTTATGCACACATTGCATTTCTTTACATACAGGGATTGGAATTAATAATTTGTATGTACAAGTCTGTGTGTTGACCATCCAGGTATTTTGCTGAAGTGTCAGCGGGGCTCGATTACTGAGTGGGCCTCCTGTTCTTCTTAGGCAGGCAGACCTTACACGGTGGTCTTTCCCCACCTTGTCTTGGCAGCAGCTGCCCCAAGCTTCAGCGCATCCCTCAACACGTAGTCCTGGACCTTGGAACGTGCCCATCTGCAACACTCAGTCGGGGTCAACTCCTTCAGCTGGAAGATCAACAGGTTTCGGACAGACCAAAGAGTGTCTTTGACCAAGTTGATGATCCTCCAGGCACAGTTGATGTTCGTCTCGATGTGCGTCCCAGGGAACAGACCCGCGTCATGGAGCTGCTTGGGACGAACCTCGACAAACACCACCGCATTCTTCTCCAGACTTCCTTTGCGTAGGCACATTCCAGAAGGAGGTGTGTGACAGTCTCGTCCCCTCCACAGCCACTTCGAGGGCAGCGTGTGGTGCGGCAGAGAGTCCGGGCATGCATAAAGGATCTCACAGGCAGAGTCCTTCTCACCACCAACCAAGCCATGTCTTTGTGCTTGTTGGAAAGTTCTGGCAATTAGGCATTCTACCAAATGACTTTGACAGTCTGTCCAGGGAACCGCTCAACAGGATCCGCTCTCTCCTTTTCCCGAAGGGTCTCAAGGACACTATGTGCTGACCACTTTCTGATGGACTTGTGGTCAAAGGCCATCCTTCGCAACACCGGGGACAGGTAGAACCTCAGTACGTAGTGACACTTGGTGTTTGTATACCGGGCCTCCACGCACAGCTTGATGCAGCAACACACAAAGGTGGCTATCAGGGTGAGGGTGACATTGGGTGTGTTTTTTCCCCTGTTGCCCAGATCTTTATACATCGAGTCCCTTCGGACCCGGTCCATCTTTGATCTCCACATAAAGTGGAAGATGGCCCAGGTGACTGCAGCGACACAGGTTCTGGGAATAGGCCAGACCTGTGCCACATATAACAGCAATGACAGTGCCTCACACCTGATGACCAGGTTTTTACCTGCAATGGAGAGCGACCGTTGCTTCCATCTGCCTAGTTTCTGCTTCACTTTACTGATACGTTCCCCCCAAGACTTGGTACACGCCCCAGCCCCTCCGAACCAAATACCCAGCATCTTCAGGTGGTCAGTCCTGACGGTGAAGGAGATGGAGGATTGGTCGGCCCAGTTCCCGAAGAGCATGGCCTCGCTCTTGCCTCGGTTTATTTTGGCCCCCGAGACCCATTTGAACTGGTCACATATGTACATGAGTCTGTGCACGGACAGCGGATCCGAGCAGAAAACGGCGACGTCATCCATGTACAGGGAGGCCTTAACCTGTAGGTCCCCGCTGCCAGAAATAGTCACCCCTCTCAGGCTCGCATCCTTCCTGATGGACTCGGCAAATGGCTCTATGCCGTACACAAACAAGGCAGGAGAGAGAGGGCCGCCCTGCCTGACTCCAGATCTGACTGGGAAGCTATCTGATTCCCACCCATTGATTGAGACTGCACTGACAATGTTGGTGCAGAACAGTCTGATCCAATTGCAGATTCCCTCCCCAAAACCCATTTTAGAGAGAACATCTGTCATATACGTATGCGATATCCTGTCAAGGGCTTTCTCCTGGTCCAGGCTGATGAGACAGGTGCTGGATCAGTGGTGCTGGAAGAGCACAGCAATTCAGGCAGCATCCGAGGACAGGCAAAATCGACGTTTCGGGCAAAAGCCCTTCATCAGGAATAAAGACAGAGAGCCTGAAGCGTGGAAAGATAAGCTAGAGGAGGGTGGGGGTGGGGAGAGAGTAGCATAGAGTACAATAGGTCAGTGGGGAAGGAGATGAAGGTGATAGGTCAGGGAGGAGAGGGTGGAGTGGATAGGTGGAAAAGGAGCTGGGCAGGTCGGACAAGTCCGGACAAGTCAGGGGATCGAGTTGCTGGAGGTTAGAAACTAGGATGAGGTGGGGGAAGGGGAAATGAGGAAACTGTTGAAATCCACATTGATGGCCTGGGGTTGAAGTGTTCCGAGGCGGAAGATGAGGCGTTCTTCCTCCAGGCGTCTGGTGGTGAGGGAGCGGCGGTGGAGGAGGCCCAGCACCTCCATATCCTCGGCAGAGTGGGAGGGGGAGTTGAAATGTTGAGCCACGGGGCGATTTGGTTGATTGGTGCGGGTGTCTCGGAGATGTTCCCTAAAGCGCTCTGCTAGGAGGCGCCCAGTCTCCCCAATGTAGAGGAGACTGCACCGGGAGCAACGGATACAATAGATGATATTAGTGGATGTGCAGGTAAAACTTTGATGGATGTGGAAGGCTCCTTTAGGGCCTTGAATGGAGGTGAGGGAGGAGGTGTGGGCACAGGTTTTACAGTTCCTGCGGTGGCAGGGGAAAGTGCCAGGATGGGAGGGTGGGTCGTAGGGGGGCGTGGACCTGACCAGGTAGTCACGGAGGGAACGGTCTTTGCGGAAGGCGGAGAGGGGTGGGGAGGGAAATATATCCCTGGTGGTGGGGTCTGTTTGGAGGTGGCGGAAATGTCGGCGGATGATTTGGTTTATGCGAAGGTTGGTAGGGTGGAAGGTGAGTGCGAAGGTTGGTAGGGTGGAAGGTGAGTGCGAAGGTTGGTAGGGTGGAAGGTGAGTGCGAAGGTTGGTAGGGTGGAAGGTGAGTGCGAAGGTTGACAGATGTCCAACCCCCTGTCCTAACTGAAAACAAAGCATGCTGGAGATCACAGCGGGTCAGGCAGCATCCATGGAGAAAAAGCAAGCTGAACTAGATAACTCTTCATCAGAGCTGAAGTGAAGTGTGGAGGAGGCAGCATGTACGCAATAGTGGGAGGGTGGGGGTTTGGAGTACGGGGGGGAGAAAGGATGTTGATAGTTCAGATTAAGTGATTGGAATGTGAGAATGGCAGATTAATGATGTGTCTAACTGCCAGACTGGAAAGAATAGACAGTCCCACTGTTGTGGAAGGAGAGGAGAGAGGATGACAGAGAATGGAACAAGCAAAGGTAAGGATGTTGAATTCAATATTGAGCCTAGAAGGTTGTAAACTGTCTAATTTGAAGATGAGATATTGCTCCTCCAGTTTACACTGTGATGCGCTGGAACATTGCAGCAAGCCAAGGACAAACAAGTGGGCCTGTGAGCAAGACGCTGTGTTAAAATGACTAGCTACGGGAAGGAGATGAAAATGTGTTGCTGGAAGGTCATGCTTGCTGAAGGACCGGAGGTGTTCTGCAAAGCAGTCACCCCGTCTGCATTTGGTTTCTCCGATGTAAGTAGGCCACATTGGGTGCAGCAAATAGAGTACACAAGATTGGAGGAGGTACAGGTGAAATACTGCTTCACCTGGAAAGATAGGGCTTTGGATGGTGAGCAGGGAGGACGTGAAGGGACAGGTGTTCCATCTTCTGTGATTACATGGGAAAGTTCCTTGGGAAGGGGGAGGTGATGTTGGTGGTCAAGGAATGGACTAGGGTGTCCCAGAGGAACGATCCTTGCAAAATGCAAACAGGGAGAGTGAGGGGAAATTGTGGCATTCTGCTAGAGTTATCTAAAATGCAGAGAATTTTTTTTTGATGGGGTGAAAAGTGAGAACAAGAGGGATCAATCACATTGTTGTGAGTGATGGGAAAGGGCAAGAGTGGAGGTACGGGTGATAGGTTAGATGAAGTTGAGACTCCTGTCAACCACAGTGGATGGGAAACCACCATTATGGAAGAAGGAAGCCATGTCAGCAGCACTGTTTTGGCAGGTGGCACATTGTGGAATTTAGTCACTATTGTAATGTCGGAAATGTGGCTGCTATCCTGATCAACAGCAAGCTTCCAGAAACAGCATTGCAATAATGACCAGAATGCTGTCGATTGAGGTATAAATGTTGGATGGGACATAAAGGAGATCTCACCCGCTCTTTCATCAAATGCCATTGGAAATTTCTCTATTTGCTTGAGGGAACAAAATGGAAGTTGGTTTCAACTTTCAATATGGGACCTCAGATACTGAAGCATTCCCTTAGTCTGGCATTGTGAATGGCAGGGTATAATTTGTACTTCGTTCTTAAAAAAAATGAGGGTGCATGCACTTATAATAATCTAATATTCCCTTTAATTTATGAAACATCCACATGAAAGTAACAATACAGAAGTATAGTTTGCATAAACTGCTTGCAGGAATTAGAAGGCATTTTGGGACATCGACAAAATTAAGCATTTGTGCAGAGCTGTCAAACAGCAGTGTTTACTGAGTGCTTGCAGAATGTTCCTTTGAGATAACTCTGGTCTTGTTTTGCATAGTGCCTCAAAGAATTAGCACCAAAACTGTATAGTTTGCTTAACGTTTTCTGCTGGGTATTATCCAGCTCAGGCACAACCTTTGTCGACAAAAGCAGGAAATGTCAAACATAGTTAACATCTGCACTCAGCATTATTTGTCTTGTTGCAAATTTTAGACTTGTGCATTTATTCAGAACAAAAAATAAGGAGACGGATGCATTTAGTTTTAAAACCAAAAAAAAGGAGAGGGGGGAATAAAATACAAACAGCTGTACAACTACTGAATGGGGCTATTGGAAGAGTAATTGTTTGGATCATTTCAGTCAGATAATGGAAACATAAGCAAAAGAAATCAAACTAAAGAAACAAAGTGTGGATATTTCAGGGAAATGGAATATAGGCAACATTAAAGAGAAAGTGCAAGGTTCAAATATTGAAAGTCTAGGGATTGATGTCAAACGTGAAAGTAAAGCAGAAAGAGTTGGCAAAGTTCACAGGGTCAACCATTGTCAAATAGAAAATGAGGAGGGCACCAGGGAAAACATTGATTCACTTATCAGAGCTATCAAATCCTGCCAACGTGAAGGAAGTTGAGGCAAATTTGGATTGGTCCATTTGATTTCCTAGCTTTTCCATGGGATTGAAAGTATTTTGGAAGTAAGTAAGGCTAGTATTTATAAACTATCCTTTTACAACCTCAAGATGTCAAAAGCAACTTACAGCTAATGAAATAGGGAATAGGGCTGAACCTTACATTTTGTTGGTTAAGTGCACGTGCATGTGTGCTGAGTTTTTCAATTGGTTGACAAGAGCTCCCTCTTTTCATACAGTATAAAGTGTCATTTTTGCTTTTACATTTACATTTTTTGTGAATCATCTTGAAAGAAAAATTTCACCAAAATGCATTGTTCTCTCAACACTTCCTGCTATTTGTTGATTATAGTTCATAGATTTCCATACATCCAACCACAAGGTCAGATGAAATTTGGGCTTAATGTCTGTTTCACAAAAATGGCATATCCAACAATGAGTTCATTGTAGTTTGATGCAAAAATGTTCAAACTGCAGTAGGATTTGAAACTATAAACTTTTGACTGAGACAACAATAGTATCTATCTTTGCAGAAGGCTTTCGGAAACAGTTAAGAAAATTCAAGTTTAACATTCAAAATCAAGTTTCCGGAATGCATCGTCTTATGTCATTGTTAGTACTGGTCTGACAATGCTCTTTTGTCATGTTAGGAGGCTTTACTAAATTAAAGGGACAATATGAATGCAACTTGTTGTTATATGGCTTGTTTAGCTGGAAGCTTCAGTCTAAACCGTGGACTGCTTCATATCTACAATTAATGTGAGGATTCTGAACAGCCCATCATTTTAAAGAGTGGGCCCAGAGCCAGCATTCAGCATCCTTTGGTTTATCCTTACAGTGATAGAATGAGAAATAAATACAAGAATAAATAATTTAATATTGGAAATAGAATCCAGTTTCTAATATAACTATCTCAGATTGATTTAAGATATCAATGCACATCTTTCTTTTCAACTTTAATTAAGAAAAGTAGCACTTATGACTGGAATTGACTTGTTGTTATGGCAGCAAACAGTATGCTTCACCATCATACAACAATGTTCAGGATACCTGTACTCTTCAGTTATTACTACCAACTGGAGCATATGAATTTTCTTTAACTCACATAATGTAACAGACTGAGTTCATTTTTATAAATTTATCATTTTCATCTGCAGGATATATAGGTTTTGTGTGGTGCTGCCATATATGAAAAAATCCTTCACCATTTATGTTGAAAACCTTGAAAAGGACTAGTTATGGCAAATCACACAGCCATTTGGATAATTCATGTTATGCAGAACTGAGAATAGATAAGATAGAGCATAAAAGAATAACATTTCTCTGAGTCTTGAATAGTCTATACATACATGGATTCATTGAACTATGAGGACAAAGCCTATCATATATAATCACCTGGCAGCTGTTTGCTCTTACAACAGTTCAACACGTACTCCTTTAGCTTACCTTTGACTAAGGCTGTCATGTAATGCTGCAGGGGCTACTTAGTAAAGTCAAAGCAGTGTCCAATATTACAATCTAATTCTGCAAATTGATAACATCTGCTAAATACTCCTGTGTGTGCTAAGAATTATGCTGACAACCAACTTAAGATTGTCAGTCAGGCTCAGAATATTGCAACTGCACATAATGTAAACTACAGATATTTAAACACAGGGCCTAGTTGTCTTCAGACAGAATATGTATTAACATTCTACTGTTTTGAACTGAACAAAATAAGGAACAGCTAATCTCTGATTTGTTGCTCAGAGCAAAGCCTTGATCCATCAGAGTAAATCAGTTTTGGTTACATTTAAATAAAGCTTTGCAGTTAACTCTCAGTTTTCACCCAACTAGTGAATTCGCTGTGACCGATCAGAGTCTATTTTCCACCAATCAGAACTCTCTTCTCATACAGCATAAAATATTGTTCCCCTTTCCATTGGTATTTTTGAGAATGCCTGATGAGTGCAAGATGAAATGCTTAGTCAAAATGTTTTTTTTTAATTGATACTCAGGATAGATAGGTAAAGTGAGTGGGCAAAGATCTGCCAAGTGGAGTGTAATGTGTGAAAATGTGAAATTGTCCATTTTGGTAGAAAGAATAGTAAGAGATTGCAGTGCTGTGAGTTACAGAGGAATTTGGGTGTCTTCATGCATGAATTACAGAAAGTTAATGTGCAAGCAATTAGGGACACTGAGAGAATGTTGCTATTGCGAGAGCAATTGAATACATAAGTAGGGAGGTTATGTTTCAGTTATACAGGGCATTGGCAGGACCATATCTGGAGTACTTTGTACTGTATTGGTTACCGTATTTAAAGAATGATGCAACTGTATTGAAAGTACTTCAGAAATGGTTTGCTCAACGTAGAGTGGACTGGTTCTCATATGTCTCAATACTGAATGGGCGAGGCTTGCATCCAGGAGACAGTGAGGTCTGCAGATGCTGGAGACCAAAGTTGAGAGTGTGTTGCAGGTCAGGAAGCATCCTGAAGCAGAGAAATAAATGTTTTGTGCTGGAGCCGTTCATCAGGAATGAGGCTGGGAGCCTTGGGGTGCAGAGATAAATAGGGGGGGGGTGGAGCTGGGGAGAAGATAGCTGAGAGTACAATAGGTGTATGGAGGTGGGGGTAAAGGTGATAGGTCAGAGAGGAGGGTGGAATGGATAGGTAGGGAGGAAGATTGACAGATGGGATAGGTCATGAGGGCGGTGCTGAGCTGGAAGGTTGGAACTAAGGTAAGGTGGGGGGAGGGAAAATGAGGAAACTGGTGAAGTCCACATTGATGCCCTGGGGCTGAAGGGTCCCGAGGCGGAAGATAAGGCATTCTTCCTCCAGGCGTCGGGTGGTAGGGGAGTGGCGATGGAGGAGGCCTAGGACTTGCATGTCCTTGGCAGAGTAGGAGGGGGAGTTGAAATATTCGGCCACGAGATGGTGGGGTTGATTGGTGCAGGTGTCCCAGAGATGTTCTCCACAGCTCTCTGCGAGAAGGTGTCCAGTCTCCCTAGTGTAGAGGAGACCGCATTGGGAGCAACGGACATAATAAATGACATGTGTGGAAGTGCAGGTGAAACTTTGATGGATGTGGAAGGCTCCTTTGGGGCCTTGGATGGAGGTAAGGGGATAGGTGTGGGCACAGGTTTTGCAATGCCTGCGGTGGCAGGGGAAGGTGGCATGTAAGGGGGCGTGGACCTGACCAGGTAGTCGCAGAGGGAACGATCTTTGTGGAAAGCGGATCGGGGTGGAGAGGGAAATATATCCCTGGTGGTGGGGTCCGTTTAGAGGTGGCAAAAATGTCAGCGGATGATACGACTTATGCAGCGGTTGGTGGGTTGAAGGTGAGGACCGGCAAGGGTTCTGTCCTTGTTGCAGTTGGAGAGGTGTGGTTCAAGGGCGGAAGTGCAGGACTTGGATCAGATGTGTTGGAAGGCGTCTTCGACCACGTGGGAGTGGAAATTACAGTCTTTAAAGAAGGAGGCCATCTAGTGTGTTCTGTGGTGGTCCTCTTGGGAGCAGATGTGGTGGAGGCGGAGGAATTGGGAATACGGGATAGCATTTTTGCAGGATGTAGGGTGGGAGGAGGTATAATCCAGGTAGCTGTGGGAGTCGGTGGGTTTGTAAAAACTCAGTGTTGAGTCCATCCTCGTGGATGGAGATGGAGAGGTCTAGGAAGGGGAGGGAGGTGTCAGAGATGGTCCAGGTCAATTTAAGGTCGGGGTGGAATATGTTGGTGAAGTTGATGAACTGTTTGACCTCCTTGTAGGAGCACGAGGTGGCACCGATGCAGTCATCAATGTAGCAGAGGAAGAGGTGGGGAGTGGTGCTGGTGTAACTCTGGAAAATGGATTGTTCTACGTAGCTGACAAAGAGACAGGCCAGTTTCCTCATTTCCCCTCCCCCCACCTTACCCTAGTTCCAACCTTCCAACTCAGCACTGCTGTCATGACCTGTCCCATCTGTCAAACTTTCTTCCCCTCTATCTGCTCTACCCTCCCCTCCAACTTTTACCCCCACCTCCATTCACCTATTGCACTCTCAGCTACCTTCTCCCCAGTCCCATACCCCTCCCATTTATCTCTCCAGCCCCGAGGCTCCCAGCCTCATTCCTAATGAAGGGCTCCAGCCCGAAACATCGATTTTCCTGCTCCTCGGATGCTGCCTGCCCTGCTGTGCTTTTCCAGCTACACACTCTCGACACTAGGCTTGCATCTACCAAAATTTAGAGTAATAAGCAACTTAATTGAAACATAGAAAATTCTGTGGGGTCTTGACAGGCGGGAATGTTAAAAGGATTCTCTTGTGCAATGACGGCTCACTGTTTAAAAATAAGGTTCATCTGTTTATGGAAGATAAGGCAAAGTTTTTTTTCCTCACATGATTCTTTGGAACTGTTGTTCTCAAGCCAGTGGAAACAGAGTTTTTGAATAACTTTAAGGCAGATGTGGACAGAGTCTTGATGAATAAGGAAGTGAAAGATTATTTGGGGTAGTTGGAAATATTGAGTAATCAGATCTTACTGAACAACAAAAGAGGCTAAGTTGCCTGGCGATGAGCCACACATACTGACCTAGCCTATAATGCCTTCCTCCCACAATGAATTTCTAAAAAATTACCAAGAAATTAATATTTTAAGCTTTGCAAGTACATTTCACAAATTGAATCTAGCTCCTAACATTTAAACCTGTGTCCAAGCTACAGGTAGATAAACATGAATTACTGTACTACTCAATAACACTGACTCAAAGCAGTTATTTTCTAACTGGGCATTTTTCTCCTTTCATTTTAATTTTTCTGCTCATCGTGACGCCATTGGACCATATCTTTGTTATACTGTTGAAGAAGAGATGTTACTGGATGCTGCTAAGTTCCCTGCTTGTGTGCATTAGATAACGATGCCTGTTTGGGTGTCAACGCTGAAACCGCCTAATCCAGTTTCAGAAAAAAGGACATCTCTACCTTATTCAAACATTTCTACTCAGTTACCTTATAAAGAAACATAATTCTTAGCGGCGGTAGAAAATGGATACGTCTAAGCATAGTCAGAACACGACTGATTTGGAAGTTCCAGGTAACTTTGTCTGTGACAGAAAGTAGCAGTTGCTATTACTTCAGTAAAATGCAAAGATTATTTATTTCCTTCAGTTTATATTAGTTGCTGAATGCTTTTAAAGTTCAAAACTTTAGAATCATTTACTCTACTTTGGGACTACACAATATGATAATACATGAATAATAATCTAATTAATAATAGTGATTTCTGACAGTATAAACTAATTTTACAGAGTTCTGAGAATCCCCTAGAGACACTAGGGGTCGTTCAGTTGATTTGAACATATCACATTCTAAAAATTTTATTTTGCAATTTTATGTATTGTAGGCTCCCACAATTTTATTGAAAATAATAATTTATTTCACCAGACTGCTGTAGTACAAGTTAGTCCATATCTGACAAAAGGTGGAAAATTCAGTTCTTGTAATAATATTTCCACGCATAGCCAAATATGGAGTAGGAATGTGCATAATTAGCCCTATTTTAGTATAATGTGTTTTGTGTAATATAAATATTAGTTAACTTTAACAGTGTAAAATTAGCATAGCTGCATTTTTAGTTCTAAAGTGTAGAAAACCTAATTAAATGCAAGCTTTTAAAATAAGAATTGTTCCTTCCACAATTGATAATGCTAAATACTTCGGGGAGGATCTAAACTGTACTGGTAAGTGGAAAAGGAATGATGGAGTAACTAAAATTATGAAAGTCCATTCCTGAACATATCCCATTTTATTGCCACTGATTTGGATAAGAATTGCACCACAATGATATTTAACCCGCACCGTGTATGGACATATCTAATGAGCCTTCCCAGGTAAAGCTGCTGAGAAGCTAATGACACTCCTGAAGGTAAGTGGAAATCTTTTCTGAGTGGAATTCTTACTTTGGTGCATCTTCATGCTGCACAAGGAACACCTGAATTTTTGCTACTGTAGGATTCTTTCTCAGCCTCAACAACCTTGCAACATCCCATCCTCCATCACAATGCTAAACCTTGTTGCAACTGGTGGCAGCAAGCAATCTCAAAGTTTTCCAACATGCATTTTCCAATCGTTGCTCCCAATCTTTGTTATTTCACCCAACAGAATAAAGATGCCAGTATCTCTGTGGTCTTCCAATTCTGGCCTGTTGCATATCCATTTTCATGATTCCACAGTAGGCATCTGTGCATTCAGCTCCCTGGATCCCAAGCTCTGCAATACCCCTCTTAAGTCTTTCTACCTCTCCACCTTTTAAGATACTGTTTAAAACCTACTCCTTTGACCAATATCTTCTTATGTGATTCGGTGTCATAATTTGTTAGATAATGTTCCTGTGAAGCAAGTTGGAATGTTTAATTACATTAAAGGTATTCTGTATTTGTTAGGTTTTGTTGTTGACTACTGAACAATCATGAACATAAAATGCAAAGTAATTAATTCTGTATACCTTGAATGCAACGACAATTTTACATTACAGATGTTTAATTGCCTTTTACGGTCACTGTGTTTGAAAGATAAATATTTGGAGCAAAACATTTGCAGATTATAGGAGGAAAGTGGAGTTAGCAATGGACTGAATGGTCACTTTTTGTGATGTATGATTTTATTAAAAAAGCGTCACCAACCCATCCCAGATGATATCTTCACTGCTGTGTCCACCTTGAGGTTTGCAATAGGTTCTATCCTATCAGGGAAATTAGATGGGATTTTCTCAACATTTAGATCATTGTTTACAATGATCTTGCTGACTTTTAAATGGGATTTTCTCAACATTTAGATCATTGTTTACAATGATCTTGCTGACTTTTAAATTTTATTACCAAGATCAGTATAAAAATTGGTGCAAAGTAAGTAGAAATCAATAAATATACTCCTGGCCTGGGAAAGGGCTGGAAGGTTTGCATCTACCTCTGTTAAGTCCTGCCTTCCCTTGTGCATATTGAAAAATTAAAAGTCTGAAATTGTTGTGCCAGCATATATGCATTGCACAAGGCTTATAACACATGGAACCTTTCTGTTATTTTGGAATCGTAGCAGTTGAAAGCACAGAAAGGGCTATGAGGTACATCGTACTCTTGGAGAGAGCTGTCCAGTTAAGGCCCAACCCCGGTTTTTTTTTCTCCATAACCCTGCAAATGAGTGCTCTTCAGGTACCTGTCCAGTTAGCTTTCCAGATTCTTTTGAAATGTGATTGCACCAACTTTTCAAGCAGCGTGATCCAGATCTTAACAAAACTCTGGATGGAAGTATTTCATTTCCCCTCTGGTTCTTTTACCAATTATTTTAACTCTATAATCTTTGGTAACTTACCCACTTGTCAGAGAAAATAGCTTTTTCTATGCTTGCTCTGTCAGAACTTCTCAGACAGTTGAGCATTGCTATTAAATCTCCCTTTGCTCTTCTCTGCTCTAACGGGAACAATCCCAGTCTCTCCTGTCTCACCATATAATTGAAGTCCCTCATCCGTGGTATCATTTTAGTAATTCTCCTCTGCATCTTCTCCAAGATCTTGACATATTTCCTACAGTTTGGTGCCAAGAATGGCACACAGTATTCCAATATAACAGAGACTGTTATCATAAAAATTACTCACCTATTCATCGATGAAAAATGCTGTGTAACTCTCAATGAAGAGGAATGTTTTAACAAGTGTTATAAAACACTAGAAGTATTCATTTCCATTGAAAAATAATGAGAAACCAACATGAAAACAAGCCAAGTAAAAACCGAAAGAACTGCAGATGCTTTATATCAGAAACAGGAACATAAATTGCTGGAAAAGCTCACAGGTCTGGTAGTACCTGTGGAGAGAAATCAGAGTTAATGTTTTGGGTCAGGTGACCCTTCCTCAGAAATGATGGTGACTAGGAAAATATTGGTTTGTATGCAAAAGATAGGGTGGGTGGAGGGGAGAAGGAGTAAATGATAGATGGGGATATAGCCCAGAGAGAGAGAAGAACAGTTGGTCAGACAATGGAGTGGATAATGATCTGGCGAGAGAGGTGAATAGCTATTAATGGGGACTATTAGTGGCTGTTAGTGACTGTTGCACGCAACCCATTGTTAGTCACTAACTGTCCCCATTAATAGCTATTCAGCCCCCTAGCCATATCATTATCCACTGCTTTGTCTGTCCAACTGTTATTCTCTCTGTTTGAGATCTATTCCTACCTATCGTTTACTCCTTATCAGCTACCCTCACTCTAACTTCTGCATACAAATCAACATTTCCTACTTATCGTCATTTCTGAGGAAGGGTCACCTGACCCAAAATGTTAACTCTGATTTCTCTCCACGATGTTGCCAGACCTGCTGAGCTTTCACAGCAATTTAGGTTTCTGTTTCTGAAAACAAGGAATTTGACCCAACCATTCCATATTTGTGCTTATCCCTCCATGCAATGAGAAATATCTCCTGTTATCCTTCTCCTGGCTTCAGGTACTTCTTCATCTAAAATTGTGGGTGCAGTTTTAGGCTCATAAAAGTATAAAAGCAGGATATACATGTTCTTACCATCGTTGGCTGAGATGGGATGTGGGGAAATGGGAAGGCTTTGGGACAACGTTAATGATCCAAATGCTTTTCCAAGAGAACAACTTGGGCATGTTGCAATGACCACAGAAATTCACACATAATCTAATCTAATCTACTCTAAAAAAAATAACTATTTTTTGGCCTATGTTTCATGCAAAGTGCTTAATGGCTGCCATAACCTAAAGAGGAGCACTACAGTAGAGGTCACATGATCTCTTGCTCCTTTTGCAAAACACTTTAAAACTCTGCTGTCTGGTTCTTGACACCTTTACGAGTGAAAACAAAGATCTATGAAACATTTTTCTAGTTTGTACATATGACCTAGTTACTTGACTGTGGGTATCTTCAATTGCAACTGTTCTCGTGTTCAGCTAGTAAGTCTTCTGTGGCATTCATACTTGATTCTGATTGGGATCAATAATGGCTTTGTGCATTGCGTTTGCATATCTATAGAAAAGCAAAACCTCTACAATAGCTTCCACTCTGTGAAGAACGCTGACTATCTTGTTATCTGCATTTGGGAGCAGTGAAAATGCCAATGGCCTTTAGAACAATCTGCTTCTCCTGAATGGCATCCAAAATATAGTTGGAAAACTTCTGTTTACACCCGGCTTTACTCCCTAGTAACCATCCTTTGCATCAAGGGTAGGAAAAAGCTTTGTTGGGGAGAGTGAAGCTAATGCCACTGTGCTCTCTTTTGTGGGCATATTTGTCCATAATCAGTGGGGAATGCTGACTGTGACATCTGGGTATGTTTTTTGGGATCTCATATTCTTTGTACATGAATTGAATTGAGTATGATATGAAGTGTAATAATAAAAAAAAACATTCAATCACTTCTGGAAAACAGAAGTTCATGAATTAATTGAAGCATTAGTGAAACTAATTTGTAACAAAATTATGCAGAAACCATAAATATAAGATCAAGTGTAAATGTGGGGCTTCATAAAGACTAGGATAGATTCTTACATTTGATGACAGCATGAAATAATTTATTTCCTGACTTTCAGCACTACAAATGTAAGACAGTATTTGAAGGAAAAAACAACATATTAAACCAGAAGTCACATGAGAATGAAAATTTATCCTATTGTTGTTTCCCATCAGGAGTTCTTCCTTATCATTTGCGAGATCGTGAACAACTCAGGAAAAGGAAGCTGGAAAATCAAGAGAAGAAAACCTCACAGTAAGTGATTAAATATGGCATGATTATAATAACTGTCAAGTATAAGGAAAGATGATTTACTGCTAGCCCATCTTAAAGGGATGAACGTGTACATACTCAGGGTGGAAGTGCTCAATGCAAAATGAAACATGTGATGTGTGTGAACTCACAATTTAAAACCAATCCCAACTTTGTACTGGTTAGTTTCACAGATGAATATTATGTGGTAAAAATTGTAATTATGATGGTCTTATAGTTGCTAGTTTTGCTCAATCCAATGGCCTGTTTCCTCAGAAAAGTGAAAATATTTGTCTTTTTCTCTTGAACTGGTGGGGGCATTAAAAAAGATAAGGCAAAATAGCAGGTGGTTTTCACAGGATCATTGGTCAAGCTAGTATGTATTATTTATTCTTGGAGGTGATGGTGAGCTGCCTCACTGGCTTGCTAGGGCCATTTCAGAGGACAGATACTACTACTTTGCTGTGAGTCTGCAGTCATGAATCAGCAAAACTGGGGTAAAATGACAAATTTACTTGCCTAAAAGACAATAGTACACGGGATAGGATTTTATGACAATCCAGGCCATATATTTATATAAATAATTCCTATACACATTTGTACTCCAAAGTCCATAGAATTACAAGAAATGCACAGCCCTGAAAGAAGCCATTTAGCCCATTTAGCCAATGCTAGTATTTATGCTCCACTTGACCCTTTTCTTATCTAACTATCAACATAACCCATTATTCCCTTCTCCCTCAAGTGTTTATCTATATTCCCCATACTGTTCATCTTAACCACTCCCTGTGGTAACCATTTCCACATTCTTATCACTCTCTGACTAAAGAATTTTCTCCTGAGTTCAGTTTGATTCTTTGGTGACTATCTTATCTTGATAGCCTCTAGTTTTACTCTTTACTCAGTAGTAGAAGCAGTCTGTGTTATTCTACCAGAACATTTCATAATTTTCAAAACTCAAATTAGGTTATCGTGCAGACTTCCAAATCCGAGGTGAGTCCCAGTCTCCTCCTATTCCTGCTAGGTATATCCTCATAGTTCTGACAAAATCTTTGTCAACATTTTTTGCACTTTCCCCGTTGTTTGATTATATGGCAACCACATAATACACCATGCTCCGGGTATCGTCCAACCACTGTGTTTTTGTTAATTTGTTGGATTTTAGCATTTTTAGCAAGATCAACATTTATTGCTTAGCTGTGTGTCATTGCAACGCTATCTCGAGGTTGTGCAGGACATCTAATGTTGCACAAACTCCCTTGGTAATGCTATGTCACTGCCAAGCAGCAGACACTGCTGCCTTTGTACTGAAAAGGTGGCCTATTGAGTCAGTCCTTTGGCATTCAGTGAAATTTGGTTAAAATCCTTGCTGTTGTAGGTGTTGCCCCAATTCCAAATAGAGCCCAGAGCTGCTATCTTTCCCTCATTCTACCATGAGGAGCTGCCTGGAAACACTGCTGGTACTACTTTCAGGGTCTTTGCCCCATCTCAGACCTCTCCAGTAGCAGAAATTGGGCCTCAGCAGGGCCGTGCATGCATGTGCAGATGTTGAGGTTAATCCACACACATACACTGCTGATGACCGTACATGCACGGTTGTATTCTGACTTAAGGCAGTCTTTCACCAGCAACTGATGTCACGAGGCCTGTTTGCGCGGGTGGCCATTTTGACAGTCATCTATGTGGTTGGGCTAATTTGTCCATTATTGCCCAGCCATATTTTTCTTGCAGTCCACACTGAACTTCTGAAGAGTAACCCACCCATACCCATTTCCCGCTGACCAATGCACCTAACAATATAGGCAATTTAGCATGGCCAATTCACCTGTCCTGCACATCTTTGGATTGTGGGAGGAAACGAGCACCCAGAGGAAACCCATGCTGACACCCACGGGGAGAATGTGCAAACTCCACACAGATGGTCACCTGAGGCAGGAATCAAACCGGGTCCCTGGCGCTCTGAGGAAGCATTGTTCATGACTGAGCCACCATGCCGCTCCACCTTGTTAAACCATGGCAAACCCTGTAGTATATGTACAATTACAGAGTTTTAGGGAGAGAATTTCAGGATTTTGACTCAAAAACAGTGAAGGAATGGAGATTAGATTAGATTTGATTTGATTACTTACAGTGTGGAAACAGGTCCTTCGGCCCAACAAGTCCACACCGACCCTCCGAAGAGCAACCCACCCAGACCCATTCCCCTACATTTACCCCTTCACCTAACACTACGGGCAATTTTGCATGCCCAATTCACCTAACCTGCACATCTTTGGACTGTGGGAGGAAACCAGAGCACCCGGAGGAAACCCACGCAGACACGGGGAGAATGTGCAAACTCCACACAGGCAGTCACTTGAGGCGGGAATTGAACCCGGTCCCTGGCTCTGTGAGGCAGCAGTGCTAACCACTGGATAGAGGATAGAAGATAGAGGATAGTGTGGAGCTGGCAGTTGGGGTGTTTTTCTTTTATTCATGCACGGGACTTTGCTGTCGCTGGCTAGGCCAGCATTTTATTGCCCATCTCTAATTATCCAGAAGGCAGTTAAGAGTTGACCAAATTGCTTTGGGTCTGGAGTTACATGTCAGGCAGACCAGCTAAGGATGGCAGTTTCTTTCCCTGGAGGAGATTAATGAGCCAGATGGTTTTTTCCAACAATTGACAATGGTTTCATGCTCATCATTGGATTCTTAATTCCAGGTATCTGCTGCCGTTCTGTTCCAAGGTAGAGACCGTGTGTTTGGAGATTCTGTCGAAGGAATCTCATGAGTTGTTGGCCATTATTCTAGACAATGGTACTGCTGCCATGATGTGCTGATGGTGGAGATTCTAAATGTTTCATTAAGGGATCAATGGTATTTCTGAACAAATGAGCTACTTAATCTGATGTTGTTAATTTCTTAATTGCTGATGGAACTGGACACATCAAGGCAAATGGGGAATATCCATCACACTTTAGATGGTGGATAGGCTTTGGGGAGTTATGAGATGAGGTATCACTGCAGAATTCTGAGCCTCTGAGATGTTCTGATAGCCACAGTATTTAAATCTCTCAAAGTGAACACCCCAGGATGTTTTTGATGGGGAAACAAATGATGGTAACGCCATGGAATGCCAAGAGAAGGTAGTTTTATTTTATCTCTTTGGAGATGGTTATTGGTAAGCACTTGTTATTTACCACTTATTAGCCCAAGCCTGAATATTGTCCATGTCTTGCTGCATGCAGTCACACACTAGTGTCTGAGAAGTTGCAAATAAAACTGAACATTGTGCAATCATAAGTGGATTTGCCCACTTCTGACCTTGTGCTGAAAGAATGATCATTGATAAAGCAACTAAAGACATTTATGTCAAGGATACTACTCCTGAAATGATATCCTAAGGTTGAAGTGATTGGCCTCCAGTAAATACAGTCATCTTTCTTTATGTTTCCTACGACTAACTAGTGGATGGTTTTCCCTCTGATCCTATTGATTTCCACTTTGTTCAGCCTTCTTCATGCCATACTCCGTAAAATTGTGTCTGGATGTCAATGCTGTCACTGTTACATTACCACACAGACTTTGGGTCTTTTGTTTGTGTTTAGGTGCATTCGAGTGAGTCTGGAACTGAGTGACCCTGACAGAACTCAAGCTGAGCTTTGAGCAGGTTCCTGCTGTGTAAATGCATGAGTGAATAAGAATGATTTATGTTCTATTTTGAGTGATTAGTTTTATAGTCAAGTGAAAACGTTGCACATTGAAATGTATAGAGTACAAACTAGAGACGTATATCTGAATATATATGTATTTTACTTTGTTTACATTTTCTTACTGTGTCTTATTTATTCTCAATTATGGGCTCCATTTCTGAATGTAATTGACTCAACAGGTTAAGATCACCAATCAGTTAGCACTAATTATCTTCTGTGGTGAATGTTCAGTTGGTGTTCTTTCACCTGGGATATTTTGAAAGCAAGAAATAGTTAAAAGGACTCCAACCAGCTTGTTTATTAACTAATTAACTTAATGGCTGTCAAAAGCCTTTTAGCCTTCGGTAGTAAAATTACCATGCAAACATGAAATTATTCAGCAGGTCTGGCCAAATCTGTGGATAGAGAAAGACTTAAAATTTAAGCTGAATGATAATTTGTCAGATCAGTTTGTACTCACTAACTTTTAACTCTGTTCCTCAGCATGGAAATGTTGCTTAAGCTGCTGAGTATTTCCGTCATTTTCTGATTTTGTTTTAGTTTTTCACTGTCTGCAGTGTTTTGCTTTCACATTAAGTTACATTGTTTCATGCTGGAAATGGGACGAAAGCAGAGTTATTTATTCGAGTCCAGTGACTCTTCAATATAACTCCAGTAATCTCTGTTTTTGTTTCGGATCTCCAGCATCTGCCAGTTCTTTCTCATGTTATCTTACTCTGTTGTGCACCATCTAACGCATAGGTGCTTGTTGGCATTCTATCTGGATATACAGAATGTTGTTTTGTACTTTACTATTCTCATTCTATCAAGATTTTGTACTTGCTTGTTAACATGTAAGTCTCTTCCCCATTCCATTGACCGCAATGGGACTGAATAACAAGCGTTCTGTAAAGAGAGCGAAATTCTGATTGTGCCTCTATTTCACATCTACCTGAATTGAATTCTACCTTCATGTTTTCCAAGATTCTTGCCAATTGTTAGCAATAAGTCTTTCCTTAAGATTTTTTGTTTAAATTGTCTAAGTATTGTGTCATACATGAAACATTTGCCAAACGTGTAAAGCTGTCCTTTTGTACTTGCGATCATCAATTCACAGGGAGGAGATAAAGGGAAAAAGAGGAAGAAAGGCAAAGGCTAAGGGACCAAGGAACACGAAAAAGCCAGTAGCTGAACCAAGTCCTAGCCCAAAACCAGAGTCTGCACAAGAACATACAGAGGAGACCAAAGGCGAACCAATTCATCCTGACCCTGAAAGTGAGAGGCCTGCATCGCTGGAAGAAACTGCACAGCTTTTTATAACTGAGGGGATACCCATTCCTGCAACAGGTATTCCAACATACCCAGATCATGAGGACTTAACTCAGTAGCAAGGATTCAGTGTATTTTATTTTGGCATCAGGAAAAAAACACACTCAAAATAATTAATCCAATAGGAGACCAGTCATAGCGTTCAAGGGTAAACCACTTTGCAAAATGTGTGCTTTTAATGTTCTTAATTTTTGTAATTCTCTACCCAAGAACACTGTCATTGCTCAATCATCCAGTATGTCAGGAATAGAGATCAATAGATTTGAGTACTGAGGAAATTGGAGGACAGTAGGATATTGAGGGGAAGTGGCATTGAGGTAGAAGATCATCCATGACTTTATTGAATGGTGGAGCAGTTTGTTTTCTGATGCAATTAGACATCTTTAAGATTGCTTCACCAAATATTTCATAGAAAATAATGCAATGGTTTGGTTTATTTATTATACTATCGTGGAATAATCAAGTAAAATAATTTGAAATTCCTGTAAAAAACATTTTCAGTAGGTTTATTATTGCACTGTAGCTTGGCAATTACAGGTCATTCTGCTATAACACGTGTTTCGTTAACACAAATTCACTGTAATGCAATTGACGAATTGGGGATGCTGTTTCTAAAGCACAACTTTTTAAAATGTGTATTGGCTATAATGTAATGACATCACCAACACTTTTAAGTGCTGTTTCTAAAATGTGATTTTTCTATAATGCGGAGTTGCACAAGAACGCAACCATGTTATAGAAGAACTACCTGTAAATTAAAATATCACATTTATTACCATATCTTCTAGATGTGCCTGGAGAAGCAGAGCCAGTTGATGTGGAAACACCGGTGATCCAAGCTGAACATGTGCCTGAAGAAAATGCAGCATTAGAAGAACCAATAGTTCTGAGCTTTTGAATGCCACAGAACTCATTTAGGTTTTCTCCACCAATTGTTATTGGAAAGATAATAGTAGTACTCTTTGTTATAATCAAACACTCTATTGCAAAAGTAAACTCACATCCTGTTAGTATGTGATGCAACACTTTGGTGTTTAAATGCATGTTAAGACCTGTTTTCTGAGGTGGCAACACCTAAAGTGGAATGTGATATTGAGACCCTGCTATCCCCTATCCATTACTGAAGCATAGTATTGGAAATTTAAGAAAGGACAAGAATGGCTTTCTTTTTAAAGCAAGGGGGACATCCCTCCTGCAGATAGGTAAATAACATGGAACTATCTGACAGACAGCATGACAACAGAGCATTTGGTCCAATGCTCTATGCTTGTGTTCATGCTCCATATCAACCCACTTTAGCAACAGTCAAAATGTGTGTCGCTGGGAAAGCACAGCAGGTCAGGCAGCATTCGAGGAGCAGGCAAGTCGACGTTTATAACCCCTTCATCAGGATTGGTTGGAGCTTGGAGGGATGGGAAGGGGCTGAGAGATAAATAGAATGCTGGGGGTGGGGGAAAGGTAGCTGGAAAGTGTTAAGTAGATGTAGGTGGGGTGGGGTGATGGAGATAGATCAGAGGGGAGGGTGGAGCAGATAGGTGGGAAGGAAGATGGACAGGTAGGACAGTTCAAGAGGGTAGTGCCAGATTGGAGGGTTGGATCTGGGATGAGCTGGGGGGGAGGTGATAAGGAAACTGGTGAAGTTGATGTTGATGCCGTGTGGTTGGAGGGTCCCAAGGCGGAAGATGAGGCGTTCTTCGTCCAGTCATCAGTTGGCTTGGGGTGTATGTGTGTGTGTGTGGGGAAGGGGGGTGGAGGTGGAGGGGATGGTGAGGAGAAGGCCCAGGACTTGCATGTTGTTGGCAGGGTGGGAGGGGGAGTTGAAGTGGTCAGCCACAGAGCGCTGGGGTTGTTTGGTACATGTGTCTTGGAGATGTTCCCTGAAATACTCACAAGTCATGGGCGTCCTCCACCACGCCCTTCTCACTCCCCCCAGGACATGCAAGTCCTGGCCCTTCTTCACCACCAAATCCAAGCCAACTCACAACTGGAGAAAGAACGCCTCATCTTCTGCCTGGGGACTCACCAACCATATGGCTTCTACATCGACTTCACCAGTTTGCTTATCTCCCTTCCCCCAACCTCATCCCAGATCCAACCTCCAACTCAGCACCACCCTCTCGAACTGTCCTATCTGTCCATCTTACTTCTTACCTATCCACTCCACCCTATCCTCCAAAATATCACCATTATGCCTCACCTGCATCTACCTATCACCTTTCCAGCTATCTTCCCCTCACCCCCACCCTCCTATTTATTTCTCAACCCCTTTCCACGCCCCCCAATGTTCCTGGTGAAGGGCTTATGCCTGAAATGTCGATTCTCCTGCTCCTTGGATGCTGCCTGACCTGCTATACTTTTCCAGTGCCACACTTTTCGCAGCTGATCTCCAGCATCTGCAGTCCAAACTTTCTCTCATTTGCTCTGCTTTAGCAACAGATCAAGAGTAAGCCATTTAGCCACATGAACCTGTACTGCCTGCAGAGAGATCATGGCTCGTCTGTGACTCATCTTTGCCCATATCCCCTAAAACCTTTGAGGATAACTTTGGTTAACAAGGAATATCATCCTTAAATAGATCGGCAGATGCAGTTTTGAGATTCTAGAAATTTAGCAACAAAAGCAGACATTGCTACAGAAACTCAGCAGGTCTGGCAGCACATGTGGACAAAAAGCAGAGTTAACATTTTGATCCCACTGACCATTCTTCAGAACTCATTCTTACTTCATTTCACCCTGTCAGAATACCTTTCTCTTTCTTTTCTCCCTCATGTTTATCAAGCCCCACTTTTGAAATGCAGCTATGCTAGTTATTTCACCCACTCCCAGTGGCAGGAAGTTCTTGCCTCTTCGTGTAATGTACTTTTCTGAATTCCCCAATTTAATTTCTTGATGACTGTTGTTTTTGATTGTCTGTACTATTGTTCTGCCCCACAATTGGAAATATATTTGTGAAGAAGTTTCTCCTGAAAATTTGCTTGTATTTATTAGTAAGAAGGATAAACAGAACAGACGCGGACACTTTTGTTTCCATTTTTATGTTCCCAATGTGCTTGTCAACTGATCTTCATGAATTCGGTGGAACCATCTTTCTTAGGGTGACACAGTGGCTCTGTGGTTAGCACTGCTGCCTCACAGCACCAGGATCCCAGGTTCAGTTCCAGCCTCAGGTAACTGCTGTGTGGAGTTTGCACATTCTCCTCCCGTCTGTGTGGGTTTCCTCCATGTGCTCTGGTTTCCTCCCACAATTCAAAGATGTGCTGGTCAGGTGAATTGGCCATGCTAAATTGCCCATAGCGTTAAGTGCATTAGTCAGAGGGAAATGGATCTGGGTGGGTTACTCTTCGGAGGGTCGGGTTGGACTGAAGGGCCTGTTTCCACACTGTAGGGAATCTAATCTAATCTAATTAGGGAAATTCAAATGAAGGAAATACTTACATTTACCCATATTGTATCCATGTTTATTGACATGTAACTGTGGCTAGCATACAAGCCTTTATGGAATAGAAATATTCACAAATTTTAGATATTATCACAAAATTCTGATATCAATAAATACTAAAACTTCTCCCTGAAGGAGGCAAACTACATATGACACAGCTTGACAACAGCAACAACTTATTTATAAATCACCCTTAACATAATTAAAACATCCCAAGGTGCTTCATAGAAATATTACTAAAGAAATTTTAGTTAAAAATCACACAACACCAGGTTATAGTCCAATAGATTTACTTGAAAGCACTTCCAAATACACCTGTTGGAGTATAACCTGGTGTTGTGTGATTTTTTAACTTTGTTCATCCCAGTCCAGCACCGGCACCTCCTCATCACAAACAAAATATGATGGATAAGAATCAGAATTTGGCCAAAGAAGTAGGTTTTTAAGAAGCATCTAAAGAAGGGAGGAAGCTAGAACGACAGAAAAATTTAGGAAGGGAATTCCAGAGTTCATGACTTAAGGAGTTGTCCACCAAAGGTGGAGCAATTTAAATTGGAAGTGCTCAAGAGGTTAGAATTATATGAGTGTGGATAAATGAGTCATACAGCATGGAAACAGACCCTTTGGTCAAACCAATCCATGTTGTACATTATCCCAAACCAAACTAGTCCCCTATGCCTGTTCCTGACCCATATCCCTCCAAAACTCTCCTATTCATGTCCTTATCCAAATGTCATTTAAACATTGTAATTGTGCCCACATCCACCACTTCCTCAGGAAGTTCATTCCACATGCGAAAGACACTCTGTGTAAAATATTTCCCCTTTGTGTCATTTTTAAATCTCTCCTTTCACCTTAAAAATGTGGCCCCTACTCTTGAAATCCCCTATTCTAGGGGAAAAAAAACAACTACCATTAACTCTATCGATATTCCTTATTATTTTATAAACTTCTATTATGTACCTGCACCCCTAGATCCCTCTGTTCTAGAACACTACCCAAGGCCCTATCAGTAATTGTATAAGCCCTACACTTGTTTGTTGTACCAAAAAACAATGCCTTGCATTTATCCAAATTGAACTCCATCTGCCATTTTTCACTCCATTGACCTATTTGATCAAGATCTCTTTGTATTCTTAAAATAATCTTCTTCACTGTCTACTATACCACCGATTTTGGTGTCTTTTGCAAACTTACTCACCATGCCTTCTATACTCTCATCCAAATCGTTAATGTAAGGAACAAACAAAAGAGGACTCAGAACAGATCCCTGTGGAACACGACTGGTGACAAGCCTCCAGTCTGAAAAGCAACCCTTCACCATCACTCACTGTCTCCTGCTGTTAAGCCAATTATGTATCCAATTGACAAGCTCACCCTGAATCCGTGGGATCTAACTTTACTAATTAGTCTATTACGTGGAACCTTGTCAAAGCCTTTACTAAGGTCCAAGAAAATAACATCTACTGCTCTACCCTCATCAATGTTTTTGGTAACTTCCTCAAAAAGCTCAATCAGGTTTGTGAGACTCGATTTTCCTTGCACAAAACCATGCTGACTATCCCTAATCAATTTATGCCTCTCTAAATGTCCATAAATCCAATCTTTAATAATCACCTCCAACAATTTACCCACAACCAAAATCAGATTGACAGGCCTACACTTTCCTGGTTTCTCCTTAGAATCTTTCTTAAACAAAGGTACACTCTCCAATCATCAGGCACCTCACCTGTAGTGAGAGATAATGCAAATATTTCTACAAGGGGTCTCGCAATTTCCTCTCTTACTTCCCACAACATTCTTGAATACATAAGATCAGATCCCAGAGATTTTTCTATCTTTAAATTCTCAAAGACTTCCCAAACTACTTCTTCTGTAAGGCAAACTGTTTTTAAAACATCAAAATTTATTTCTCTATGTTCTCCAGTCTCCATTTATTTCTCTGCAGTAAAACTGAAACAAAATATTTATTTAGTATCCTTCTCAACTCCTGGGGATTAAACATAAAGACAACCTCCTTGATCTGGATCCCTACCTTCTCTCCCTTGTTCTTAATGTATTTGTAGAATCTGTTTGGATTATCCTTAACCTTATGTGCCAATGCTATCTCATATCTCCTCTTTGCCTTGCTGATTTCTTTCTTAAGAATGCCCCTACACTCTATTATTGATTAAGAGTTTGAATTTAAAAAAAGATTCTCCTTTATTCTTGACTAAAACCTCAAAACTTTATTCATCCATTGTTCCTTAATGTTACTAGCCTTATCCTTCATTGTAACAGGAACATAATGCCTCTGAACTCCTGTCATCACACTCTTGAAAGCCTCCCACTTGGTTAGATGTCCTTTTATCTTAGAGAATTATGGGCCTAGAGAAGATTACAGAGATAAGACTGGGCAAGAAGACACAGTTCAGAATTTGAGAATTGACATACTGCTTGGCATGAAACCAATGTAGGCCAGTGAGCAGAAATGATCGGCAAACAGGATGTAGAGCAAATTTAAGAGTTTGGTAAAACATCTATAGTATCCCTCGCATCACAAAACTAGCAAGGTAACAGAATTCTTAGAGTTATTCCTTGTCAGAAGATGTATAACTGAGGTGTAGTAATTTAATCAGAAACTGGATGTCCTTCCATAGTTGGCACTCGGATTGTCAGTACGTGCTTTTTTTAAATAGATATGTTTATTGAAAATTTAACATGTTTTTACAGGTTTACAAATAAAAAAAAACCCAGGTATAAACATTGATATACAATTAAATCTTAAATAAATAATAGCCAAAATCTGTCAAACAAAAGAAGAGATGTCAGTACATACTTAGTTAGACAGCTGAGACAGTCCCTGTTAATCTTTGAGATGTTATAAGGCAATCCCAATCAAAGTAACTGAGTTTCAGCAAATGATTTGCAGTCTTAATGTAACTTCAAGACAATGCATTCATTTTTGTACTAGCAGCCATGAAAATAAAAGAAAAAATAAAGTTGAAAGATGTGTTACAGTTCAGAAAAATAATGATTTACTCTCATGGATTGAATGGGTTGTTAAAAGATTATCCCACAGCAGAACTTCACAACTCAGGCTTCACTTAATCAGATTTGCACAACTAGTACAATTGCAACATTTAAAAGGCATCTGGATGGGTATATGAATAGGAAGGGTTTGGAGAGATATGGGCCGGATGCTGGCAGGTGGGACTAGATTAGGTTGGGACATCTGGTCGGCATGGACAGGTTGGACCGAAGGGTCTGTTTCCGTGCTGTACATCTCTATGACTCTACTTCTTCAATTTGGAAAATCTGGGCAGAAGTTTATGTTAGTGATAGAGCTGTAGAATATATCAGTTGTAAGTGGAAGCTTTATGTTGAAATTTCTATACAATGTGCATTGTACATTAGTTGCAAAAATGATCATAACTATTATTTCTGAAGAAGGGTCACTGGACCTAAAACATTAGCTCTGCTTTGTCTCCACAGATGCTGCCAGACCAGCTGATTTTTCCAGCAATTTCAGGTTTACTTATAACTATTATGTGATTTTACGCACATCACATTGTATAAAGCATAGAATCAAATATTACGATCGTTCTCAACACTGCTATTCTCTGAGATCAGACAATGCAAAGAACTACAATTATTTTGCACATACCTTAATTATGTTTGCTTTTACAATAATCATTTTAATATTTATATATTTAGTCTGTGAATGCAGTTAACATTATTGGAGAAATATCATAATGTTCGTTGGTGAGCCTGTGCAGTAATGATGGATCAAATGGTCTCCCTTTTTCCCTTGTAACATTTCTGTGATTCTAGGTGGACAATGTAAAGGAGTTAAAATAAAATAATAAATGCTGGAAATAGCTCAGCAGGCCAGGAGTGTCTGTGATGAAAATAACAGAATTAATGTTTCAGGTCAATAGCCAGTCTCCCAAATCTGGCAATAGTTGGAGATATGACAGGTTTTAACTAAATCCAGAGATTGTGAAGGACTGAAAATTAAAATGGGAAATTCTGTGATGGGGTGGGAGATACAGGAATAATTAAATGACCAACGGGATGATAATGCAAGGCAAACAAGACAAGGAAAGAAACAAATGAAAAAAAAAGGGCAGGATTGGGAGGAGTAAATGGCAGTAGCAAGGCCATCATTAACAGCTACAGTTTAAAAGAAAAATAAGAATGAACTTGCAATTTATAATGTGAAATTGTTGAACTCAAAATTAAGTCCAGAAGGCTATGAAGTGTCTAAACGAGAAGATAGTGTACCTTCAGCTTGCAATGAGGTACACCGGAAAAGAGCAGGATGTCAGGGACAGAGACGTCAGATTGGAAGTGGAGTGGTGAATTAAAATAAGCATCAGAATGAGCTTGCAATCTGAATAGAGGTGATCAGGAAGGTAATCATCAAATCTGCATTTGTTCTCCCCAGTGTGGAGGAGACCAAATTATTAGCAGCAAATACAGTAACTGAAAGATGAAGAACAGCTTGTACCTGTGTCTATTGCTAACTCAGAGCATTTAAGCAAGCTTGGCATTTCAATTGGACAAATTGATTCCATTAAATGATGCTTTCCAAACAAATCATAATTAATTTGTTTAATAAAACATAGTCACTTCATTATTTTAACAGCACTTTCTAAAGTCTCAGACATAAGTGGCCATGATAGATGAGGAAAAAGTGCAGATTTAAACCCCAGTGTGTTGATTGCTTTCACTGATGTGGCAGAAACAGTAGAGTGATGACCTCAATGCTCCTGGATTAGAGATGGAAAATCATTATCACTGATCATGGAGAATGTATGGTTGAAATATACATGTGGACATTACCTGGCTGTGGTGTTCTGTACGGTTTAAGAAGGTACATGTGAATACTGAAATAACTGTCTATTTACCCCCTCTGTCATCTCTCCACATTGCTAAAATAATCCTAATCCTTCAGATTTGTTCCTTTTCAGTTAGGAGAACCTCTTAAACACTTAATTTTCTAGTCAGCATTAACATAATTTTGTACTCATAAAATATTAGTGGAATGAGTCCTGTAATTTCAAATCAAACATCTCTTTGCACCAATGTCAGTTTTTGGGGGCAGCACTATGGCTCACTCGTTAGCACTGCTGCCTCACAGCACTAGGGACCCAGGTTTGATTCCTGCCTCAGGTGACTGTAGAGTTCGCACATTCTCCCCGTGTTTGTGTGGGTTTCCTCAGGAGTACTCCGGTTTCCTCCCACAATCCAAAGATGTACAGGTCAGGTGAATTAGTCATGCTAAATTGTCATTAGTGTTAGGTGCATTAGTCAGGGGTAAATATAGGGTAGGGGAATGGGTCCAGGTGGGTTACTCTTTGGAGGGTCGGTGTGGACATGTTGGGCCAAATGGCCTGTTTCCATATTGTAGGGAATTTGATCTAAAAGATGTGCAGGTCAAATTCACTGCATGTTTATATTCAAATCACAATTGTGATGTGACCTTAAACCCACCCCAATAATGCTTATTCTCTGGATTTTCTGTGTGGGTTCCTCCTAAATACCCATCAAATATTCTGCAGAAACCATGGAGAAATAATGTTATACTATAGCTTATGAAAATATCCAAATTTAAATGCAGATAACCAATTGCGTTGCAAAGTTCAAAAAGATGAAAATAGCTTTATACATACAACTTCTCTTCCACTGCAATTTGTTGTTGGAATCACTGACCGAATATCATTCTGATTTGAACTTTTCCCCAAATTAACATGTCACGAACTATAAACAAGGTGAGTGTAGGGTCCCTGTGGGGAACAGCCAAGAGCAGTTGGTCTGAATGGCCTGTGTCTGTGCTGTTTATTTTGAGCAATGAATTTATAGAAGTCCAAGCCATTGCTTTGATTACCTGTCTAGTTTTGAACAGGCTAATCCAATTTTTGAATAGCAGATCCAAATAAATCTCAAAAGGGAAATTAATTAATTAATTCAGAATACCTAATTAAGTATCCATATCCAGAACTGCTTTTGCCTTGATATTAGCAGGAAACATTTGCTAACACACTTTATTTTATGATCCTGCATCAACAAATTATCATGCAAACAAAGCATTGATAATCAAATTAATTCTGACTGTTTATTGCCAAAATATTTGTAAACTCTGGGAGCATAGGACATTCAGACCCTCAAACCTACTCCTCCAGTCATTAGATCATGGCTATTCTGCATTTAAATCCATTTATCCATCTTGCTTCTGTCTCCCTTAATAATGTTACCTAACAAAAAACTTTGATTTTGAAATTTTCCATCGATTCTTCACCATCAACAGCCTTTGAAAAGTGAGAGTTCCAGATTTCCACTATCCTCTATGATCCTGACATCATCCTTGGTTGGACTGACTCTAATTTTAATGTTATATGTCCTTGTTCTGGGATCCTGCTTTATTCCACCACAGGAAATGGATTCCTCTTCATTTACCTGAGCAAATCCTCTTTAATTATCTGAAACACCTCAATTATGTATAGATGGATTTACAAACGCTCATATTCACTTAGTATAATTACCGTGCATTGAGGAAGGGAGCAGCAGGTGCGCCAGATATTAATTGGATTTCAAAAAGACTGTTATTAGCTGCCATATGGCAGCTTGTTATTATCACATATTGAACACTGTAGAATGCTCGCCTGTTACCAGAGCAACCACCATACTGTGGATACTTGGGATAATCTTTATCAGTATTTCAGGGGGAGTATCCTATTGCAGAGCTAAATCTGACCGTCCACATGCTACATATGTCTCATTATCTATGTACACCACTCAGTTGCACAGAAAATTCACAAGGTGCATACAATGAATGTAGAATTTAAATCCTCAGCTGCTAAAAGTAGATATATTGAATGAAAATAGTTGTAGCCATAGAATATATAAAGATCTCTGTAAAAATTATTAATAAATTTCAGTTTTGGAAATTCTGATTAATATTTGTAATATAAATGGTTAGTGTGTGTTTCTTTATTGAGAGGCTAGGCTCAAGAAGAAGCTGATCATGTTACTTTTTTTCTTGAAGAGGAAATAAAATGAGACATATTTAAACATTAGAAAACGACAGATCCTAAATATAAGATAGTAATAAATGCAATGGGGAATTCAGGAAGGAAAAACCTTTATGCAGATAATTTGGATAGTAGAAATTGTTATCACAGGAAATCGGTCGATAAATATATGAGACAGAAAGATTAGAGGTTAGGCTGATAGTGAGATGAAATAGTGAGAAAAAGATCAAGTGGAGCATAAACTTCTTGCAGCATTTGCCGTAGTTCTGTGCTGCACATTCTCTGTAGTACTTAGTGTATAATTTGTGAAAAGTATTACATAATGTGAAACTACAATTCTGTGAACAGAAATAATGGGATCTATCTGTCCCGATCTCAAAACATTGATTATTTCAAGAAACCATCCCAAGTTGGAACGTTTTCTCTGTTCTGCTTTACCTCTGGGTTAAAGTCCTAAAACTCCCTTCTTAACTGCATGTACCTACAGCATATAGACTGCAACAGTTCAAATAGGCAGTTCACCAACACCGTCTCAACGATAATTAGAAACAAACAATAAATGCTGGCCTGGGCAGTGAAACCCATATACTATAAATGAATAAAACAAGTATAGTAACTTTTAAAACCTTTTGCAACAAAAAATGGATGACTGAATTTCCAACAACCAATTCATTTTGTAGTTTTGACCAAGCATATAAATTATTATATAAACACACAAATAAGTAAACATTAATTCAGCCACACTTTTGTTCAACTTTTTTCAAAAGACAGAATTGTTAGCCATAATTTTCAGTTGTGAAAAATTTCTAATCTTTCCAAACCTACTATCATCTTTAACACTGCTGTAAATGATAATACAGAAGCCACATAGTATTTTGTGGTTTTATAACACTGTATACATGTAATATACTGTAAACCTCGCTGTGTTGGGAGGGCAAGACACACCCTTGTTTATGGCACTTAATAACTTATTGATTTCAATATCTCCTTTATGATCCTATTCTCACCAGTAGACACGTTTAAAATGTATAAGGAATGCCACACAAATAATTTTACATAAACTAACACATTTTTGACAAGAATAGATTGTCAAAAAAAACTCAGCTGACACTCCAGTGTAAGACGAGAAAGTGATACACTGTTGGGGAGCTGTCGTCCAGGTGAGATGTTAAACCATAGCGTCTGCTATCTTCAATGGAGAGCATTCAAAGCCATTATTTTAAAGAAGAGCAGGGGACCTCTCCCCTGGCCAATATTTATCCATCAATCTAATAAATTAAAATAAATTACCTAATTATTATAATATTGCTAATTTGGATGTTTGTTGTGTGCAAACTGACTTGCTTATATCATCCATTACCACAGTGACTATATTTCAAAAAGTACTTAATTGGTTGTAAACTATCTTGAGTCATCTGGTGGTGATGAAAATGGCTGTGGAAATGCAAGATTTGCATGTGTTTCTTCCATTTTAATTTTTTTTTTCAAACATTTTCAACTTCCTCTAATTTTCGGAAAGTGCTAAATTGTACAGAAGGGCTACAATGCTTCTTGATTATTTGTATTATGATCCTGGATGAAACTGCCAAATTTATGTCAAAATCACATGAGGAACCAATTTAAGTTCTTCAATAAAGAGTTTCAGAATCCAGGTATTTACAAAAAGAAAAAAGCCACAAGATTTCACATTTTTGAACAAATGGAAGTAAATATACTCTGCAAAGTTTGAACAGCAAAACAGTTGACTATATATATGTATTGCCTCTAATAACAAGAATTAACATGAGATAAATATAGTTAACAGGCAGAATGTGGTCAAACATTCCACAAGGCATACCAAGTAGCAAATGCAGTCAAAACAGACCCCATTGATTTATCTGCAAATCTCCCCACACCACTCTACCTGCAAGTTAGTGATACTATGGGTTACCAAACCTCATTAAAACTTCACAAAGAATTTTTAAAAATATATCCTTAATAAACCTTTTCTGCATGGAGTTAAGACTTAAATGTGTTCCTTTATTTCTGTTTTCCACACTATTATATCTGGAAAGTACTATCTGATGCTATTCCACACTATTATATCTGGAAAATACTCTCTGAGCAGCCTTAGTAAGTTCTTACAGTGCTTTGTGTAGATGGTACACACAGCTATCACTGTGGTAGAGGAAATGACTGTTGAAAATGCTAGTTGGGCTGCCAATAAAATGGATTGCTTTGTCCTGGATGGTGTCAAAGTTCTTGAGCATTGTTGGAGTTGCACTCATTCTGAGAAGTGGGGAGTGTTCCATCACACTCCTGATAGGTACCTTGCAGGTGCTGGACAAGTTTGAAGGATCAGGAGATCCATTATTTGCTGCAGCAATCCCAGCCTATGAACTTTCTCTTGTAGTCACAGTATTAATGGGACAGATTTTCCAATAGTCAGTTATTATTCCAATGTAGATGGGAGTTGTGCAAATGACTCCGCGGTATCCTCATTGTATCAATCTCTGAAGGAATTGCCTTGGAAATTCAATTTTCCTTTGAGCAATTTCTCCAAGCCTGTAACTTACTGAACGCAATTATAAAAATCAGAGACTTTGATTGATTGACTAATTGATTGATTTACTGTCATGGGTATCTTGTTACAAAATACAGTAAAAAATGTTGTATTGTGTCACTGCCTTCCGGGCCATCTCTTAAAACACAGTAAAAGATAAACCAAAACATAAAATATAAAGGCAGAAAGATGAAGAAATAAACAAAGTATCTGACTTCACAGTCCTTCTTGTTAACTACTCCATCATGAGCCTTGGGCCTGGTGGCCAGGCACAAGTCACCTTCACCACACCGCCAGCACTAGAACAAAAGTTGTCACTCTTCAGCACAATCTTGCCTCCCCCTACGTAACTGACACCATCTTGATTATACACTTGACTACAAAACCAGAATTAAAAAAAACAGAAATAAAGGAACACATTTAAGTCTTGACTCCATGCAGACACCTGGATTAAGCCACAACCTGGAGTCTCAGGAGGAGCTGAGTACTTGCTGCTGCTAATGCTACCACTTCTGGTCTCCTCCCTCTGCCTCCAATTCTATAACTACCAGTATCACAACTGGGTCCAGGAACATGCTAGGGCAGGGCCTGCTCAAAGGCTCCAATCACTGGATTTCTCACTGGATCCCACTGATCAATGCCTTGCCAAAGCAAAAGGTTTTGAAACAAAAGGGGGAAAAAAAGACAAAAAGCGAAAGCAAACAAAAAGGAAAAAAGAAAAGTGGACGGATGTGAATGAGCTCAGGAGCTTGAACGCAGCACTGCTCCTCCGCTGCCATCTTGAACAGAGTATTGGTTCTAATGAAATTAAGTAAAATAGTTATTCATTTCTGATTGTGTATCACTGTGCTGCCATCCCTACTGGGTCTGTCCTGCTAGTGGGATGGAACACATCCAGGAATGATGTGTGGTTTTGTGTGGAACATTGTCTCTAAAGTATAATTCTGAGAGTTTGACTGTGTCAGCCTGTGGCTTGACCATCCTCAAGATATATCCACAACGCAGCATCCCAGACCCCAACCACTCACACACCCACACACCCCTTACACTGACATACATTTCCCACAAATCCTGCCTATTTCACACACAAACCCCAAAACATTTACACCCTGCACATATGCCCGAGCATACAATTCAGTGTAAAATAATCAAAAACACTTGAATTCAACACCCACCACCAAGTAAACATGGCTTGCCTTCTTAACATCTGTGCTATACTATGGACCCGTGCTTGAAACTTGCAGATGCCATCAGTTGTTTTCTTGGAGTGTCAATGCTGCGAAAGCAAATCTTAGATGGGGTGAAAAGAGGGGGAAGTAACTAATGGCTGCAATCAGTAGACAGACAACTGTGGGACATTAAGAGATGAGCTATTGGTCAGATATGGTGTGAAAAATATATCAAAGGCATGTAGGTGAGCGCACAAATACAAAAGGATCTGTATAAGTGACTGGACTTCTGACTGATCTGTATTCTCTGAATGACCTACTTCAACAACCCGGACAATTTGCATTCAGCCTGCAGGATTAAGCATGGCCCACTCTGAGCACTGCAGTGATATGGAACTCTGACTGTCTAAGTGACTGACTGTGGGCAAACCCCTGGACTGAGATTGGATACTGCCCTTGATTAACTATGACAAGGCTACCTGGCTGGTAAGTCCTGTTTGACATGACTAAGGACTACTCCCCTTCAGCACACTGATGTAGCATGGTGCTGAACAGGATGTCTACCCCCTTCACTGATCACAACTGACAAACATCACAAGTTGCCCAGCTTTGTGTTTATGCTAAAAAGCAAGGCAAGACAGAAGGATTGTGAGTCTTTAAATTCTGAATAAGAGGGCAAAGCACAAAAGGACAAGGCAGAGCAGAGACATTCTGAACATCCAAGTGCAAAGTGAGTGAGCACTAAGAAAGGAAGTGAGGAGCCCTGAGATGTACTCTGGGCCAATTCATGATGTAGGAGCTTGCCCTTGTGTATCAAGTGCCCTGGCAGAGAATTACATTGAAAGGTGCTGTTCCCAAGTGCTGTAATGAAGTGAGTTAGAGATGTGTCACGTGATGGGGTGAGACATGTAGGTGTCTGATGCCAAACTCCATGGATGGGGTAGATGCAGGAAACTGTTGCCCATGGAGTGTACTCTGAGATGTTAGGGACTGTTATCCAAGCTGGAGGGCCAGAAGTGCAAGCAATGAGCTGGAGCTGCCAGGTACCTGCTGTGACTTGCACATCAGGAATTGTTGCTGTCTAGTTCCTGTCTGGAATGTGAGAGAATAGGAAACTGCATGTCAATTAAATGAGATTAGGTATTACTGAATTGTAAATGCAAATAGCTATTTCCTACTCATGGACAGGCTTCTCGTTAGGCCATTCAAACGTGTTTTCAAATTAGACTCGAAAAAAATGTGTAATTTCTTTGACTCCCATTTCTTTGAACTCACCATATTTTCCAACAAAATTGCCATTACCCGTGTCATTCAGGGCTCAGAAAATTCAATCCAAAATTACATTAGATAAGGACTAATCTATCTTCTTTGTGTGTCCATGTGCTCTGAATGATCTCTAAAGTTCATGTCCATATTCTCAAGGCTTGCTAAAGTTCTAATCTAGTGTAGTTTGATGCACGATGTCATATAGATTGCTTTAACTCCACCCACACTGTGCTATTTATGCAGTGATGTGCAACCCCACGATATTATCAAAAGGTTGTTCCAGATTCCTGAAGATCTTGCACAATAATTATTTAGGCTTTATTACTTTCTCCCTCAATTTGACCTCATGCATTAACTTTTTATTCTCTATTCAAGAGCTAGCTACATGTCCCAACATTTTTGCACTTAGGTATTTCTCTCCGATATTATCACCTGGTTACCATAACTTCTTTGTTAGTTTAAACCTTTTCCAATAACACAAAGAGAATGCCCCACAAGGAACACAATCATGACTCTGCTCAAGTGCAAATCATCAATCTATATCTATCCCATGTTCTGTAGAATGGGTTCAAATGTCTGAAGAATCTAATGCCCTACCTCCCACATATTAAACTATCGTAGCCTCTTATTTCAACACATTTGCGCTTGGAGATTGCATCTGAGGATGAGTACTTTTGAGGTCCTTCTTGCAAATTTTCTTCCTAGCTCCCTATGTTCTGACTGGATGGTCACTTCTCTCTTTCCACAGATGTTGTTGGATGGACCACAACAATGAGGACCATGACAGTTAGCTAATCATCCTTCTCCCCCCCCCAGGGTGCTTTGCATACCCTCAATGACATTCTTGACCCTGGTGCCAGGAAAGCTAAGTCTGGATTCATGTCTGCAGCCATAGAAATGTCTATCTGTTCCCTTAGGTTTTCAATCACAGTCACCTATGGTTCTTCTAGCATTCCTTGTACACTATCACGGCTCAGTGGTTAGCACTGCCGCCTCACAGCACTAGTGATCCAGGTTTGGTTCCAGCCTACGTGACTGTGTGGAGTTTGCACATTCTCCCCGTGTCTGAGTGGGTTTCCTCTCACAGTCCAAAGATGTGCAGTATAGGTGGATTAGGTTCTAGGTGGAGTGCTCTTTGGAGCGTTGGTATGGACTTAATGGGCCAAATGGCCTCTTTTGCCACTGTAGGGATTCTATAATTGTGGAGATAGGTCATTTGTGCCTGCATTCCTCAGATGGACTATCACTCTCAGAACTGAATACTGATTAGAAAGTGAGTTACTCTTGGGATGTTCTTCTTTACTACCAGCCAATTTCTTTCTGACTGTCTGGCGATCATCTACTTTTGCATAGTCTTAAGCTGTGGAGTGACCACATGTAAAAACATGTTATGCATATAGTTCTCACCCACCACACTCATGCAAGCTACTGCTCAAGTTTTGAAATGTGCAGCTCAAGCTGCTGCAACCGACAACACTTTCTGCACAAAAGGTTGTGTAAGACGTGGGAAGCTGCATGAAGTTCCCACATAACATAGCATATACACTCATGGGTTTAAACAAAATTGCCTTCCTTCATTTAGCAGGTGATCCTTTGCAACAGCTTAAAAAGACTGTCCTACAAAGAGAAACAGGAGACTGGGCCCATATTTTCTTGAATTTAGAAGAGCAAGCAGTGATTTCATTGAAAGAATTTTCTTTAAACGGTTAGAATGCAGACAGAATGTTTTCCCCGGTCATGGGGTAAAGAACCAGACAAAATGTCAAAATCAGGGTCAAACCACTGAGATGAAAAGGAATTTCTTCACTCAGAGACAGTGTATCTTTGTAATTCTATTCCTCAGAGGGCTATGGAAGCTCAGTCACTGAATATTTTCAAATTGGAGACTGATAGATTTGTAGATACGAATGACATCAAGGGATTTGATGATAGCACAACAAACTGGTATTGAGATAAATAATCGATGATCTAAAATGGCAGAGCAGGCTGATAGGACAGAATGGACCACCATTATGCTTTTATTTTATTATGTTAAGTTATTATGTTCTGATATTTTCTTATGTTCCCATCCACACAAACTACAAAGACCATGGTATTGTCTTACATTTCCAGGTGCAAGTCCCAAAGGCAGGAGAATTCCTGGCTCTGCAAACCTGACCATTAACAATGACCACCTGAACTCCCATTTTTAGTTCAGGAGGGAGAGTAGAGGCTGGTAGGATGTTGTCCCAAATGACTAGCTGTCAAGGCTTCTGGGTTCCAAGATAGACTGGGTAGAAAGCATTATAATTGAAAAGGTGTCACAGGACCATATCTGAAAAGTACCTTACTTCTCCAATGGAGTACAGTGACTCTCTAAATGAACCCTGAGCTCAGACCTGTTTTCCTCAGATCTAACATGCACACACTGGTTCCATGTTACAGGGATAGTAACAGCCTATCTGAGTGGAGCCAATTGAAGAATTAGATGCCCAGCTGCTTCTGTCTAATGTCCCTACACAAAATCTGGCTTGATTCTAGGTCTATCCCCACAAAGGTGGGACATGCCATGGTTGGGAAATGGACTGGTGATTTTGGGCATTTCCACTACATTGAAGAGCCTCTCACCACATTGAAAAGTTGGACCCATTTGTTTCAAAGACAGCATATGAGCAATCTTTCTTCCTAAGGTCAATACCATAATGGAACAAGCTGCCGAAGGCATTAGTCACAGTCTCAGTTTTAGATTATTCCCATTTAGAAGCTTTCATTACCAGGATTACCATCTCAACATGAATTAGCTTTGTTACTCATATAAATGTTGGTGAAACTGCAAAATTAGTTCGTGATGCCCACACAACTAAAGCATAAATAGAAATACCAACAAAAAAGTACCTCTGTATAACTCTGCAATGTGATTTTGTGAAGGAGGGTGGGTTTTTCCTCATCAATAGATTGACTGCAGAAATAAACTATTTAGTTAATTGGTCTCAGCCTTGCTGTGTGATGTGCTGCAAATCAATAACATTGTGCTGATATGAAACAACCTGTCCTTGATTGTCACAAGTTCATTGTTGCATGTGAGGGCAGACATTGTCTTGAATATAGGAAGGATGAGATTAGATAGTGCGTGTTGAAAATTCTAATGAGTATTCCAAGTTTGCAGACGGAGCTGATTTCCTCCATCCTTTCAGTGGTGCATGTTTGGACAATTCTCGCAAGTTGATTCTCATGTGACACCTTTCATGACCTCAGGATATCCCAAAGCCAATAGTCCTTCTAGCCAATGGAGTACTAATCACTGTTGCATTGCAGGAAAACAAAGCAGCTAATTTGTACATATCTAGTTCCTAAAAATCAACAATAAGCTAAAGGAAAAGACCATCTGCTGACATTGAATCTATTTTCTTTAAAGTGGGAAATAACTTTATAACTGATATATAATCATCTAGTAAGTTTCTAATTGTGATACAGGTCTTAAATATAGCTCAAAGATATAAATTCATTCCAAATTAATATTTTCCCAGCAGGAATTACAAAAATGTTCTTACTTCTGATGAACAAGTGACTTCCTTTTTTTTCAGAATTATTATTGCCTATATCTGATATTAATGGGATTAAAAATGCCTCAAAATGCAGTAATTTTACAACTATCCTTGGCTAGTTTCAGATGATATTCTCATTTTAATGTGGAAGTCACGATCCTACAATGTAAGGGCTGAATTGCTATTTTTGGTCAGAGATATTGGAAGCAGGAGTGCTCACACAGTATACATTTATATAGCTAGCAGAATTAACATAGGAAGAATGCTTATATGCTTTACAGGCATGTTATTAAACAAAATTTGACACAAAGCCACTTAAGGAGATTTGAGAATATATGATTAAAAAGCTTGGTCAAATACTAAGATTCTTAGGAGTGTCTTAAAGAAGATGAAAAGGATGGAGAGGTTTAGGAAGGAAAGGGGTACAGAGGGGATTTACCAGGATGTCATAAAGGCCTGAGAGTTTTAGTTAAGAAGAGAAATTGTATAGAACATAGAAGAATACAGCGCAGTACAGGCCCTTTGGCCCTCGATGTTGCGCCGATCCAAGCCCACCTAACCTACACTAGCCCACTATCCTCCATATGCCTATCCAATGCACGCTTAAATGCCCATAAAGAGGGAGAGTCCACCACTGCTACTGGCAGGGCATTCCATGAACTCACAACTCGCTGAGTAAAGAACCTACCCCTAACATCTATCCTATACCTACCACCCCTTAATTTAAAGCTATGCCCCCTCGTAATAGCTGACTCCATACGTGGAAAAAGGTTCTCACGGTCAACCCTATCTAAACCCCTAATCATCTTGTTCACCTCTATCAAGTCACCCCTAAACCTTCTTCTCTCCAAAGAAAACAACCCCAAGTGCCTCAGCCTTTCCTCATACGATCTTCCTACCATACCAGGCAACATCCTGGTAAACCTCCTCTGCACCCGTTCCAGTGCCTCCACATCCTTCCTATAGTGTGGCAACCAAAACTGCACACAATACTCCAGATGCGGCCGCACCAGAGTCTTATACAACTGCAACATGACCTCAGCACTCCGGAACTCAATTCCTCTACCAATAAAAGCCAGTACGCCATATGCCTTCTTCACCGCACTATTTACTTGGGTGGCAACTTTCAAAGATCTGTGTACATGGACACCAAGTATCCGACCATTAGCCCAATACCCCATCTTTTTGTTACTCTTACCAAAGTGAATCACCTCACACTTACCTACATTGAACTCCATTTGCCACCTTTCTGCCCAGTTCTGCAGCTTATCTATATCCCGCTGTAACCTGACACATCCTTCCTCACTGTCTACAACTCCTCCGACTTTCGTATCATCTGCAAACTTGCTCACCCAACCTTCTAGCCCCTCCTCCAGGTCATTTACAAAAATGACAAACAGCAATGGTCCCAAAACAGATTCTTGCGGAACACCGCTAATAACGGCACTCCAAGATGAACCTTTACCATCAACTACTACCCTCTGTCTTCTTCCAGCCAGCCAATTCCTAATCCAAACCTCCAACTCACCCTCAATGCCATACCTCCGTATTTTTTGAAGTAGCCTACCATGGGGAACCTTATCAAACGCCTTACTAAAATCCATATACACCACATCTACCGCTTTCCCCTCGTCCACCTCCTTAGTCACCTTCTCAAAGAATTCAATAAGGTTTGTGAGGCACGACCTGCCCTTCACAAAACCATGCTGACTATCCTTGGTCACATTATTCCTATCTAGATGTTCATAAATCCTATCCCTTACAATTCTCTCTAAGACCTTGCCCACAACAGAAGTGAGACTCACCGGCCTCTAGTTACTAGGGTTATCCCTACTCCCCATCTTGAACAAGGGAACCACATTTGCTAGCCTCCAGTCTTCTGGCACTACTCCTGTAGACAACGAGGACATAAAAATCAAGCCCAATGGCTCTGCAATCTCCTCCCTTGTTTTCCAGAGAATCCTAGGATAAATGCCATCAGGCCCAGGGGACTTATCTATTTTCACCCTTTCCAGAATTTCCAACACCTCTTCCCGACATACCTCAAAGCTATTCATTCTACTTAATTGTGACTCAGTATTCACATCGGCAACAATGTCCTGTTCCTGAGTGAATACTGACGAAAAGTATTCATTCAATGTCTCTCCAATCTCTTCAGCCTCCACACGCAACTTCCCACTACTATCCTTGACTGGACCTATTCCTACCCTAGTCATTCTTTTATTCCTGACATACCTATAGAAAGCCTTTGGGTTTTCCCTAATCCTACCAACTAAGGACCTTTCATGTCCCCTCCTTGCTGCTCTTAGCTCTCTCTTCAGGTCCTTCCTGGCTACCTTATAACTCTCAATCGCCCCAATTGAACCTTCACGCCTCATCTTTACATAGGCCGCCCTCTTCCATTTATCAAGGGATTCCAATTCCTTATTAAACCACGGCTCCCTCACACGACCCTTTCCTCCCTGCCTGACAGGTACATACTTATCAAGGACACTCAATAGTTGCTCCTTGAACAAGCTCCACATATCAATTACGCCCTTGCCTTGAAGCCTACTTCTCTAAGCCATGCATTCTAAGTCATGCCTCACCGCATCATAATTTCCCTGCCCCTAGCTATAACTCTTGCCCTGCAGTGCACACTTATCCCTCTCCATCATTAGAGTAAAAGTCACCGAATTGTGGTCACTGTCCCCAAAGTGCTCACCTACCTCTAATTCTAACACCTGGCCTGGTTCATTACCCAGAACCAAATCCAGTGTGGCCTCACCTCTTGTTGGCCTATCTACATATTGTGTCAGGAAACCCTCCTGCACACATTGGACAAACACCAACCCATCTAACAAACTAGAGCTATAGCTTTCCCAATCAATATCAGGAAAGTTAAAGTCCCCCATAACAACCACCCTATTACTTTCACTCTTCTCCTGAATCATCCTCGCAATCCTTTCTTCTACGTTTCTAGGACTATTAGGCCTGTAAAAAACTCCTAACAGGGTGACCTCACCTTTCCTATTCCTAACCTCAGCCCAAACTACCTCAGATGGCGAGTCTTCATCCATCGTCCTTTCCACCGCTGTAATACGATCTTTGACAAGCAATATGATCTTTGACACCTCCCCCTCTTTTACCCCCCACCTCTGACCCTACTAAAACATTTAAACCCTGGAACCTGCAACAGCCAATCCTCTCCCTGTTCTACCCATGTCTCCGTAATAGCCACAACATCGAAGTCAACAGTATAGACTGGGGTTGTTTTCTTTGGAGCAGAAGAGACGAAGGGGTGGGAACAGGGTCGTCATGATTGAAATGTAAGTCAGGGAATGGATAGGAAGTCTGCGAAGGGTGGAAGGATCTGAAAGGAAAAGAGGACTGCAAAGGAAGGAAGAGGTGTTGGAAAGGAAGAAGAGGCACCAGGAAGTAGTATGAGAGACTGGAAGAAGAAGTAAGGGTCTGTAAAGCGAGTAGAAGTTCTGCAAAGGGTGAAAAGAGTCTGCAAGGGGAAAAAGGAACAGAAGCCTTCCCAGGATTCCAAAACATTCTATTGGTGGCCCATATCCTGGCAAACTAGCTGATGACAACCTAGACCTGACCGTGAAGTCTAAATTGCATGGTTTATGCTTGCAACACCTACTGCATTTCCCTCATCTCCTGGCTGCCAAATTTAAATGATAATGTCATTTCAAGATCAATGGGACTCAACATCATGGGTACAAACATCCCACTAGTCCACTCATGTCTAAAAGTCAAAAGTGATGTCAAAGAAATTTCTTCATTTACTGTTAGCAAAATAAGACTTGGAGCAAAATCTTGTAGTGGTCTGAGTGACATGGGTTGTGGCAAGAGAAGACTGTAGGACCATAAGAGAAAGGCGCAGGAGTAGGCCATTCAGCCCCTGAGGACTGCTCTGCCATTCATAAGGATCATGGCTGATGCGATATTCCTCATGTCCCCTGTCTTGCATTTTCCCAAGAGCCCTTGATTCCCCTACTGATCAAGAGTCTATTTCTATCTCAGCCTTAAATGAAATGTGTGACAGAACTGGACGAGAGTTCCAGGGAGACATATTCTGATATTGGGAGAATGCATTTTTTATACTTTTGACAAGTGCTATGGCCAGCTTTAGGTGCCAATTAAGGGGGTCTTTTTCTTATTAAACACCCTGTAAATAGCTAACTCACATCATTAATATTTAAAATTCTATTTTACCAAATATGCTAAACAAGCTAGACATTGAGAAAATTTGTCAAGGAAACCAGAACGGGTTCATTCACTGCTTGCTCTGAGCAACCTCCATATTGTTCAGCACCAAACAATATCGCATGACATGATCTAGAGCTACATGAATCCCTCCTCGTCATATACTGGCATCTGGCTTTTGACAACTTTTCACAAGCATCATGGCATCGCTTCAATACACTGGATAGGGCACTCTTGAAGCACAGACATGCATTGCAGGCTGCATCGATAACTTGCACTGAAAGTTTGCAGAAGAGACACTTTGTGTGTATGAACACGGACTCAGCTCACTGTTTGGACCATCGTCCATCTCAGGGCTGCTTGCTTAATCTTTTCGCGTTTATATAGAGTGGGATCCAGTTCAATGTGTTTATTGATTTAGTTCCAATTGGAGTGCCAGGCTTCAAGGAATTCTCTCGTATGTCTCTGTCCTGCCTCTGCTATGATGGTTACATTGTCCCAGTTGAATTTGTATCGTTTGTTGTCTGTGTGGTTGGAAATGAGAGAGTACAGGTCATGTTTGGCAGTGGTGAGTTGATGTTTGTGCACTCGTATAGTCAGTTTTCTTCCTGTTTGCCCTATGTAGTGTTTTTCACAGTCCTTGCAGGGTGTCTTGTAGTTAATATTCGTCCTGTTGGTTGGGGTATCAGGTCTTTAAGGACCTTGTGAAAGGTGTTTACTGGTTTGTGGGCCACTAAAATTCCAAGGGGGCTGAGTAGTCGGGTAGACATTTCTGATATGTCTTTGATGCATGGTATGGTCACTATCATGTCTGGTCGTGTAGTGTTTTCTTCTCTAGGTTTGTTGCGGATGTATGAGTGGATAAGGCTCTTAGGGTACCTGTTTTGTTTAACTTCCTTAAATAGGTGTTCTGTTCTGAATTCTGGGTTACTGCATTGTGTCCTTGCCCATTTAAATAGTGTCCTAAAATAGCTTCATTTGTGGGTGCTGGGGTAGTTGCTGTTATAGTTCAGTATTTGGTCAGTATGGGTATTCTTCCTGCGCATACTGGTCTGCAAAATCTCTAGTCAACCATGTCTCAAAGTCTTAAGAGAATCCACCTCACAAAAATCCAGAGAGTGACACGTCAATTATAGGGTCCCATTACAACAAGCCAAGAGCAGCCTCCCATACCAGTTCAGTGGATTGGTCATGGCTCAGAATGCTCGGACTGTGCTCGGTCATGGGCTCATGGGGTCGTACCTCTGCCATCTGGTAAGTGTGTCACAGTCACTCTTGTGGTTCCATTGTGGCCAGTCAGTGGGTAGGCCTAATGTGGTCATGGAAATATGTGGTCACTAGTCAGGGACCTGGGCACTTCTCATCCAGGGCTGTCCAGTTAGGCCACTCAAGGGGGGGGGGGGGGGCATCGTCAGTCTGTCAGATCTGTCCAAATAAACTAAAGTGAAGAGGGTTTGGAGAAGAGGGATAAGGGGGTCTGCTACTGTGGAAAAGAGACTTGGCAAGCTATTTTTCAGGATAATTGGTTACAGGCTAGTGGGAAGCAGGGATGGGGGGTCTACAAAAATGAAGAGGAGGCAACAGTACCTGCAAATGGGTGAACATAATAAAATATGGTTGAAATGGGGGTCATGCAGGAGGGGTCAGGTCAATTGCACCCTGGCTTCAAGAGATGGGGGAGCTGAGGGTGGGTGGTGAGTGAATGCCAAAAGTTGGCATGGTCACATTGTATTACAGGGGCTCAGTGAGAATGGTGGGCAAATGCAGACCAGTTGAGTGAACAGATGCAAAGACAATGGGAAGAGGAACCAGGAAATGGATTTGGTTGGTCAGAGAAGGAGACTGTAAACCACTGGCTGAAGAGCATTCACTGACACCTTCAATTGTACTGGAATTTGGAAGTTTGTAATAGAGAAGAAAATAGCTGCAATCACACTCAAACTGTGAGGGTGGGTCCAGAAGGACCTACCGATAATAGGACTTTTACAGAAAATTACACACAGATTCATGCACTTTGCAGGTCACAGTCCTGTGAGACCTGCAATCACTGGCCATCCGAAAGTATTTGGCTTTCTATATGCCTTGCACCTTCCTGCCACAGACGTTGTTGACTAACTCATTCATACTAACAGGTTTAGTCACAGACAGTGTGAAAGAATAAGGATGTTGTAGGACATGGGCCGAAAATGGACCTGCACCCATGGCCCTATAAAAGCCTGCTTCCTCTTGCTTCCAAATGCTGCAGCAGACTCTCACCACAGATCTCCATCCATGATGCATTGTTTATGGCCATAAAGTTATGCCTCATGCTGAAACAATGTCATTTGGGGCTACACAGAGAGACAAGATATAAGATGAAAGCAGTTCCTTTTATAAATAAAGTACAAAATAATGTCACCTATACCCTCAAAGTTCCCATGACTTGATTTTCTCCTCTTCCCCCTCCCACTAGTGTACTGTCTGGTTCCTGAGAGTGGAGGTAGTCTGTTCAGCGGAATCCGTTGGCTCTGAAAGTTTGCTTGGCAAACCCCAGAGGCACTTGCATCTGGACCAGCCAGACATTCCAAAGGTCTTCGTGCCAGGTGCAAGATAACCGTCCTGAGTGTTTGCTTCCAAGGGTCATAAGGTGGCAGGGAGGATGGCAATGGATGGTCTGGCTGCCTCTGAAGTGCATGATTGGAGACTTCTGAAAGGGTCTCGATGTGGTTTCCCCTCTGGCTGGGTTGCCTCCGGGCACCTTTTTGGCTCCTCTCTCGCAGATCCTGAGGAATCTGGATCTGGTTCTCCATGGCAGATAGGCAAAAGTGAGAACTGCAGATGCTGGAAAACAGAGTCTAGATTAGAGTGGTGCTGAAAAGCATAGCAGGTCAGGCAGCAACCAAGGAGTAGGAAAATCGACATTTTGGGCAAAAGCCCTCTCCATGGCAGATGCCAACCTGTACACAGAGGCAGCTACATGGTCACATGATTCGCTACTCTGCTGCACCTTATGGGCAATGAGGGCCATTGCATTCCACAACTCTGATTTCCAGACCTCTTACTCCCCATTCATGTGGATGAAATCCCTGATTTTTGACACCACATGGTCCTCCTCCTGCCTGGGGTTGTGCCAGTGCCAGGTCTCAGCATGCCAGCGCCCTGGGCATTCCTTCCTTGGCCAGCAGCAGAGCTGTTGCACTGAGGTGCTCAGCTAATGATGGAGTTGACGTCTCACACCTTCCAAGCCAAATCTTCTCACTGAGGTAAGAACACTGGAACTAGGAGCAGGGGTAAGACATTCATTTCCTCAAGCCTGACCAGCCATTTTTTTAACATACTGTACGTTTTTTATTGAAAAAAAAGGGAAATTTTTTTTGAGTATTACAAAAAATACAAAACAAAACAATTCAAAATATAAAGAAACCCATTCATTACATAAATAATAACTAACAACTATTCAATCATGTCAGCAATAATAATAATAATAATAATAATAATACAGCTCAGTAAAACAAAGTAATAGCCCTCAACCATCGGGAGCATAAATTTATACATTTTCATGTGTTTGTAATTCTTCCTCTCTGGATACCAGATTCATTAAACAGAATCATTATGGCTTTTTAAAGGCACTTATTAGTGTGACAAACAAATCTGTACCCAAGTAGTCCAAAAAGGGCTGCCACGTCTTACAGAAATTCTCAGTTTTATGGTGCAACATACTTGTAAGAAAGTCCAAAGGGATGTGTTACATAACTACTTAGGCAAGCCCGAAAAACCCGGGGGGGGGGTTTTAGACACTCATCCTAACAGAATGTTCTTTCTTGCACAAAAAGTGAGGATACTGGAAAGCTTTTGTTTTGTGCGCGTTTAATGAAAGTAGAAGAAGAGATACCAGATCCATCTCCACCTCTGTCCCCAAGACCTTCTCTATTTCACCCCCTCAGCGCTCCAGTATGCCTGTAGCCTGTGGCAGGACCATAGATAATGGACATAGAGCATACCCGTACTCATTTTGCATTTAGGATGCAATGAAGATACTCACACTTTAAATTTTGAGAGACAAGCTGGAGCAAATTGGACCTTATGAAGAATCTTCAATTGCAAGGTATGGGTCCCATTGCAAATGAGATCCTTCTTGCATTTTCCCAGATATCCTCCCATACTTCAGAAGAGATCTCAATGTCCAGCTCCCTCCCCCAGATCTAACAGAGCCACTTGGACTCGTCCAAGGGGCCCTTTCCCAATAGGTGATAGATATTACTGATAGAAAGTGTATTTTCAGCACACAGCACCCTCTTCTCCATGCCAGATCTATAAGAGTCAGTTAGAATTTGTATGAAATTTCTAATTTGAAAAAATGGAAGAGGTCTCTACTGGGCAACTGGTATTTCCGAGCCAACTGGTTAAAAGACATCAGTATATTTCCCTCGAATAAGTCACCCAGGCAAGACACACCCCTAGTTGCCCACAGTTTAAACCCCGAATCCCATCTTCCCCGGCTGAAAACTCAGAATACTAACTATGGGTGTAAAAAGTTATGTTTTGGCAATATTGCCCTCACTCTGATGCATTGCCCTCCATGCTTTAACAGTATTAATAACTATTGGGCTATGGCAATGTTCTTTAACTGTCCACATTTTGTCCAAGAACAGTAAGCTAGTAAGGGGCATTTGACTGAGAAGCTTCAATGTCTAACCATAGTGAGTGAGGGTCCCCCCGGGCCCAGTCATTCACGTCTGTGGTCAGCAAGACTTTGGAAAGGATCCTGAGGGATAGGATTTATGACTATTTGGAAAAGCATACGTGATTAAAGGCAGTCAGCGTGGCTTTGTGAGGGGCAGGGCATGCCTCATAAATCTTATTGAGTTTTTTGAGGAGGTGATGAGACGAAGGTCGAGCAGTGTATGTGGACTTCAGCAAGGCATTTGATAAGGTTCCCCATGGTAGGCTCAATTATAAAGTGAGGAGATATGGGATACAGGGAGATTTGGCTGTCTGGATTCAGAATTGGTTGGCTGACAGAAAGTAGAGAGTGGTTGTCGATGGAAAATATTCTGCCTGGAGGTCAGTGGTGAGTGGTATCCCGCAGGGGCTCTGTTCTTGGGCCTCTGCTCTTTGTAGTTTTTATAAATGACTTGGATGAAGAGGTTGAGGGGTAGGTTAGTAATTTTGCCAATGACACAAAGGTTGGAGGTGCCATTGATAGTATTGAGGGCAATTGCAGGCTGCAGCTTGACATAGACAGGATGCAGAGCTGGGCTGAGATGGAGTTCAACCTGGATAAATACGAAGTGATTCATTTTGGAAGATTGAACTTGAATGCTGAATATAGGATTAAAGACAGGATTCTTGGCACTGTGGAGGAACAGAAGGATCTTGGTGTTCAAGTACATAGATCCCTCAAAATTGCCACCCAAGTGGATAGGGTTGTTAAGAAAGCATATGGTGCTTTGGCTTTCATTAACAGGGGGATCGAGTTTAAGAGCCGTGAGGTTTTGCTGCAGCTCTATAAGACCCTGGTGAGACCACACTTGGAATATTGTGTCCAGTTCTGGTCGCCCTATTATAGGAAAGATATGGAGGCTTTGGAGAGGGTGCAAAGAAGATTTACCAGGATGCTGCCTGGACTGGAGGGCTTGTATTACGAAGAAAGGTTGACAAAACTTGGACTTTTCTCACTGGAGAGGAGGACGAGAGGTGACCTAATCAAGGTATACAAGGTAATGAGAGGCATGAATAGAGTCAATAGTCAGAGACTTTTTCCCAGGGTAGGATTGACTGGCACAAGGGGTCATAGTTTTGAGATATTAGGAGGAAGGTATTGAGGAGACGTCAGAGGCAGGTTCTTTACGCAGAGATTTGTGAATGCATGGAATGTGTTGCCAGTGTTGGTGGTGGAAACAGTCAATAGGGACATTTAAGCAACTGTTGGACATGCACATAAACAGCAGTGAATTGAGGGGTGCATAGGTTAGGTTATTTTAGTTTAGATTAGGAATAATCCTCGACACAACATCGTGGGCTGAAGGGCCTGTTCTGTGCTGTACTTTTCTATGTTCTCTATGTTCTATGTAAGATAACAACAAGCTTAATTGATACTTTTTAATATCTGGGAGATCCACTCCTCCCGGTCTGTAGGGTAATTGTAATTTAGTTAGTTTAATAAGGGGTCGCTTGCGATGCCAGATGAAAGAACTGAACCAGCCTTTCAGTCTCCTAAATGTTTGCTTAGTAAAGATCAAAGGAAGCATTCATATAGGATACAGCAGGCAGGGGAGAATGTTCATTTAATGAGGGCTATCGACCTAACCAAGAGATCGGAAGTGCCTCCCATCTTCGAAGGTTTTGTTTGATTCTGTCAAATAAATGGGCAAAATTGGTTTTAAATAGCTGATCAAAGACGGGAGTAATGAACATACCTAAGTAGTGAAAACCCTCCTGTGACCATTTAAAGGGAAATCGAGATTCACCCTCAGGACCAATCGTTTTCGGTAGACCACCCATGGGCATGGCCTCCGATTTTGCAAAATTGTAACCCGAAAAACCGCCAAACAAATTAATGCATTGTACCAGATGAAGTAGCGAAACTGTTGGGTTTTACAAAAAGACAAGAATGTCATCTGCAGACAATGCAATCCTATGTGAATTTGTCCCCACTTCTGGAATAGATATGAGATCCCTACGTATAGCCAACCTCAACGGTTCAATCATCAATGTGAAAAGCAACAGTGATTGGAGACAGCCGTGTCGAGTGCCCTTCAGAATATTAAAATTGCTTGATTGCACACCATTGGTGACAATCACGGCGAAAGGGTCACTATAAAGAACCTTTACCCATCTGATAAAACCTCACCCAAGCCAAGTTGCTTGAAAGTATAAAAAAGATATGGCCATTTGACCCAATCAAATGCCTTCTCCGCATCTCGAGAGATCACTAATCCTTGTACCGACCGTTGTTGACATACATGGATCATGTTAAGTAACCTCCTGATATTATTAGACGATCTGTGACCTTTTATAAAACCCATCTGATCCTCCTTAAATATGGAGGGCAGCACAGTTTCTAGTCTCAGTGCAAGAGTCTTAGCTATGATTTTCAAATCAACATTGGTTAAGAAAAAGAAGGAAGCATATGTAAGGTGACAAGATAGATCGTGTGAATCTTTAGAAGAGTATAAAGGATGTAGGAATATACTTAAAAGGGAAATCAGGAAGGCAAAAGGGGACATGAGATAGCTTTGGTAAATAGAATTAAGGAGAATCCAAAGAGTTTTTACAAATACATTAAGGACAAAAGGGTAACTAGGGAGAGAATAGGGCCCCTCAAAGATCAGAAAGGCAACCTTTGTGTGGAGCCACAGAAAATGGGGGAAGATATTAAATGAGTATTTTGCATCAATATTTACTATGGAAAAGGAGATGGAAGATATAGACTGTAGGGAAATAGATGATGACATCTTGCAAATGTGCATATTACAGAGGAGGAAGTGCTGGATATCTTGAAACATAAAAGTGGATAAATCCCCAGAACCTGATCAGGTGTGCCATAGAACTCTGTGGGAAGCCAGAGAAGTGATTGCTGGGCCTCTTGCTGAGATCATCGATAGTCACAGGTGAGGTACCAGAAGACTGGAGGTTGGCTAACGTGGTACCACTGTTTAATAAGGGCGGTAAGGACCAGCCAGGGAACTATAGACCAGCGAGCCTGACGTCAGTGGTGGGCAAGTTGTTGGAGGGAATCCTGAGGGACAGGATGTACATGTATTTGGAAAGGCAAGGACTGATTAGGGATAGTTAACATGGTTTTGTGCGTGGGAAATCATGTCTCACAAACTTGATTGAGTTTTTTGAGGAAGTAACAAAGAGGATTGATAAGGGCAGAGTGGAAGATGTGATCTATATAGACTTCAGTAAGACGTTCGACAAGGTTCCCCATGGGAGACTGATTAGCAAGGTTAGATCTCACGGAATACAGGGAGAACTAGCCATTTGGATACAGAACTGGCTCAAAAGTAGAAGACAGAAGGTGGTGGTGGAGGGTTGTTTTTCAGAGCTGAAAAATGTTGTTGTGGTTCTGTTCGCCGAGCTGGAAGTTTTTGTTGCAAACGTTTCGTCCCCTGGCTAGGCGACATCATCAGTGCTTGGGAGCCTCCTGCGAAGCACTTCTTTGATGTTTCGTCCGGTGTTTATAGTGGTCTGTCCCTGCCGCTTCCGGTTGTCAGTTTCAGCTGTCCGCTGTAGTGGTTGGTATATTGGGTCCAGGTCGATGTGTTTGTTGATGGAGTTTGTGGATGAATGCCATGCCTCTAGGAATTCCCTGGCTGTTCTCTGTCTGGCTTGCCCTATGATAGTAGTGTTGTCCCAATCAAATTCATGTTGCTTGTTGTCTGCGTGTGTGGCTACTAAGGATAGCTGGTCGTGTCGTTTCGTGGCTAGTTGAACACATCGACCTGGACCCAATATACCAACCACTACAGCGGACAGCTGAAACTGACAACCGGAAGTGGCAGGGACAGACCACTATAAACACCGGACGAAACACCAAAGAAGCGCTTCGCAGGAAGCTCCCAAGCACTGATGATGTCGCCTAGCCAGGGGACGAAACGTTTGCAACAAAAACTTCCAGCTCGGCGAACAGAACCACAACAACGAGCACCCGAGCTACAAATCTTCGCACAAACTTAGAGCTGAAAAATGTGTTGCTGGAGAAGTGTAGCAGGTCAGGCAGCATCCAAGGAGCAGGAGAATCGACATTTCGGGCATAAGCCCTTCTTCAGGAATCCTGAAGAACAACTTATGCCGGAAACGTCAATTCTCCTGCTCCTTGGATGCTGCCTGACCTGCTACATATAATGACCTATCACCCTCACCTTGACCTCTTTCCACCTATCACATTTCCGACGCCCCTCCCCCAAGTCCCTCCTCCCTACCTTTTATCTTAGCCTGCTGGACAAACTTTCCTCATTCCTGAAGAAGGGCTTATGCCCGAAACGTCGATTCTCCTGTTCCCTGGATGCTGCCTGACCTGCTGCGCTTTTCCAGCAACACATTTCCAGCTCTGATCTCCAGCATCTGCAGACCTCACTTTCTCTCAATCTTTACCCTTTTCAACCTCCACGCTAAGGAATTCTGACAACCACTTCACAAAGAATTCCACTGACCACTCAACTTCCATCCCCTCCGGCAAACCAGCAACAAGAAGATTCTTCCTTCTGCCCCTGTTCTCAAGATCATCCACCCAGTTCCAGCAAGCCACAGACCAGTACTTCCAGGGCTTCAATCTGAGTCTTAGATGTACAGCCTCAGCTTCCACCCCTGTGACACTGCGTTCAAACTCATCAGTCTTTTACCCCAGGTCTTCCAGCTGCTGTCCATGCCTTTGCAGCATAGTAAAGACTGGTGTCAGCTTTTCCTCGATTTTTTTTCTTTGATCTGCTTTCCCAGAACCTTGCGTAACTTAGTGAACTCCACAACCAAGGCCTGGTGAGTAAGCAAGCTGCCGCCTCGGTGGATTGAGGCGTGGCCCCTGCCCCGGGCAAACTCTCTCTTTTCATCAGCATTCTTCCGCAGTGAAACAAAGGTAAGTGAAATTTTCAAGTTCTGTACCTCTTTTACCATTTTGTTGTTCACAGTGACTTGGATGGGACATGTTCTAGCTCTGTCCTGCCAATGTTATAGTGCGGAGCCTAGCAACGCAATCCTTCTAGATCGCTACCATCTTGGATCCCTGACCTGCCATTTAACACATCTGCTGCAAGCCTCAACCTCTTTTTCATATCAGCTTTTCATAACTGTCACCTCCTCAATATTTCAAAAATCTATCTATTTCCTTTTTAAATATTTTCAATGATCCATCCTCTACAACTCCCAAGGCTAGATAAATCCAGAGATTCATGACCTTCTGAGAGAAGAAACTTCTTTGCACCTCAGTTTTAAACGAATGTCCCTCATTCTGTCACTATGTTCGAAATTCCACTACTAGTTGGAGATTCCATCATCTCAACAGTATCAGTATGTGACTGAGGTGGTGAGGGTTGCAGGAGGCAGCCTTGCCGATGCTTCCTCTGAGGCCTTGGTACACTTGACCACAGAAGTTGAGGAGATGGTATTTCAGGGAGATGTAGACATGTTAGCGGTAACTGCAAGACAAAAAAGGGAGAAGTGGTGTGCAAAGAATAACACTAACTGTTAAATTAATGGGAGAGAAACAGTTGAATGAAGAGTGACACTTACTCAGTTGACAGGACATGGATGTCTCAGTGTCTCTACAGGAACAGTCACATCTTCTCCTGCAAGGGTCAATTTCTCTCCTGTTCTGAGGTGAGGCTCCTAATGTCAGCCACACTCCCACCTGTACAGGCTTTCTCTGCCCTGTTAGGGGCTGTTTTTTCCTGTAATGAGAGAAGCGCAGGGACTGAGTGAGATGAAAGTGGTTGGCATGGCTGTTAGTGCAGGTCAGTTAAAGGTAGTGAGATATTCCAAGGGAGTTAGGAGGCAGCACAGACACCATGCTCCATTATTAGTGTGGAAGAATGAGGTTATTGTGAGAGTAAGTTGCAGGAAGAGTGAGAGTAGTAGAGCATGAGCCTTGGTGACAGGTCGATGCATTTGTGGACATAAACTGAATGTGAGGTGGCAGAGAACTGTTGCACTTACCCTGGCACAATGGAGAAGGTGCTGCTAGCTGTTCCTTTGCACTGTGGAAATGGCACTGACTTGGCTGGTGACCTTGGATTATCCTACCATCTTCTGGTGTCATTACCTCCCTCTGTCCGTCCTCCAAGTGCTCGGGCAAGGCCTCCAGGTTATGTCAAGATATTGCGGTGTCATCTTTCACTCCTCCTACATCTCCAGATTCTGTCCATCAATGAGCCGAGCAGCTTTGGAATGTCTGTGCTTATTTGGGAACAACGTGAATTTTAAAAGATGGCACAACCATAAAGGATACTGGCATTTTGGAGGATATCCACTGAGTGGCAAATTGTTCTGGGGCTGGTTCAGACATAAGGGACACATGGGATGGTGCATTTTATTAATGAGATGGATTTGGTGAAATATTGTGAGAAAATGCATTAGGCTTCTCAGTGGAAATCGCTCCAAAAAACTTGAAGCACCTTGGACTTAACAAAAACAATGTTAAGATTCCGCCCTTGGTAACTTTCCAATATCATTAGAAAAGAAAAAAAAAGTCAATACCAGTTGTGGGTAACACACTCATCTCTGAGTCAGAAGGTTATATATTCAATTTCTACCTCGGAGACCTGAGCTCAGAATTGAGGCTGGCACACCCACTGTGATATTAAACATACATTGCAGCAATGGATGAGAATTATGTCTGTTTTCCAAGGGTGGACATAAAAGATCTATGGCACTATTTCATGAAGAGCAGAAAAGTTCTTCTTGTCCTTCAACAAACATTAACTTCCAAAACAATATCGCTATTAATGGAGATACTTATCATTTACTTCAGTCATTTATGGGATTATGCTCTGTGCAATTTACATGCTGCATTTCCACACTTCAAATTTTTTTTCATTAGCTGTGAAGTATTTTTGGACATCCTGAAGTCATATAATGTATTCCAGAAATGAAGTCTATTTATTTAGCTCCCAACAGGTCTTTTGAAAAATATTTAGCAGAACTGTGGCATTTAAATTGTTCACTTTTCTACATCATGTGGATGGCAACTTCCTAGTGAAATATATCTCTTGTAATTTAGGTGGTCCAGCTCTTCCCACACTGGCTGAGGTTACCATGAAGGATTCTCCTTCTCAACCTCTCCCCTTGCCTGAGGTATGGTGACCACCTGTCACCAACTGTCATCTCCCTCTAATGAGAGAGCAGCCCTTGGGTCTGATAAGACTATGGCCTTACAGGTCTAAAACACTCTTAATCCAAATGACTATTTGTACAATCGCTAGATAATTCCACTCCATTAGCAGTATTGTAGCTCCCTCCAGAGGTGAGAACAAAAACAGTTAAGATCAATGTCTATTCAATATGTAATCTGTAATTACAGGTTTCTTATTTAATTTTATTACTTGAATTTGATGCACAACAAGTCAAGGGATTCTTATGCCAGGAAGAGGACAACTGGTATTCTGGTCACTTGCAAAGCATTACACTATTACAAAGTAGTTACAGCACAGAAATAAACCATTTTGGTCCAAGTGATCCATTCCAGCATTTTTGTACTATTTTAGCCTTCTTCCACCTCTCTTTATTTCACCCTATCTGCTAGCCAGACCCATGTGAAGACATTTTTTTTAATATATCATTGAAAGAATCTATTGTCTTCCATTCTATTCATATCAACCACTTCCAGTTTTCTGGGTGAAGGAATTTCTCCTGAACCTACTATTGGATTTACTATTGACTAGATTTATCTTAGAGACTAGTTCTGGTCTTGCCCAGAAGTGAAAACATCTTTTCTACGTCCACCCTATGAAACCCTTCACAATTTTAAGGACCTCGATCAGTTTATCTCTCACTTTTCCCTTTGTTACAGAAAGGAGCCTCATGACTGTAGCAATGATTAGATACAAAACACACTTTATTCTCCACCAGCAGAAGGGTCTTTGACCTAACAATTAAACAGCACGCTCTACTAATACATTAAAGTAGCAACCTGCATCCATCAAAGGTCTAAACTTTCTTCGAGAGATTATTTATAAATTAGAATGACTTAGCATTTGGAAAGGCAGTGGAGTATCTAACCTCACTGGACTCAGGACCATAGAATGATTGCCGTAAAAACCCATTTGGTTCACTCTTTCCCTTTAGGAAAGCAATCTACTATCCTTACCCTATCATCCTCCATGGGACTCCAGACCCACAACAATGTTGTTGAATCTTAACTGCCCTCTGAGATGGCCTAGAGGGCCACTTAGTTCAAGGGAAAATCCAGACAGACAACAAATGCCAGCTTTGCCCATGATGCCCATATCTCATGCATGAATAAAAGAAAATCTGGAGAGCTTTTGCCAAGGAGACAAGTATACTTATCAGATAAATACTGTAAAAACCCCTCTAACACCAGAATTCAGAAACAATTTCTGCTCATCAGGGTATCTTGGATGATGGGGCATAATCTAAAACGTAATGCCAGAGCTTTCAGAATTAACATTAAGAAATAGTATGGACAAGAAGTCTGATAGATTTTTGAACTCTCTTCCACAAACAATGATATCTTAGGTGCTAAATCAATTTTTAATTGTAATTGTGATTGATAGATTTTTGCTAACTAAAAATATCAGGAGCTATGGGGACAAGATGGATATTTAGGGTTTGGCCAAAAATCAGCCATGATCACACTGAATGACAAAAACAGGCTCAGAACGCAAGATGGCTTCTTAGGTTCCTATGTGAGTATGCCAGATTGCAATTTTTTTAGTTATAAAGCCAATCTGGGCTGAATCCAAACAAGAGATCCGAAAAGTAAAGAGCTTTCACAGAGAATTGTTAAAGATAGAGAATGCACATATGGATGGAATTAGATTTCATGGAATATTTCAAAGGCAATTGACATGTACCTATATTTGAAGAGGACAAATGTTCAGGTATGTGGGGTTAAAGATAGAGTGAGCCAGGTAACTTGGACATTTTATGAGAGTTCACTATTTCTGATACAAGTAGGAGCTATGCTGTAAAAACTGGATTTTGTAGCTGTTGGGAGTTGTGAAGGCGAGGTGGTGCCTGTGCAGATAAGTATTGCAATTTTGCTGATACAAAATTGGGATGATGAGGTCTGAGAGGTTAAAAAGCATTTGAGAGAATCAGGGAGATTGGATTGAAACATGCAAGGAAAACAAATTTCAAGTAAGGGAAAGGTGAATGAATAACTCAGATTTAATTCAAGCAGAGGGTGGGGAACATTTACAACAGGGAGACAGAAAGTGCAAAAAAGTTTATGGAGAATTGCGTGTTTTAAAGAGTGGGTGACTAGGGCTGAACACAAGTTCAAGTCCCATTCCAGGACATAATGGTCAAGGAAGAGTCATGTGATGAAAAGAAATCAGAGCCTCTACAATCACAATCCATAACTCCAGCATATAAAAATGCATTTTGCAACTACAATTTGAACTCCTTCGGGGTGGATGGGTTATTTGGATAGCTAGTCTAAATCAGATCGATGCCAAAGTCACCATTCATGCTGAAGATTGTGATGCATTTAGCAAGAACTCACAGAGAATGCTTTCATGTATTTACATTTTACAAATTGCTCCATAACATTGTTATCAAACAGAATTTGGTACAGAGTCACATGAGGCAGGATCAAAAGCATTGGCAAATAGATTTTACCAGAAGGAAAGTGAAGGAGGAACTATTTAGGGAGAGAATTGCAGATCTTGAAGCCAAAGCAGAACAGCCACCCATATTGGGGTGATTAACATTGGGAAGATGTGAGAATTGGAGAAACACAGAATTTCACAAGGTTATAGGTTGTTGCAGAGGTAAGAAATGAGTTACGGTGACCAGGTTTTTGAAGAGATTTTTAAAGAGAATTTTAGAATTGAAATGTTGCAGTCTGGTAACAACAGTAGATCAGCAATCACAGGCGTGATGAGTGAATGGAATTTGGCGCAACTTAGGTTACAGGGAGCAGGATTTTGGGTGAGTGAAAGACCATTGTTATAGTCGGGTGTTCCCTCTGGATCTGACAATTGTGTTTCACGGCTGTAGGTTAAAAAATCCTTTTGTCTCAATCATTTGTTTTACCTAAGGTAACTCCAGAGGTCACTGAACTATGCCAAGCCACTAGGCAGCAGTGCTCAATTGCTGTTCTCCAAACACTGCTATTGCTTCTCAAACAAATTAAACACCAACTACATCATTGAGCTAAGCAGTTTGCAGGAACAGTAGACCCCATCGCTCTGACAGACATTTTAAGTTGATTGCTCAATTTCCTTTTTTTTTGTTACAGTGGCATCCTTTTCGACAGGTGGAATTTCTTAGGTCTCACCGATATTTGACTGAAGACTTGTCATCACTGATCCACACTGAAGAGAGGTACAGGGTACAGCTGTTGCCCTGGTAACGGGATGGCTTCCCGACCCGTGGCGCACGCGCAGCCGAGGTCACGTGGCGAGTCCATGTGGGCCCTTGTGGTGATCACGTGGCCCGTCTGCCGGCTGGAAGATGGAGGACAATACGCAGTATCAGGCCGCATGCTCGGAGGGTGAATGGTTACAGTGCCAGGTTCGAGCATTGAGGGCTGAGCTCCGCAACCTAAGGTATTCAGGCGGCAGCATTGCGGTATCTATCGGTGACAGCGACACAAAACTGCATTTCTCATTCCTGGTTAATCTCAGAGAAAGAGAGAGACTTACATTTCGATAGCGCCTCTCACATCCTCAGGCGATCGACAGCTAATGAATGCTGTTAACAGTGGACTAAACACCACGACAGCAGGATTCCACAAACTGCAACTTGATTTTTATTTGTGATCCATGGGATGAATATTAGTCCCAAACAGGCTTGTGTTCAAGGCTCTAGACAAATGACTTTTGAATTGACAGTCTCCTGATTGAGGTAAGAGCATTCTATGCCCATGAGTCATTGTGGAATGGAAGTTGGTTTGAGTGTGTACAGGAGAGTGCAATTTACAAGCAGGATTTAGTAATTGGTGATAAATCCACATGTTTTTCCCCCTAGATTTGCAGATTAGCTCGCTACTTAAAAGCGAGAAGATTGAAGTACATGTGATTATACAAAGCTTTAGTCAGAAGTCACAATAATAGGTTATGGTTCAACCTATTTATTCAAAAATACAAGATTTCAGATCACCTGACAAAGCAGCAGCATTTCCAAAGCTTGTGATTTCAAATAAACCTGTTGGGACTATAATCTGGTGTCACATGTACCCAATCCCACACTGGGCCCTCTGCATCACAGGGCCTTAATGAAACCACACCTAGAATATTATGGGCAATTTTGGTCTTCTCTGAAGAAGGCTTTTCTTGCTATTGAATGAGTGCAATGAAGGTTTACCAGGCTGATTCTGGGATGGTGGGACTGATGTAGGAGAAGTTGAATCCCTCTGGGTTATATTTGCTGCAGCTCAGAAAAATTTGGGGTATCTCAAAAATGTATAAGAACTTAACCAGACTAGACAGGGTTGATTGCAGGATGGATAATCTTGATTGTGGGAAGTCCAGAACCTGGGGTCATAGTATAAGAATGTGGGGTAAACTATTCAGGACTGAGGGTGAGTTTTTTTTTGCCCAGAGAGTGGTGAGCCTGTGGAATATTTTAAAAAATATCATTCCCAGGATGTGAGCATTGCTGGATAGGCCAGCATTTATTGCCTGTCCCTAATTACCCAGAGCTGAAAATGTGTTGCTGGAAAAGCACAGCAGGTCAGGCAGCATCCAAGGAACAGGAGAATCGACGTTTCGGGCAGAAGCCCTTCTTCAGGAAGAAGGGCTTATGCCCGAAACGTCGATTCTCCTGTTCCTTGGATGCTGCCTGACCTGCTGCGCTTTTCCAGCAACACATTTTCAGCTCTGATCTCCAGCATCTGCAGTCCTCACTTTCTCCCCTAATTACCCAGAACATAGGTAAGAGTCAAAAACATTGCTGCGGGTCTGGAGTCAGACTAGGTGAGGGTGACAAATTTCTTTCCCTGAAGGGCATTAATGAACCAGGTGTGCACTGCAGGGCAAGAGTTATAGCTGGGGGCAGGGAAATTATGATGCGGTGAGGCATGACTTAGGATGCGTGGCTTGGAAAAGTAGGCTTCAAGGCAAGGGCGTAATTGATATGTGGAGCTTGTTCAAGGAGCAACTATTGAGTGTCCTTGATAAATATGTACCTGTCAGGCAGGGAGCAAAGGGTCGTGTGAGGGAGCCGTGGTTTAATAAGGAATTGGAATCCCTTGTTAAATGGAAGAGGGCGGCCTATGTAAAGATGAGGCGTGAAGGTTCAATTGGGGCGATTGAGAGTTATAAGGTAGCCAGGAAGGACCTGAAGAGAGAGCTAAGAGCCGCAAGGAGGGGACATGAAAGGTCCTTAGTTGGTAGGATTAGGGAAAACCCTAAGGCTTTCTATAGGTATGTCAGGACTAAAAGAATGACTAGGGTAGGAATAGGTCCAGTCAAGGATAGTAGTGGGAAGTTGCGTGTGGAGGCTGAAGAGATTGGGGAGACACTGAATGAATACTTTTTGTCAGTATTCACTCAGGAACAGGACATTGTTGCCGATGTGAATACTGAGTCACAATTAAGTAGAATGAATGGCTTTGAGGAATGTAGGGAAGAGGTGCTGGAAATTCTGGAAAGGGTGAAAATAGATAAGTCCCCTGGGCCTGATGGCATTTATCCTAGGATTCTCTGGGAAACAAGGGAGGAGATTGCAGAGCCATTGGCCTTGATTTTTATGTTCTCGTCTACAGGAGTAGTGCCAGACGACTGGAGGCTAGCAAATGTGGTTCCCTTGTTCAAGATGGGGAGTAGGGATAACCCTAGTAACTATAGGCCGGTGAGTCTCACTTCTGTTGTGGGCAAAGTCTTAGAATTGTAAGGGATAGGATTTATGAACATCTGGGTAGGAATAATGTGATCAAGGATAGTCAGCATGGTTTTGTGAAGGGCAGGTCGTGCCTCACAAACCTTATTGAATTCTTTGAGAAGGTGACTAAGGAGGTGGACGAGGGGAAAGCGGTAGATGTGGTCTATATGGATTTTAGTAAGGCGTTTGATAAGTTTCCCCATGGTAGGCTACTTCAAAAAATACAGAGGTATGGCATTGAGGGTGAGTTGGAGGTTTGGATTAGGAATTGGCTGGCTGGAAGAAGACAGAGGGTAGTAGTTGATGGTAAAGGTTCATCTTGGAGTGCCGTTACTAGCGGTGTTCTGCAAGGATCTGTTTTGGGACCATTGCTGTTTGTCATTTTTATAAATGACCTGGAGGAGGGGTTAGAAGGTTGGGTGAGCAAGTTTGCGGATGATACAAAAGTCGGGGGAGTTGTTGACAGTGAGGAAGGATGTGGCAGGTTACAGCGGGATATAGATAAGCTGCAGAACTGGGCAGAAAGGTGGCAAATGGTGTTCAATGTAGCTAAGTGTGAGGTGATTCACTTTGGTAAGAGTAACAAAAAGATGGGGTACTGGGCTAATGGTCAGATACTTGGTAGTGTGGATGATCAGAGGGATCTTGGTGTCCATGAACATAGATCTGTGAAAGTTGCTACCCAGGTAAATAGTGCAGTGAAGAAGGCATATGGCGTACTGGCTTTTATTGGTAGAGGAATTGAGTTCTGGAGCCCTGAGATCATGTTGCGGTTGTATAAGACTCTGGTGCGGCCGCATCTGGAGTATTGTGTGCAGTTTTGATCGCCATACTATAGGAAGGATGTGGAGGCACTGGAACGGGTGCAGAGGAGGTTTACCAGGATGTTGCCTGGTATGGTAGGAAGATCGTATGAGGAAAGGCTGAAGCACTTGGGGTTGTTTTCATTGGAGAAAAGAAGGTTTAGGGGTGACTTGATAGAGGTGTACAAGATGATTAGGGGTTTAGATAGGGTTGACCGTGAGAACCTTTTTCCACGTATGGAGTCAGCTATTACGAGGGGGCATAGCTTTAAATTAAGGAGTGGGTAGGTATAGGACAGATGTTAGGGGTAGGTTCTTTACTCAGCGAGTCGTGAGTTCATGGAATGCCCTGCCAGTAGCAGTGGTGGACTCTCCCTCTTTATGGGCATTTAAGTGGGCATTGGATAGGCATATGGAGGATAGTGGGCTAGTGTAGGTTAGGTGGGCTTGGATCGGCGCAACATCGAGGGCCAAAGGGCCTGTACTGCGCTGTATTCTTCTATGTTCTAGGTGGGTTTTTTTTAAAATGACAATCAGTAATAATTTAATGGTCATCATTAGATTCTTAGTTCCAGATTTTGAATTCAAATTTCACCAGCTGCCTTAGTGCCTTCACTGCCATAGAAAGCAGTTAGGGCCAAAACATTGTATGATTTCAAGAAGAGTTGGAGATAGAATTAGAGGCTAAAGGGATCAGGGGACATGGTGGTGAGGGGTGAACAAGCTATTGGATGTTCGCTATCAATGTGCTTTATAGCACCTTACATAATTTTGGATGGGCAAATACTATGAAATCTAGAACACCACTGCAATTTGCACAAAAAGCAAGCTCGCAGAAATAGTGATCATTGGATAATCTGTTGCTTGAGGGATAAATGGTGGCTAGAATACCAGTAAGAACTTTCCTGCTCTTCATCAAAACATCATGACATCACTTCCATCCACACAAGGCAGCAGCTGGGGCCTCTGTTCAGTCTCAAATGAAAGATGTTTGTGCAATGCTGAACATACAGCAAATAAAGAATAGGGTCAGTTTAAGTGATGAAGAAACAAAGGCCAATACAGATTTAGATAGAAAAGAGGAAGAATAGGCCACCTTGCCCTTTGAGTCTGCTCGCCAGCAGGTGGTGCAGTATGTGCGCATGTGCAGGAACGCAGCAGAGCGGTCGCAGCAGCTGGCTTTTAGCTGTATGGCAATACTAATATAATCACACTGTGATGGTACACACTGCTTCTGATCATATTTGCTACTTTTTGGTAATTCAAGACTTTCTCCCACATTCTGGAGTGTATTAGTGCAAGAAGTGGATGAAGTAACATGGGAAGTTGGTTGTTGCTTCTAAAATCTAATTTCCACAAAATGCCACTGCTGATATACTATGTATAGAACGTGGTGATGTCACAGTGCATGTGCAGACATTTCCTGAAGCCTGTCATGGCCAGTTGACTCTGCTGACCCTGTCAGTACATGTGCTGGTGGCCATTTTATTGTCCATCTTGGCATCCAGAATAATGACTCAATTTTTTACTTCATTTTCTTTCAAATGTACTCCTGTTTGCTGCTCTATGAAAATTTGTGTTTTTTAATTTCTCTGCATTACACTGGCTTTCAGTCTTCCAGACAGTTATCAATTTAAAGCCCTCACCATGTTTAAATTCTTCTAAGGTGCCTCACCTATCTATCTTTGCAATAAATTTCAGTTTTCCAAGCCTTCTCGAACTATGTTCCTCCATCTTTAAATTCTCGTCCATCGCCCACATTCTTTTTCTAAAAATATACTTGAAAAGCATTTCAAAGTGAAAGTGACAAAAAATGCTATTCAAATAAACTTTTCCACTTCCACCCAATAATCCACTTGAGATGCCTTAAGAGAATTTACTACTACTGATGTTTACAATTTACAACTTACCTAAAGATCTACAGATTCTAACCACTTGGTTTATTATGTACTGTCTTAGGCAATTGTAGCCATGTCTTCAGCTGTTTAGATCTTACACTGTAGAATAACCAGCGTAAAACCTTTCTGCCTCTCCTTTTAAAACCCACCTCAAATTATGGACAACCTCAACTCTTTGTAATATTGCCTTTGGGCTCAGTTAGCTTTTGTTTGATATACATGATTATAAAACATTTGTCAGTATTCTAAGGATATGTCATACAATCAAAAGAGTATTTATGGATGTAGATGAGTTAGTTTGAAGCCACAGGAGTATTGAGGAATTTCTTACAGCGTTATAGGTTGATCTGTGGAAGGGCAAAGTATTATTGAAAATACTTTGTGCACTGAAATGCACACTCAAAACAATACAATTTCACTGTCGCCCTGCTTGCTACACAGAGTACCCAGTTAGTATCTCTCTGGGTAGGGAATGGCTAGTTTCCAATTGTTCCAAAGTCATGCATTTCATTGGATAAGTGCAACTACTTTGAAATGTCTTGTGTCTTTGTATCTATATTCTTTTTTGGGAAAGTGGGAAGAGCAATAAAACATTGCTGATTTGTAACTTTAAATGTGCACTGTTAGGCAACAAGTCACCAAAGCTGGCCATGTCCATAAGAAATCTATTGAGGACCTGTATTCCTTTCTGAATGTCTTGAAAAAGGACTCCAACCAGGATTGTTTACCTATCAAACATCGAGATGATAGCGTACCCCTCTCTTTGGAGAAAGGTATGAAATTCCAGTTCAATTTATCGCATATTCTACCTTGGCTCTTCAATAAACTCTGTTTGATGTCTGCACCTTGTATGAACCCTGTAGTCCCTCTTGACTAGATTTGAATTTCTTGTTTAGGTAAATAGATTGGCATAGTAATGAATCCATGTAGTGAGATTGAGCTATCTTGAATATAAGAGCAAATTATTGGAAGAGTGTATTTTGATCTCAGAACCAAGGTCTGAAGCCTATTGGTTGAAGAACTACCTCAATTCCTTGTTTAGATCCTAGAGGAAGAATTTAGAAATAAAAAAAATTGGGAGAAGATTTTAACCTAAGTTCTTGTGGACAAGCATCCGAAGGACAAATTCAGGAATCCTGAGGGACAGGATTTTCATGTGTTTGGAAAGGCAAGGACTGATTTGGGATAGTCAACATGGCTTTGTGCATGGGAAATCATGTTTCACAAACTTGATTGAGTTTTTTGAAGAAGTAACAAAGAAGATTGATGAGGGCAGAGCAGTAGATGTGATCTATATGGACTTCAGTAAGGCATTCAACAAGGTTGCCCATGGGAGACTGATTAGCAAGGTTAGATCTCATGGAATACAGGGAGAATTAGCCATTTGGATACAGAACTGGTTCAAAGGTAGAAGACAGAGGGTGGTGGTGGAGGGTTGTTTTTCAGACTGGAGGCCTGTGACCAGTGGAGTGCCACAAGGATCGGTGCTGGGCCCTCTACTTTTTTCCATTTACATAAATGATTTGAATGCGAGCGTAAGAGGTACAGTTAGTAAGTTTGCAGATGACACCAAAATTGGAGGTGTAGTGGACAGCGAAAAGGGTTTCCTCAGATTACAGCAGGATCTGGACCAGATGGGTCAATGGGCTGAGAAGTGGCAGATTGAGTTTAATTCAGATAAATGTGAGGTGCTGCATTTTGGTAAAGCAAATCTTAGCAGGATATTTACATTTAATGGTAAGGTCCTAGGGAGTGTTGCTGAACAAAGAGACCTTGGAGTGCAGGTTCATAGCTCCTTGAAAGTGGAGTCGCAGGCAGATAGGATAGTGAAGAAGGCGTTTCCTTTATTGGTCAGAGTATTGAGTACAGGAGTTGGGAGGTCATGTTGCGGCTGTACAGGACATTGGTTAGGCCACTGTTGGAATATTGCGTGCAATTCTGGTCTCCTTCCTATTGGAAACATGTTGTGAAACTTGAAAGGGTTCAGAAAAGATTTACAAGGATGTTGCCAGGATTGGAGGATCTGAGCTACAGGGAGAAGCTGAACAGACTGGGGCTGTTTTCCCTGGAGCGTCGGAGACTGAGGGGTGACCTTATAGAGGTTTACAAAATTGAGGGGCATGGATAGGATAAATAGACAAAGTCTTTTCCCTGGGGTTGGGGAGTCCAGAACTAGAGGACATAGGTTTAGGGTGAGAGGGGAAAGATATAAAAGAGACCTAAGGGGCAATGTTTTCATGCAGAGGGTGGTATGTGTATGGAATGAGCTGCCAGAGGGATGTGGTGGAGGCTGGTACAATTGCAACATTGAAGAGGCGTTTGGATTGGTATATGAATAGGAAGGGTTTGGAGGGATATGGGCCGGGTGCTGGCAGGTGGGACTAGATTGGGTTGGGATATCTGGTTGGCATGGACGGTTTGAACCGAAGTTTCTGTTTCTGTACATCTCTATGACTCTGTGATGACATTTTCAAAAGGTCATTTAAAAAATGGTTAAATTGAAAGCATGGTGTATTCTTTTGAAACTGCGATGAATGCACTTTGTTTGGAGCCACACGTTGGCACTTATAGATTGTAAATGATTAGTCAAATCCTGGCAATTAGGTCTTCCCTGCCACCCACTGTCCTCCTGATTGTAAATAACATAGGTTCTCTGTTGCCCTGCTATAATTTGTTATATATTGTATGAAAATTAAGAATTACCTATGTTTTTAAAGGAAACATTCAAACAGTACCCATTGGATACATCGAATCCTGCTTCACTGCAAAAAATGGCACCCCACGACAACCAACTATATGTAGTTTGTCCCGTGCACGACTTAAAATTAGCAAGATAATTTTCAACAATGCAGAGCACTCACTCATGGGCTTGGATCAGTTTTCACATGTCTGGTAGGTGGGTTTCTATTCTGGAAGTCATTGTGACCTCTTTGTTTTTTAATCTTCTCTGACTGATAGAAAAAGACTATGCTATATTGAACTTTCTGTAGCACTATTCTAAAGTAATTCTAACTTGAATTAAAATTCTGTTTTCAATTTCCATAAAGAACATCGATGTATTTTCTGATGCTAGTTACTGTAGCACCAGATTTACTGAATTTAGCTTAATCATCTGTAATGGGATTTGAACAATCTCTCTTGCTCTCTCAGTTGCTAGTCCAGAACCAAATGGATTATAATCTCTTGAGAAAGCATGGCATAATTGGGTCAGAGGGCACAGTGTGGCTAAAATTAAGCATTTACTGTGTAAGTGGCTGCACAAGAGCATAGATTTAGTATGTGTTTTATGTATGCTTCAAAAGTACAGACATTGATATAAGTGAATCAGCTCAGATGAATAGATTTCTTAAAGTAGGGGAGCAATCCTTTTTTGCTTGTAACTATGGCACATGATCAGCTACACAGCTATATGTTCTAAAGTAGTCAAGTAGAATTTTGTAAAACATCATTAAAGCTACAGTACAGAAAAAGGTCACTTGAATCTCCTCTCACATTTCTTCTCACCCAATACACACATCCTTCTTGTCCTTGCTCCATCATGTATTTATCTTGCTTCCTCTAAATGCATCTATTCTGTTCACCTCAATCGCTCCCTATAGTAGCAAGTTCCATATTCTCACCATTGTCTTGGATTTTAATTATTAGTGCTCATTTTATTTCTGACCTTTTTTAGGTTTGGATTCATCACATGTGAAAATGTTTCTTTATGTCTAACTTTTTAATGTCTGAAATTAATGAATCACCCTTCAGCTTTCTCTTTATTTTAAGAGAAAAGCATCACAGCCTGTTCAGCCTTTGCTGATTACTATGTTCTGTCAGTTCTGGTCTCATCCTTCTGAATCTGTTACAGTTGTGCAATGCCTCTGTCATTTTTTTAAAAAATATGGACACCAGAAAGCTTTGCACAGCACTACAGATATAATTTGAAAGATTTGATAAAGGATTAGCCTAATTTATTTAGTGTTGGGCTATATTCTTCTACAAATAACCTTTTTACTTAATTATTTATTTATTTAATATATTTACTAATCCACACAATCACTTTTTGTGATGTGTATCTGTACCTTGTAGTGCTCAAGGAGAAATACTCTTAAAAAATAAACTAATTGCACTTATTTCCTCCTTTTGTCCTTAAATTGGTTTTGTTGCAACCCAAACTTTGCTAGAAGTGATGTTTGTAATCAAGGTAACATGCACCTAGGCTATCAATCACGATCAGTAATAATCTGTTTTATTTAAGATAGATTAATTTATAAAATTGCTGCAATTTATTAAAAAGTATAAAAAAGAAAATGAAAACTGGTATAAATATGGTGTCTCTGCTCTCCCAAAGGAAAAAAATGCTCAGAGGACCTAGGGTAGAGAATTGGCACTGTGGTGTTGCAGTATTATCTCTGACAAGCATTCCCTTTGTCTGTCTCCCCACCAGGAATACTAAATTCATCCTTGGACTAAAGAGAACAAAGTTAATTTTGTGAGGCTGTTTGGCATGGAGCTTAGCAATGAGTCAGCAAATCATTAGACTGTGGTGCTATTTCTGATTGTCATTCTCATCTGGCAGGATTAGTTGTCAGCAGAAGAGCAAAACCATTTCTTGTATTCCTGTACTACAATAAACTTTTATCTGAAATATATCATTACAGTAAACTTACATTTTTATCTTTAACGCCCAAAGTCTTTTGTAAGACCTATGTGTTAAGATCAAAAGTTCTGTTTCTTTTGTGACATAAGCTATTCAATTGATGTGTGGAGCTAACCAGCAAAAGTGTATTATTTTAATGTGGTTTTGGCTTCTTGTGGAGAAATACGGAATGTTATCTCCACAGTTGACAAACTTCTTGAAAGTTTACAGGCCATCTGTAAATCTACAAATAGATTTAATTTTAAGTGCCTTAATTCACACTGAAATGTACTGGTTGTAATCACTGAGGTGGCCAGATTTGAATAAAACTAGAGTGTTGTTTTAATACTTTTTCCATAATGTGCATCTGTTTACTGTTCAAAGACAGATTCTTAGTTTTCCCAAGGACAATACAATCTAGTTTCTTATTTTTCCTAAGATTCAAGGTAATCTTGTTGACCTTGTGCTGAATATGTATATTTTCTTAAAATCATCAAATTTCTAAGTTGTAAATGTATGACAATTGATATATGCAGGATTATCTTTGTTTTTCACAAAAATGGACATCAGTGTTATAAAGCTAAAGTCAAACCTCCGAGACTGAATGGGTTAAAGACTGGAGTCTTTTCTACAAGAAGTCCTCATCGTCCCAATGCGATAGGTTTAACACTGGCAAAGCTGGATAGGATTGAAGGTATGTGCTTCAAAGATGTTCACTCAGGTTAAAATATTTTTTGGTCCAACCAAGGAAAGTAGGAATCCAGACCTTTTCCCTCTATGACACTGGAATATATTAAAACAGAAGTGGCAGTATTACAACTTTATAGTTTCTGAGATTGGTTTGTATGTAATAGAAACTCCTGCAAAGGTGGGTACAATTATAATGTTTAAAAGACATTTGAATAAATACATGAATAGGAAAGTTTTGGAGGGATATGGGCCAGGAGCAGGCAGGTGGGACTGGTTTAGTTTGGGATTATGTTCGGCATTGACTGGTTGGACTGAAGTGTCTGTTTCCATGCTGTATGATTCTAAACACCTATTCGGCATGAGTAATGGACCAAAACTTGGGAGGACTAGAATCTGCCTTTTGACATAGTAGGCTACCCAGTGAACTGTGAACTGAAACATTGCACCTGCATTATCCCTATCCCTAACCTTGTCAGCCGACATCTGGATATTGTCCAGAACTTATCGCACTTGCACGTGGACTACTTCAGTGTCTGAGGAGTCATGAATACTGTTGATCATTGTACAATCATCAGTGAATATCCCCACTTCTGACCTTATGATGGAGGGAAGGTCATCGGTGAAGCAGCTGAAGATGGTTAGGCATAAGGCACTACTCTGAGGAACTCCTGCTCCGATGTCTGGTACTGGAACATAGGAAGTTGAGGGGTGACCTTTATTGGGCATTTGTAAAATCATGAGGGGCATAGATAAGGTGAGTGGCAAGCATCTTTCCTAGGGTAGGGAGTTCATACTAGGAGGTGAGGAGAAAGTTTTAAAATGTAAGAGGGCCACATTTTTTTCACAGTTTGGTTCATGTGTGGAATGAACTGCCAAAGGAAGTAATGGATGCCGGTGCAGTTATAATATTTAAAAGACATTTGGATAAGTATATGATTAGGAAAGATTTGGAAGAATATGTGCTAAATGCAGGCAAGTGGGAGCAGTTTAGTTTTGGAACATGGTTGGCATGGATGAGTTGGACCAGAGGGTCTGTTTCCATGTTGTATGACTCTGACTGTATAACCACGATCATCATCTTATTTCACAGGTATGATTCCAACCAGTGGAGAGTTTGCCCCCTGGTACCCATTGATTCCAGTTTTGCTAGGGCTCCTTGATGCTACAATCAGTCAAATGCAGCCTGATGTCAAAGGCTGTTTACTCTCACCTCATCTGTGGAGTTCAGCTCTTTTGTCCATGTTTGAACCAAGGCTGTAATGAAGTTAGGAGCTGAATGGTCCTAGTGTAACCTAAACCAGGCATCAGTGAGCAGGTTATTTCTGAGCAGGTGCTGCTAGATATCCTGCTGATGACACCTTCAATCACTTTACTGATGATCAAGAGTATACTGGGATGGTAGTTAGCCGGGTTGGTCTCAATATCAAGTTATTAGCAAAATAACCAAGGGTGATATGAGGACAAACGTTTTGGTAATGAATGGAGACAGATATGAATTTTGAAACAGAACTTGAAAAGCATGTGAAAGTGGAATAATTAACTTTAGCAAGGACAGAAAGGAATGGCTAGATGTTTTTGTATCAAACAATATGTCAGGGAGGTGGAAATTGGTGAAAGATGATATGTATTTAAAGCTCAGGGTTGGGCCAAATAATTTTCATGGCATTGCACAACCTAGATCATCATTAAGTTTGCCTCTAATCTTTAAACATTTGTTATACTTGTACTCATCAAAAGTAGGTAACCAAAATATTAGGTCTTTACACTTTCGGTTTATTCATAATTATGATCAATCTATACTCATCTTTGCGTTTATGTATAATTTATTCATTTTTTTTTAAGGTGACACGGTTCATCTTTCGGGAATTGACATGATACAAGGAACACCAGTACTGGACATTAAACCATATATTCCAGATTATGACGCACCTCGAGGTGATCCACGACAAAACAATGGTCAATTGCATCAGGAGATTCTTATGCCAAATGAACAGTGTCAAGGTACAGCCATTCCAATCACTGGGATGGTGACTAAAAACTCAGAGAAACCAGCTCATGTTGAGGTAGCTTCAGGTACAGCAGAGGCAATTTATACCAGCTGGGTACAACCTGCTCAGAGAGATGCACCATACTCAGTCAAAAAGACAGATGATGATCTTACTGGAGAAGACTGGTGCCCAGTACAAGTAGGGGGTGCAGTTTCAACCTGCACTGTGGATGAAGTTGCAGATAAACAGCCGTGTTACACCCCTAAATTAAAAGCTGAGAAAATTGATGTACTTGCTGGAAAGAAGGATGCTTCTTATGAAAATATACACTTGGTTGTGGAGAAAATCGAATGTCAACTTGTCCACAATGATGCAATAAAGCAAGTAACTGCACAAGATAAAGTTATTTGTTTAGATTCTGAGCAGTTAAGTGCTGCAACAGTTCATCAGAATAAACAGCAAAAGGATGTGGATGCCATTAATATACCTGGGAGCCAGTTGTCTAACAGTGCGATTGCGACTTGGATAAAACAGTCACCTGTACCATCCTTACAGGTTCGGTTCACTCCTCACGCAGAATTGGATCTGGAGCAGTTTCAGGCTCCAGGTGGGACAGGTACGAATGATGGTGCGATGCTTCTATTAGTGTTAACAAAACCAGCAGCTAGAATTTGGGTGTCTGAATTAAAATGTAACATCAACTGAATTAGAAAACTAACATATCAAAGTATTTTGTTTGTTTATTGTCACGTGTGTTTTGATATAAAATGCATAAAGTGTTGTACATTGTTGCCTCTACCTGGCACCATCTTAAAACACAGTAAAATCAAAAACATAGAGCACAAAGGCAGAAAAATAAAGAAATGGTGTTAAGTGCTCCACCATGGGCCCTATGGCCAGGCATGAATCCACTTTACCACTGTAGGAGGAGCAAAAGTTGCCACTCTTCAGCACCATCTTGTCTCCACTGGCTCCCTCGTCACTGAGTCCTCACTGGACCTCATCGATACAGATGCAACTGATGCTGCTGAGTACCACATTGGTCAAACTCAACTCCGCCAATGACATGAGTCTGCTTCGGGCCCACTTTGCCGATGCAGCCAATGCCACCTGGTCTCATACGAGGTCCAAACTTGCCTCAGCAGCAGCAGGCGTGAGTTAGTGCTAGGATTGCCTCATTGGTGCAGATGTGCTGGGCCCACTCCCTGATTGCCTTGGGTCTGCGCTGGACCCACTTGCTGCTGCTGATGCTGTCATCACAACTGAGCTCTTCAACAAAGAGGTAAGTAAAAGAAAAAGGAAACAAAACTATTTTAGAAAATAAAAGAAAAGCAGATGGAGCAGACAAGCTCTGGGCTTAGGAGCTCTACTACACTGCCATCTGATCAGAAGTAGGAGTTACATGCAAAGCATACCATTTACACATTGTGTCTGCATTGGCTGTTAGGAAGAGCTATGCAATCCGATTTCTTCCACCATGCTTTCAGGCAGCACTCTCCCAAACATAACAATAAGATTGCTGCATTTAAAAGGAAATTGTGTTGCCACTGGTTCCTCTGCCAGTTACTTTAAATCTGTCGTCTTTGGTGATCAACCCTCCTGCCCCTGGAAATGTTTCACCTTATTTAATCTATCAAAACCTTTCATGATTTTGAGTACCCTTACGAAATTTCCCTTAATATTCCCTGTACTTAAGGATAATCCCGTCTTTTCTTGTCTTTTCTGTTATGAAGATGTGGGTGTACTGTACCTTTTGAGAATAAATACACTGCCTGCTGTCACTGCTAGTAACATGTGCTCCAGCTACTGGGGTAGCTGGTTGCCTGGAATTGATAAACTGACTGGCCCAATTTGAACTTGTTTTAAGTTATAACCCCGAAAAATACCCAAATTCCAATCAAGTTTGGAATTGAGTATATTGACAATCTTAAAAGCCAATGACACAATCTGATGCTTTGGGGTATAAGACCGGGGAAAGTTGAGCAGTTGGGAGGAGAATTGCCAAGCCAATGACATCTGCATATTGCCCAGAAAAATAGCTCTCTTAAAGAACCTTAATTGATCATTAACCTGTGAAGCAGACTTTCCAAGAAGAATAAGACAGGAATTCAGAGAAAACTAAGAGGCCTGGTTTTGAGATAAGTGTTGTTTTGTAAATCTTAATTGGGAATTTTATTGGACTAGTATTATAGAAGTGAAGATAAAAGATAGGTTAGAGGAAGGATTTGTAAATTGTAGTTAGCTAATTATTCTGTTATACTTCAAGAAATAAAGTTGTTCATTTTTACTTTAACTAGTTCTTGGCCTATCAAATTTTCAGATTACTGCATGGGATAAATCTTTTCTGTGTTGCTGGTTTTAAATTGAGGCGAGTTTACGCTGTGTCGCAACACTTCACAGAAGGGATTGAACACTGTGATATACTGATGCTGAATCAGTGTTTTGTAAAGGTTTAGCATAACTTCTTTACTTTTGCACTATTTATTGAACCAAAGATCCTGTATGTTTTTAGCACAAGTTCACTGTTATAACTTCTTGTGGATGTTTAATATTTTAATTGCTTTACAGTTCTCTTGCAAATTTTGTTCAGTTTTAACAAAATCAAAAATCTGATTAATTTTAAATGGTCTTGGGGACTATGACCTAGTAGCTTTATCTTATTGAACTCTGAAGTTCTATACTTTTAGTGTTTAGATTTTTGACATATTTAAGAACTAATATCTAGTAAATACTGTCTGTTTACAGATCCAGACAAAGCATCACTGAAATATTTCCAGTCTGTTAAGGAAGCAAAGTCTGCCATTGTGGCTGTGCTATCAGCTGATCCAAGATCCATATATCGTAGGAAGCAATGCCAGGACATTCTGTTTTACTTCACTGTAGACGTTGCCCACATCACCGCTTGGTTTGGAGATGACTTTGCTGAAATCTTGAGGGTAAAACCAGTGGAAAAGGATGCCTAGACTGGAACTGTTGGAATAGGAATTCCTGATCAAAACTGCAAACATTGTTAACATTGCATGTTTCCATAAAACTAAAAACCAATGTTTTTCAGCCCTCTGTGTGTGAATTTTTGCTTCATGTGTACTTCCTTTCAACTTGTACCACTTTCATGTAACACCACATTACTGAGATCACATTTGGAGTAATGTTTTCAGTTCTGGGCACCTTATTTAAGAAAGCATGTTAAAGCCCTGGAGAAAGTGTAAAGGAAATTTGAGAATAATTCCAGGAATGACAGATTTTTGGTACAAGGAAATAATAGAGAAATTGGACTTATTCTTCTCTGCTCCAAGATAATTAAGAGGTGACCTTACTAAGGTGTTCAAAATTATGAATAGTTTTGACAGGGTAATGAAGAATATTCTGTTTCCACTTCACTATGTCAGTGACTGGAGTTGCAATTGCAAGATTTCAGCAAGGAATAAATGAAGAGAGACTTCTTTACTCAATTGTTAGGATTTGGAATGCACTCTCTGGGAGAGTGGTGAAGGTGGTTTCCATAGGTTTCAAGTGACCTGGATACATATTTTGAAAGTGATCAATTTGAAGGGCTACAGAGATATGGCTGGCAAATGGGACTAACTGGATAGTTCTGTCAGAAATTGGTACAGACAGGATGGGCTGAATGGCTTCCTTCTGGACTGTAAAATTCTATGATTCTACCATCTCCCCATGCCTTAAGTTTATATAGATAGTTTCTATTACATATTATCACATAGTAGTTAGCTTCATTGTTGATATGGTGTTGCACCAATGAGATATTTTAAAAATGCACATAATGGAAGAATAAAAGTAAAGACCATGACTTCAAAATAAAAACTGAATTATAGCTGTTAATTTTGTCTCCTTCCATCTAACTATTCCTCATCTGAACACTAAACTTAATCTAAATTGTCCAAATAGAACAAAGAATAAAGAAAGTTTATGGCCCAGGAACAGACCCTTTGGCCCTCCAAGCCTGAGCCGATCCAAATTCACTGTCTAAACCTCTCGTCCAATTCCTAAGCATCTGTATCCCTCTGCTCCCCACCTACTCACGCATCTGTCCAGACGCATCTTAAATGAATCTACCATGCCTGCCTTTACTACCTCTGCTGGCAATGCGTTCCAGGCACCTACCACCCTCTCTGTAAAGTACTTGCCGCATGTATCCCCCTTAAACTTCTCACCTTGAAAGCGTGACCTCTTGTTATTGAATCCTTCCCAAGGGAAAAAGATTGTACCAAATTGATTTTAGTCTTTATTCATTTTTGTCCTTGAATATTTTCTGGCTATGTAAATCATAAGTAAATTGAATTCCCAGCATATTACCACAATATTTATCTCTTCAGCTGTATAATGAATTATGCTGACCTTAAAGGTTATATGAGTAACATTTCTGTTGGGGATTCCCCTACCAGCATTTCAATTTAACTGAGTCTCTGGGATTTTATCAAAACTTATTTTCCCCAATGTGTTGGAATTTGACATGCTTCTTTCTGACTGTGATAAGCAATGTGATTGATGGAAATGATTGCTGCTCGTTGCTCAAATCTGAAATGTGGCTTTCTGTAAATAAAAAGAAAATTGGCTTACTGAGCAAAGACTAGATAATCAATGTCCAAAAGGATTAGAACAAAACTGTAATTAACTTGTTCCTTTTTTAGTGCTTTTGTTAAATGGTTTATTTTAACTAAAGCACTGTAGCCCACCCTCTCTTGGAGTTGAATATAGATTGGATCACAAATCCATCAAAAATGTCTGGCTGAATTTTGGGTTGTGTCGCCTGAGCATGTACCAACATTGCCTTTTATTGTCTTGGTGCAGAGACTTATGAGGTGTTGGTATGGCATTGATTTGCAAAACTGTAAATAAATGTGTTGGCACAGCAATCCACCTGTGCCGAACCTTGGCTAGACAATATGTGTGTAATATGCTTGGTTATATCTGTCCTCTTCGTTCCATTGTATTGCTAAACTCTTAAAGAACTTCCGATTTTAAACTTTTCAAAATTAATTTAAGGAAAGTTAAGATGAAATATTTCAAAGTTTCAAGTGAATGGTTTCAACTTAGATTTGTGTTAGTAAAGGCAGAATCCTATCTGTTGCTAACAGAAAACTTGCATTGATGTTGCAACTTTCAAATCCTGAGATGTCTGAAACTGATTTACAGCCAACTGGTTGCTTCTGAAATGTATTTACTTGATGTGAAACTTGGCTGCAATGTTCCTTTTAATAAGTGTGCTTTCGGCAAAGATCAACAACGCAAATGATTAGGGTCACGTTGTCTTGGTGGAAGATAAATGTTGACCAACTAGAGCTTCATTGCTATCACACTACTATTTTGTGTTAACAAAGCAAGTAGCCAAGGCCTTGGGTTATTACAGGAAAGCTGGCATCACTGTTTGTAATACATTAAAGTTTCAGTCTTGTGTGGTCAGTTCTGGGAGATTTGATCTTAAATACAAACCAATTCAGGAAGCAGCTATTAAGGGGACACATTATCACGGAGTCAGCTATTACAAACGGACATTAGACTATAGACACAATGTGTACCGTTGAAATGTTATTCCCAAAAACCAAACCGTGGTGTCTGAGAGGTCGAAGCTGCTTTTGCAGAAATTTTCTCATCAGCGGTGGCTCAGCAGATAATACTGCTTGAAATGAAAGGGTTTATGATCATGTTGCCCTTCAGAGCCTTGAGCTTAATATCCAGTTTGACACGAGGGATGTTGCACTTTGATATGTTGCTGTATCAGGAAATGCCACTCCATCGGAAAGGCTAATATGGTTTACAGGTATGGGATAGGGGTGTATTGACCTGACCGTTGTCAATTCACACCACTCTTTGCAATTCTGTCATTTAACCCCCATCAGATGTGCATAGACTCTTCCATCTCTGGGTACAGCTTCCAATATACAGAATTGTTACAGTGCAGAAGGAAACCATTTATGCCTCTGGGTGATTAGGAATGACCAATAAATGTTAGTCCAGCCAGTGATGCCCATATCCTGTGAATATTTTTTTATAAAGGCCCATTGCATCTGTATCAAACAATCTACACCAATTTCATTTTCCAGAATTTGGCCTTAGTTTCGAATATTTTGGCATTTCAAATACTCATCCACGTACTTCCAGAATCATACAGCATGTAAACCGATCCTTCGGTTCAACTAATCCATAATCCCAAACTAAACTAGTCCCACCTGCCTACTCCTGGCTCACATCCCTCCAAACGTTTCCTATTTATGCACTTACCTGAATGTCTTTTAAATGTTGTAATTGTATCCACATCCACCACTTCCTCAGGACGTTCATTTCACACCCGAATCACTTTGTGTAAAAAAAATTGCACTTAATGTATTTTTCAAATCTCCTCTCACCTCAAAAATATGCCCCCTAGTCTCACTACTTAAAGATTATAAGGTTTCCTGCCTCTACTGCCTCGCAGTCAGTACATTTCCAAATTCCCACCATTCCCTGAGAGAAAATTCTCCTCAAATCCCCTCTAAACTTTCTGTCCTTTATCTGAAAATTATGCACTTCACTATTGAACCCTCCACTAAGAGGAACAGCTACTTCCTATCTACCCTGTCCATACCCATCACAACCTTATACACCTCAATTAGGTTGTCCCTTCAGTCTCTCTGCTCTTGCGCAAACAACCAGAGCCTACCCAGATTTTCCTCTCAGCTAAAATATCCCAACCCAGGCAATGTTTTGGTCAAGCTCCTCTGTACACACTCATGTGTCATCACATCCTTCATACAATATGATGATCAGAGCAGCACACACTACCCAGCTGTAACCTAGCCAAAGTTTTGTACGGCTTCCACATAACATCTTTCCTCCTCTATCCATGACTGATAAGAAGGCAGACAGGGCACTGGCTATTAACTACTGTATTATCCCATCATTGGGGATCTGTGGACAAGCACCCCCAAAATTCCATTGTTCCTCAGCTTTATAGTATCCTGCCATTGAGTGAATACTCCCTTGCCTTGTTACTTTTTCCAAAGTGCATCACCTCATACTTATCAGGGTGAAATTCCACCTGCCACTGATCCATCAATTTGACCAACTCATCCTTATCTTGCTGTAGCCTAAGACCTTCTTCCTCACTTTTAATCACCCGGCCAATCTCTGTGCCATCCACAAACATGTTTATCACTTCACCTAAGTTTTCTTCTATATGGTTGGTATATGTCATGAATAGGGACACAACACTGATCCCTGTGGTTTGCTCCTAGACATTGACCTTGAGTCATGGAACAATCTTGTACCACCACCCTCTGTCTCTTATTACTAAGTTTATTTTGCATCAACTTGCCAAGTTACCCTAGATCTGATGCACTCTTACCTTATTTATCAGACTCCCATGTGGGATCTTGTCAAAGGCTTTACTGAGATGTATATAAACTACATCAACTGCACTGCATGATCTTCATCTACATACCTAATGACCTTCTTGAAAAATTCAGTCACATTTGTGAGGCACGACCTACCTCTGACAAGGTCTTGTTGACTATCCCTGATCAAACTTTGCAGCTCAAAGTGAAGATTAATTCTTCCCTTCAGAATTTCCTCCAGTAGTTTCCCTTCTACTGATGTGAGATTCATTGGTCTATAATTCCCTGGTTCATTTCTACCAGTCTTCCAGACAAATTGAACCATATTAGCTATCGTCCAGACATCTGGCACCTTGCTTGTGGCCAGAGAGCAATTAAAAATTTGGGTCAGAGCTCCCATAATTTCATCCCTTGCCTTCTACAGCCATCTGGTATACAACTCATCTGGACTTGGGGATCTGTCAACTTTTAAATTTGCCAAAACCTCCAATACCTCCTCACTGCCTATGTCAATCTGCTCAAGATCCTTATAAATCCTCCCCAAATTTTGTTACCTACATCTTAAGTGAAGACAGAAGTGAAGTATTCATTTAACATCCAATCAACTTCCTCCATTTCCACACACACATTGCCCACTCGTCCCTAATAGGACCTGCTATTTCTTTGATTATCTTCTCTCCCTTGATATACTTATAGAATATATTAGGATTCTCCCTAATTTTACCAACCATTGTTTATTCAGGATCTCTCTTTGCTCTCCTAATTGCTTTATTAAATTCACACCTAGACCTCTGTACTCCACTGGGCCCTCTGTTGATTTGTTCCCTTTGAACTAGCTAAAACCCTCTCTTTTCATTCTTGCCCAGTCCTGAATATCCTTAGATATCTAGAGTTTTGTTGCTCCTACATGTCACTCCTAAAGGGAACATGTTGGGCCTTTAGTCTCCCAATTTCATTTTGAATACCCCCCACTGTTCTGTAGATTTTCCCACAAATCGTTGATCCAAATTTACTATGGCCTATTCCTGCTTTATTTTAAGATCTGCCTATCCGCAATCCAAAATTTTTTTTGCAGATCATCTCTTTCCTTCTCCGTAACAAACTTTAAATACCTTGTGTTGTGGTTGCTATTACTCTCAAATGCTCCCCCATTGCCACCTCAAACACCTGCCCAGCCTTTTATTCTAAGCAGCACCAACACCAGATCTCTCTGCACCAGCTCTGCAAATCAGCAATTCACTCAGTGCTATTTTCTGGTCTTCTCCCTGTAACCTGGCACATTCATTCTTTTCAGATTCCCTCTTGAATTTGTCAATCAAAGCTGCATCCACCATATACACAGCATATAGCAGATCTTAACTGGGTGAAATGCTGTGTGAAGAAGTTTCTTCTGTCAATTTTGCTGCTTTCACCAATTATTTTTAATTTGTGCCTTTTTGTTCTCAGTCGCTTCAGGAGTTGGAATAGTCTCTCCCTACCCACTCTGTCCAAACCCCTCATGACTTTGAATATCTCTGTCTCTAAACTCATCTATCCCTACCAACTGCTAGTAAAAGGATCCTACCTTCTCCAATATTTTGTCATTATGGAAATTCCACATACTGAGAAACATTCCCATGAATCCTTTCTGCACCCTCTCCAATCAATGCCTTCAAATTCCTCCAAATGTGTGGTGCTTACAACTAGATGCAGTTCTCCAGCTAAGGCCAAGCTAGTGACCTTTAAAAGTTCAACATAACCTTGTTCTTATACTCTATGCTCCTTAACAAAAACTAGGTTTTAGTATACTACATTAACTGGTCTCTCAATCTGTCATGCCACCTTCAACAACTTATGTATTATTATCTAATTATCTCAAAGCTGCCAATAAAGATATTCCCCATGAAGCACAGAGAGAAACTCACATGAGAGGTTAACAAGACTCCAGAAAGACTCTGTCAATGGGATCAAACAATTAGATTCACAAATGAGCAAAGGGGAATTATCTTCTACACATCTCATTGGTATGATTTTCCATCCCCTGTGTTGGCCAGAATCGTGGTGAGCATGATCAGGTGAGAATCTGAAAATCAGATTCTCGACATTAAGATACACTGGCATAATAAAGAGGCCCTCCTTAGATGGCAATTCACTCTTTCATTTGCATCATTAATTACACAACATATTGGAATCAATTCACCTTTCCCAATTAACATATGCCCAACTGAGATACTTGACACCTCAGAAACCAGATTACATAAATGAAGTGTATACACAATGACTTTGTCTTCTGTCTTTGCTTTGGATGAGTGCACAGCTTTCACTGCCTCTATCAATACCATCACATGCTCTTTCTCTTCACTGTTATTGAAACTGTTACAACAGCAGTAGACTTCTTCACATTTACTAAGGCACAATATATCCCTGCACCATTACTCCATCTAACTGGGCCATGATAATGCATCAGAGTGCACTTTTACACAGAAAAAGAGGAAGATAGCTTTTCCCTGAAAAGATGACTTGAACACAGAAGACAAAGCAGGAGATTGTGGTTGAAGGAAATAGAGAAGATTCAATATAAATGTGGGAGTATATGTTGCTGTATGGTATGATGCTATGTTGATGTCAAAGGTGTCGCATGTGCCAGCAGCTTATGTGGCCAATGCTCTGCATGTGCTTGAACAGCATAGCAATCTATGAAAAGGAAACTGGAGGCATGTTTAGTGGGATTAGGGTGCATTCCAGTCAATTAGGAAATATATATCAGGGGATGAATTATTTCCAATTCAGGAGGTTGTCCACAGTCAGTTGGGTAATTTGTCCAATGCAAGTCCTGGGGTCTGTGCTGTCAGTGTGATAATTGGACAGTGGTGAGTCCTGGCTGACAAGCAAATGCCATCCAGGCCTTGTTCGCTGCTATTGTGAAGTCGTCTTGCAAATTCAGGTGTGGGCTATGGTCAGTCAGGACTGTCCTGCAAAGTCAATATGGGGAATGTCCATGGTCAGTCAAGAGGTGGGTCATACATAATACAGGCATGATTTAGGCTCAATCCATGGCATCATTCCCTAAATGTTATTCTTTTCTTTAGTGTCCCTGAGAGGCATTCTTAGATATCCAGCCCGCTTGGCACACCAGCCTCATTCCTGAAGAAGGGCTTATGCCTGAAACATCGATTCTCCTGCTCCTCAGATGCTGCCTAGCCTGCTGTGTTTTTCCAGCACCACATTTTTCAACTCTGGTCTCCAGCATCTGCAGTCCTCACTTTCTCCTAGTCATCCTTAGAGCCTTGACTGCAGTTGCCAACTTATACGTGAATGGCTACCTGACAAATGAGATCTCCAGTCAGCCACTTTGTTGAATCCAAGAGATGAAGCAAGGCATAGTGATTGAAGCAAGGAACACACTTTCATTGGTGAAAGATGCTCTACCTCTTTCACTTCAAAAAACGTTCTGTAGTCCTATTGAGGCAATGAGACTATAACAGATATTAGAACATTGTAAGTGAAGACTGAGTAGTAGCCATGTGAGTGTGAAAAAGCAGAGAGAGGATGGTGCCACCTATCCTTGCACAACATAGGAGATCATTAATTGTCTTCCTGCACTGCTTTCTAATTCTTTGATGTGGTCCAGTAGCAGTGACATGAGCTCCAATCCTGGTCCAGGCCTCCTGGTTTGATTAAAGGAAAGAGGATGGATGTTCTGTCAATGGCTGCATGCAGCATCTGGAGGGTAGCATGAGTGAAGCTGGAAGCCAGCTTAGACTTTTTGAAAGGCATCTCGAAGTTTCTGGGAGTATCCCACAGGCTGAAGGACAGTTTCTGACTTGCAGCACTCAAAATGGTGTCAAGGTGGAGCCAGATCCTTCAATCTTAGAAGGTCTCGCCACTGGCAAGAGCATCTCATTCATTTTCTATGTGATGCACCAAGTACCTTATACAACACTTTATACTTTAACTTCAACATGGAAACTCTCACCCAAAGTATCTCCTGAAGGCCAGGTCCAGGAACTTCAAGGAGCTGATGTGGCAATCACAGTGCATTTTAAGCATATCCCTGTCTCTCAAACATCTGTTCAGGAGTTTTTATCAAGTTCTTCAGCCTACAGTTCGACAGCCAGAAAGACAAGCAAGGCAGTGAACAGTAAAATCTGTAATAAGCTAAGTGATAAGGAGGATGACCAGGAAATGTCCTCCCAGCCTTGGCTAAATATTAGACCTAAAAGCGGAGTATGATGCAGAATCAGAGTGTGTGACTCCTCCACAGTGAGCTAGAGATTGTACCAAAATTGTTATAGTCACTTTAAGTAACAAAGTTAGGCTTTAAGAAGTATTGGCTAAGTAAATAATTTGTTGTATGTTTCTGGATGCTAACCCTACAAAAGATAGTAGGTTCAATTAAGATACTATAGCAACTCCTGGAATAAGTTGCAATAATTGATTACAATTCAGTTGAAAAAAAGCTGTTTTATTTCTAAACCAGATTATCAATTAGGTTTGTAATCTAACATTTCCCTCTACCTCTGCAAACAACTCAACAAGTACAGGCAAGAATGTGGCTATGTTTAGATAATTAACTCTGTTTCTATTTAACAATTCCCTCAGGTAACAATTATCTTGTGATATTACAACAATTTTATTGTTAAGAAATATGTAATGAATCATATCTCTTTTAATGATTTTAGGGTGGACTTTAAAGACATCTTAAACTAACACATATCACCTGTTTCCAACAGGTGGCAGGCAAATATCTGCCTCTCATAATTGTATGAAAACATAAAGATGGATGAAATCTCTAACCATTTAAGTTCAGAATCTCTCAAAGTTGATTGCTTCCACAAGTCTCTGTATAATTATTAATCCAGATTGTGGTGTGCTTCAACTTATAATTGTAGAGTCACAGAATAGATCAAAATTAATTTCTTATTCATTTCAGTAAACTTCATATTTTGAAACAAGGTGAAATTCAAACCAACAGTGCATGTTAGCTAGCAGTGCCAAACCAAAATAAAAGGAATTTGTTACTCCATTCAATTAGACTATGGAGAATTGATATCTTAACACGAACAACATGACTTAGTTCCAGAATCCTCAGTTTGCTTACCATAAAATCTATCAATCTCAGTTCTGAAATTATTAATTGACCTCCAGTCGCAACTTTTTGTCAGGGAAACAGTTTGAGATTTTGACTGTCCTTTGAGTAAAGAAGTACTTTATAATTTTACTTCTGAATCATTTTATTAACCTCCATGCTTCTGATCATAGGGTTGTTTATGTCAGTAGCTGTTCTATGTGTACAGAAATATTGTGTGGACTGTCTAGACACATGAACTTAGTTTATAGCTTATTTCTTGCAGTTTGTTTACACTTTCTTACTTTTCAGAATTATATGTAGGTGTTCATATTGTACAGTTAAGTCAAACGATTATGATTGAGAACACGAATAAATGTTGCTGTTACTGTAATCCTGCTGTACTGTAGATTGGCTTCCTCATTCACTGACATAACAATAGTAACTACAATTCAAAAATAACTCTGTAGCTGAAATATTTTGGACTTCTGAAGGCAAAATTAATTATTTCTTTCTTTCAAAAGCTGGTAGTAGAAAATGCCCAGTGAGTCAATAGTGAAGTCTATTCCTTTGGAAGCAATTTTTGACAGTCTTATATGTGCAAAATCAATCAATTTGTTATAGATCAGCAGCGCAGTATAAACTGTTCTAACAGATCCTCTTCTAACAGATCTTTAAGGATTACATTGGGTTCCCCAGTGTGATCAGTAACAACAAACTTTTAAAAAAAAGAACAAATAAGAAAAACACAAATTAATGTTTACTCTTAACAAATCCACAGGAAACATAGAACCAAATTATAAGGATATCATTAAAGCATTTCAGTCTCTGCAGAACTGAAGTGACCAAAATTCAGGAGTTTATTTTTATGTTTACAGAAACACCATTAAATTTGTACTGTGATCCCCACATGTTAATTGCAGGGCTAGAATTTAAGCTGTAGGCTAAAGAAAAAGGTGTAACACATTTATCTTAAATTCATTACAGGTGGCACAGTGGTTAGCACTGCTGCCTCACAGCGCCAGAGACCTGGGTTCAATTCCCACCTTAGATGACTCTGTGTATGGAGTTTACACATTCCTCCTGTGTCTGTGTGGGTTTGCTCCTGTTTCATCCCACAATCCAAAAATGTGCAGGTTAGATGAATGGGCCATACTAAATTGCCTGTAACATTAGGTGAAGGGGTAAATGTAGGAGAATGGGTCTGGGTGGATTGCGCTTTGGTGGGTCGCTGTGGACTTGTTGGGCTGAAAGGCCTGTTTCCACACTGTAAGTAATCTAATCATTAGTATACCATTTTAAAAATGGATACCACATTCACATATGTAAGTTGGATAAACTGATGAAAACCTTTTTTAATATTCCTTAGTGTCAAATCTTGTTTGATGATGCTCCTAAGTGGCATAATTATGAGGTTTCTTTATCATGTGCAAGATGTTAGTTTGGGGTAAGAAAACAGTTTATGGTAAATATATTAGGTATTTGCACCCAAAATAAAGCTGCAACTTTATTCTCTCTCTAAGCTTCTCTTATTCCAGCCAAAAGGTTTTGCCCCTGTTCTACATCCCTTGCTCACCAAGTGACTACATTTGAGTGATTTTTCTTTGAGTTCAAGGTTCAAAACAAGAGAAGAAAGTGTTGTCCCAAGCTCTAATAGTGCAAATGAAATAGCTGTGTTAAAGTTATGAACTAATATTATTAGTAGAGCCCTTTTTGCTTATACTGTGAAAGGACGTAAATTCAATTCTGAACTGTGTCCCTAACTTTCTTTTCTTTTTCACCAAGAAGATCTCATGGATTAGCTTGGGTTATTTTCCTTACAGCAGAGAAGGCTGAGAGGGATCTGATTGAAATGTATAAGATTATGAGAGGCATGGGCAGAGTAGATAGGAAGTAGCAGTTCCCTGTGGTTGCAGGGTTAATAACAAGGGCCCATTATGTTAAGGTGAAAATTAGGAGGCTTACAGGCAATTTGAGGAAAATATTTTGTCTGGTGGGGATTTGACATGTATTGCCTGTGACGATAGTTGAGGGGGATACCTCACTATCTTTAAAAAACTACTTGGATGAGCACTTGAAATTTCATAACACTCAAGACTATGGGCCAAGTGCTGTGAAGTGTAACCAATGTAAATTTAGAATAGTTGTGCAATGTGGACTTGATGGGCCAAAGAGCCTCTTCTCTCTTATTCTGTGATTCTGTGAAAGTCAGAGGAAGCAATTCTTTCAAGTTAATTTGATTCCCCTCTCAGGGGGCCACAAAGGATCCACGAGCCACTATTTCAAAGAAGAGCAATGAAGATCTCCCTGGTCTACTGGTCAATGTTCATCCAATGACTAGTATCAATAAAACAGACAATCAAGTCAGTTATCACAGAGATTTCAGAATTATTATGGTGATGACGAAGACCATTTGGCCCTCGATGTTTGCACTGGCTATCCAAATGAGCATCATGACTTAGTGGCAATCTCCTGCTTTTCCCCATAGGCCTGCTCATTGTTTTTGTTTAAATAACCCCTCAATTAACTCTGCCTTCACACACTTCCAGGTAGCGCATTTCAGACCTGAATGATCTGTTGTGTGAAAAAAATTCACGTTGCATTTACTTCTTTATTTCTGGCAAATCACTTTAAATCTGCACTCTTTTCTTGATATTTTTATGATTGGACATAGTTTCCCCCTGTCTATTCTGTCCAGACCTTACATAATTTTGCAAACTTCAATCAATTCACTTCTTAACCTTGTCCTCTCCAAGGAAAACAGCTCCAACTTTTTCAATCTCTTTTCATGACTGACATTTCTCATCCCTGAACCATTTTTGTAAATCTCGTCTTCACTTTCCAATATTCACATCCTTCCTAAAGTGTGGTGTCCAGAATGGTACACAGTTCTTCAGGTGATGTCTAACTAGTGTCTTATTCAAGTTCGTCATCACCTTCCTGCTCTTGTTCACTTTGCCACTGTTAATAGATCCATGAGGTCTAAATGCTTTATGAAACATACTCACCAACTAGCCTGTCATTTTAATATCTGGTGCATATACATACTCAGGTCTCTCTGCTCCTGTACACACTTTAGAATAGCACCTTTTGGTTTATACTGTCTATCCATGTTGAATTTTGAAAATGTATCACCTCCTATTTCTCCTCATCAAATTTCATCTGCCACTTTTCTGCAATGACTTGTCAAATGTCCTTTAGAGGTTCTACACTGTTGTTTTCACACGTTAAAATGCTCCCAAGTTTTGTATAGTCCTTAAACATTGCCTGCACTCCAAAATCTAGAGCATTAATATAAATCACAAAAAGCAGGAGTCCTGCTAACCAGCTATGGTGAAATCTAATCCAAACCTTCCTTTAGCCTGAAAAGTATCCACTGACTATTACTCAGTGGTTTCTGATCACTCAGCTAGTTTTGTATCCATTGAACATTTTATTCCATGAGTTATAACTTGTCTCACAAGTCTGTTGTGTGGCACTGTATGGAACACCTTTTGGAAATCCATGTACAGCACCTCAATAATTTAACTTCATCACCTCAATCTGGTACCTCATTAAAGGGCTTCAGAAAGTTAATTAAACATTATTTTTCCTTAAGAAATCCATGCTGACTTTCCCTTATTAACCTATAGGAGTCTGTATGACTTTGAGTTGTATCCCAAATTATTGTTTCTAGACATTTCCCTAATACTCAAGTATGTAAATGCTAAGGTTTTTTTTCCTATAAACTCTTTTGAATGAACCACTCATGTGTCCATGAAAAGGGAAAAATTATGGCCAGTGCCTTGGATGATTTTCATCCATCCCAGTACCATCTCTACTCTAATCACAGGTTATTTAATACCTCCAATTTATCAGTTTGAAATTGTCTAGTGATTGAGTTTCCTCCTTTGCTGTAATGAACTAGGTAACATTTGCTTCTTTGGTAAATGTAAAAGACAGATGTAAAATACTCATTTAATAACCCAGCCAATCCCTGCTGTGTTTGTCGCATCCTGCTGTGCAAAACTTGGCTGCTACATTTCTATGTTGCAATAATGATAGTACTTCAAAAGCACATAATTTCCTGTAAAACAGATTGGATGTCCTGAAGTCAAGAAAGGCCTCATACAGAATATACACATATATATAATGCACAAGTTTTCTTTTTTGCTTGTGATTCAACATCAAATATTGGGGCACCACCCAAAGCCAAGTCTACACCGATCCTCTCTTAGGTAAAAACAATGACTGCAGATGCTGGAAACCAGATTCTGGATTAGTGGTGCTGGAAGAGCACAGCAGTTCAGGCAGCATCCAAGGAGCTTCGAAATCGACGTTTCGGGCAAAGGCCCTTCATCGGGAATAAAGGCTGTGAGCCTGAAACGTGGAGAGATAAGCTTGAGGAGGGTGTGGACTTCAACAGTTTCCTCATTTCCCTTTCCCCCACCTTACCCTAGTTTAAACTTCCAGCTCAGCACTGTCCCCATGACTTGTCTGGACTTGTCCTACCTGCCTATCTCCTTTTCCACCTATCCACTCCACCCTCTCCTCCCTGACCTATCACCTTCATCCCCTCCCCCACTCACCCATTGTACTCTATGCTACTTTCTCCCCACCCCCACCCTCCTCTAGCTTATCTCTCCACACTCCAGGCTCACTGCCTTTATTCCTGATGAAGGGCTTTTGCCCGAAACGTCGATTTCGAAGCTCCTTGGATGCTGCCTGAACTGCTGTGCTCTTCCAGCACCACTAATCCAGAACCGATCCTCTCTTGACATTCAGGTACACATGGGGTGAGCCAGGCACATTGGGTAGGGTTTATAATTGGAATCCTGATAGGTTTCTCTGCTTCTTAGCCCAGAAGTACTGAGGCCAATAGTAGCAACCTCACTATTACCACTGTTACCTGAATACAGACCTAGAATGGGGTCTGTGACTGTATTGTTCTATCTGGTTCTTAATCACAATGCAGTACATTTATCCATTGATCCATTAGTGCCGACATAATATTGTGTCTGGTGCAGTGAGTAATCACAATCGGCCTCCAGTGGAAAAGAGCAATCATTGTACACGATTATGTTTTACTGGATCTTTGAATGACAGCATTTTTTTTCCTTTGCCTTTTGGAAAATTCAGACAAAAGAGCTGAGGGAGGCATCCTGAGTAGAAGTGGAACAAATAACACACTATGTATTCCACAAAAGGACGACCATAGCTAAGATTGAAATGGATCCCCAGAGCAGCATCTTATTTTGGTGAAGTGATTGGAGACAAAAGAGAAGCTGTTCTTGTAATAACATGTTTAGCCAGGTCGAAGATGGGTAATGGAGAGTGGGACAGAGTTGACTCTCCATTCATGGGAGACACAGAGTGTTCTTGGATCGTTTTGATGACCAGTGAAGGTATCGGGAGACTCAATAATTATGTCTAGGTGGGGAGTCATCGAACAAGGGGAGGAAAATGGCTGAGATAGAAAGGGTACGAGCAGACTGAAACAATGGCTGAAACTTGTGAATCTTGGGAAGGAACTAGAAGCAAGCTGTTGCAGAGTTGGGAAATACGGGAGTGTTCTCCTGAGCACGGGGGAGGTCAAGAGGAGATTTGATGGAGCCATTCAAAACAACGAAAGGGTTTTGATCGAGTAAGTAGGGAGAAACGGTTCCCAGTGGCAAAAGCGTCAGGAACCACAGAAAGCAGAGGTAAGGTAGTTGGTAAAAGAACTGCAGGGTCGGTGAGAGGACTTTCTTTAGGCAGGGTGTTGTTTTCTGATCGTGCGCTGCTTAAAACATAGAGGTTTCAACTGTGACTTGTAAAATGGCAATTATTTGAAAATGAAACCTTTACAGACTATGAAGAAAAGCCGACGCGTGAAATCGACCGAGCACAGACGGTCGGCCGAATGGCCTCTTTCTGTGCTTCACCATTCTGTCACTCTATATAGCAAAGGTATGATTCTACAAAGCAGGGATGATTTAAAAGAATCAGACTTTGACTCTACAAGTTAGTCCTGTTTCTTGTCTCCGTTTCCTCTCGCTCTTTAAGAACTTGGTGAAAGATCGTTATTCCGCAACGCTGATCCACCTGGGCGCGATTTTAACTCACTTAAAATCCATTCAACGTAAAATCGAAGTCAAAACCTGCCAGCCGTCCCATCCCAATGAGCAAAATGTTAGCTGTCCTACAGAGTGCGTTCCAGCATATTCTGGGGATACTTTATTCGGGAAAAGCAAACTAATTCAAATATTCTTCCGTGTCAGTCTTCCCATTGTAGAGAAGTTAGTAATCAGGTAAAAATAACGTTGTTGGTGTGTTTGTAAATTGTCCGCCAGGAAATAATGTTCTCTTGGTGAAAATTGTTCTGGAAATGGCGACACTGATTAATACAGTCTGATACTCGTTATCTCTAATTCAATGTTGCAACAGCCCACGATATTTCTGAGGGTCACTTGACCCGAAACGTTAACCCCCATTTCCACAGATGCTGCCAGAAATTTCCAACAATTTCTATTTTTGTCTCTGATTTACAGCATCCACAGTTCTTTCGGTTTTTTTATTTTGCCCACGACATTTATCTGCCATTTTGTGCGTTGGTTCTGATGCTGTCCGTTATTAATTTTGTAAATTGTTCTTGTAACAAGAGAGTTGTCAATTGCAGAGGGAAGCCGAGATTCGGCATGAAACAGATCCATTTTGACAACGAACACTGCGGCCAAAACTAAAAAAGTCGCTGCCTTGTTTAACATAAACTTTCTGGATTCAACTTTACAACTGATAACACTCCGCCTGGAAATGATCCCTGCGAATGGGAATATTTCAATGCTTACTGCTAACATGGTGAATTGAAGTCAGTCAATGAAAGCAAGTAGATATTCTCAGGCACTTCGCACAACGTGAAATGAAATTTCACACAAAGTCCTAATACAAAGAAATCTCCAATACTCTATTAAAATTATCAGAACTTGGATTTATTGAAAATTCAAACTTCTCATGAAACAGAAGAATGCCCTTTAACCCACGTCCACAATTCCGCGTTAAACTAAATGCACAATAACTAAACAAAATTAAAACGGAAATCACCCCAGGATATTATTTGACATTGGTAACATTTCGCTTTGGAAACAGAACTTTCATTCTCGTTCTATTTTGCCAATTTTACCTTTGTGAAACAGTTTCGTTACTTTTGGTTTTTCTTGCAGAATCTTTATCATTTCTAATGATTTACCAGAGGGAAGGAATTTTCTTTTAGAAATTATGAAACCAATTGGATTTAACTTTTGTTTTAAAAATTGATTTTTACACTTATTTAAGCAGTTAGGATCTTGTGCAACAATAATGTCTCACTGCAATTCATGTAAGCTAATAATCCTGAAATGACCACATTCTTGTCTTTCAAACTGTATATTCTCATTAGTTTGAGGTCCCGTTGAGATTTACCAGTATACCCCTACCCTCCGGGATCCTTTTTTCAGTCACAAAATATTATAGCACAAATACTAGATGAGAGAAATATTCCAGGTATCAACATTTCAGCACTCCAGTGTTCAATAACAAAAACCGGCAATAGTTTTGACACACTACGTATGCACATGTTAGACATTTTTCAGAATAAATACAAAAGTTTGAACACAATATTCCTTTCTTAATAGCGCTATGGTTATACTTAAACCACAAGGACTTCAACTGTTCAAAATAGTCGCTCAACATTACCTGCCCAAGGACAACAAATGCTGGCCAAGCCAGTGATATCACATTCCACAGAAGAATTAAAGAAAAACAAGTTGGTCGTGTTTCAATCAATAAAGCCAACGTTAATACCAAAACTACTAACGATAAAATGTGACATATAACTTATTTTGGACAGATTAATGTATAGGAAGCAGCAAACACGCTGCGGGACAATACATTGGTCTGTTCAACTTTTACAATAATCTCCCTGTCATTAATGGAAAATGATGAATACTGCAGAGGTGAAATATTGGCACATTTCAATATAGTTTTACAGATTTATCACAATGGAATCAGGGTCGTTGGACCTCTCCCCTGTTGCATACTGAACACAAAAGAAGATGTCTGTTTGTTGGGAGTCAAATCATCTCACCAGAAGATATCTGCATGAATTTCTAAGGGCAGTTTCCTAGACTCAACGATCTTCAGCTACTTCAACAACCATCTCCTATCCATTATAAGGTCAGAAGTGTAAATGTTTGATCATGATTGCCGAATATTCAATTCTTGACCACTCAGATATTGAAGCTGTCCTTGTTAGACACGGGAAATAACTAATGGGGGCCAGAGAGGAAAGTGGAATTAAAACTACAACCAGATCAGTCATGATCTTATTGGATGGGTGTTGCAGGCTGAAAGAGCCAAATGCCCTGCTCCAATTCTTACAATCAATATATCTATATTCGTGAAATACAAGACCTGGACTACATTCAAATTTGGACTAATAAGCTGAAAGTAACATTTATGGTACACAAGTGCCAAGCAATGACCATTTCCAACTAGAGAGAATCTAATCATCACCCCTTTACATTCAATGACATCATTCCTCAAAAGCAACACCATGAGATCGCTACTGATCAGAAACGGAACTGGATCAGCCAAATAAATAATGTTCAAAAGCAGGTCAGAGGCTGGAAATATTGTCTCTCAAACTTTCCTCCTGACTCCTCAAAACTTGTCCATCATCTACAAAGTACAAGTCAGACTTGTGACGAAATGTGCTACACTTATCTGAACGAGTGCAGCCTCACAACATTCGAGAAACTTAGTACAAAATATCCTGCTCCTGTCCACTATCTTAAACATTCACTCTTAGCAACACCCATATACACCCATAATCTGCAATTTCCTCTCTAAATTACACTAGATACTGAATTAGAAATATAGCACAATCTTCATTGTCGCTGGACCAAATACTGAAATCCCCTTCCTACAGGACTCTGGAAACACCCTCACCACCGCCCCCCCCCCCCCCCCCCCAAAGAAAAGCTGAGATGTGGGACTAAACATGACTGTCTTTCAATGGAAGAGAAGCAGGTAAAGGGGAAATCATTCAAGAGCTGCGATATCGGGCCTATATAAATAGATTTTTAAGGTAGTAAAACATACTGTGAGAGTGGTTATGAAAATGTATGGGATGCTTGGATTCATTAATTGAAACATTAAGTACAAACGTCGAACTTTTATAAAACTCTGCTTAGACCACAGCTAGAATATTGTGTCCAGTTGTGGTCACTGACCACACACCTGGAAGCATCTAAGAAGAGTGCTTGTGAGGGCTTATCAAGGGCTTTACTAAATTGATTTCTGAAACGCGGGATTTCAGCTACAAGATAAGATTGGAGAAACTGGGTTTGTTCTCATTGGACCAAAGGAGATTTTTGGTTGATGTAGAGCTATAGAGATTGTGACAGGTTCACATAAAGTAGGCAGTGAAAATAGACTGTTCCCGTTAGCCGATGGAACAAGGACACCGGATTTTAAAGATTGGGATGAGAGATGCAGGGACATGAAGAACTTTGTAGTGGTAACCTGGGACTCTGCCGAATGGAAATAGAATCAATGAACAATTTTAAAATCAACTTAGATGGGCACTTGAGGAAAATAAGGTTGCCGAGCTACAAAGATAACAGAGGATTGGGGACAGACTGGGTTTCTCCACACTGAACTGGCACAGATTCAAACGGCTGAAAGGCCTCTGTCTGAAGTAGTAACAACTCTCAACCAACCATCTTCCTAAGGACAATTAGTGAAGGACGATTGAAATAGGAAGTTTAAAAGTGAACCTAACCTCAGATTTTGGATGCGTCTCTACCTTTTGATCTACTCCATGCTCCATGTTCCCATGTACAACAATACAGAACTGGGTGCTGTATGTCATTCGACATTGGCTGAGTGGTAGTCGTTGCTATACTGCTGCCATGTTTTCGACAGTTAAACATGCCAACTTCACTTGTCAAACATGATTGAGAATCTTTCTTTCCAGTCCAAATTCCTGTCTGTGCAAGCCTGTCTAAGAAAAAAAGACGGATCATGTATTGTGTCTTAAACACAATGCACTGGTTTATGCATCAATATTTTCTTATTTATTCAGTGAACGAAAATCCCTGGTGCCAAGCAATAGCCTTATTTATTTAGTTGAAGGTGATCGGTCCGCGTCTTAATCTAGAGGGGACCCTCCTCGGTAATGCGCATCTTTGTTTGTATCTCTCCGCAAGTGTATAAGGGTGAACCCGGGGTGAAGAGGCTGATTGAGACGGAGCCCCAGTTTGTCCCAAGGCCCACTCTCAGCTCATAGTTCAAAGCCTGCCATGATAGGGTTTTGTCACACGGAACTTGATGATTTCCCGTGTTTCATTACTTTATATATCAGTTAATATTTTAATCCATAATCATGAATAATCACATTCTTATTAATTGTGTATTATCAATGGCTTGTTACAACATTGAATTTATATCCAACTCTGCCAAACCAGCGCCATGAATGTAAATATTGGGGAGTTTTTCTTTACTCAAGCCAGTCAAATGTTACTCAGACTTCTGGAGATTTACTATTTAAGGTTAAACTGAAGTGATAGACTTGAAATCAACATCTTATAAAATTCTTAGCAGTCCACAAACTGTCCCAGAAACCATTCCCACCGACAGATCTTTGGGCGTATACAGTTCTCAGCGGTTAGTTATATTTGTTAGAGCGAATTCAGAGATGTGTGATATTCAAACAACGATCGATCGAATCTTTTGATCATCGAATCCATGGGAAGCATCGCTCCAAGACGGATGATCAGACCTTTTCTGAATACAGTGATATGAAAATGTACATATCCCTTACATTGGGAAAGAAAACGTTCCTTACACAAATGGTTCAAAACACAACGAAACCTCCCTAATCACAAACACTGAAATAGGAGAAAAACTGTGTAAGTGATCTACAGTATGGTACGGTTGGAGAATGTGGAAGATCTGAAATGCAGTTGAATGAAAATATTAAGTGTAGGAAGCTTTGACGGTTTTAGAAGCCAGTGCACTTGGGGTCGGTCTCAGTGAAAGCAACAAGTGTTCAGGAGCACTCTATCGCTACTCAATTCTCAAAATGATCCGAAGAATCATGGAAATTCATCCCAATTGATGATCAGAAAACAAACAGAAAACACACCATCATCCTCCGAGTTTCAACGGAGAAGCAATACTGCTAAACAGTTTCTTTTTTTTGGGGGGGGGGGGTGTCCTAAGAACTGTACACGGTTTTAACATTGCAACTTTTAAGCTGCTCAGTCACACTGAGATCGATGTACAATGCAAGACATTTGTCACAAGGATTGTCATAAGGTGTCAAATGTGCTGTCAATGTTTAACTGTTTATGTCCGGGGGCTCCCGAGGAAGGATTTGTTCTTTCGGTTCTAAGTGGGATAGATCATCCCTTCCATATTTCCACAGTAAGCTGTGTGTCTGCTGTGTGTACTCGCACAGTTGGCCTGTTCGTTATTGCTGTACTGCCGCTGAGGTGAGAACGGGCCAGGAGACAATCTTCCAAAGGGCTCCACTGGCTCATGACTCAGGGAGGCGGGAGGGCAGGACAGGCGGCTGGAGGCGCCGTACATCTGGCCGCTGGCTAAGCAGTAAGTCGACTGGCTCATGAGGGGACGCGGACTGGGCGCCGAATACGTGTACGGCACGGCGTTAGAGGGTAGAGAACACAGGGTCCCGTTGCAGGCTTGAGTCTGATAAGCGGGGTTTCCAAAGTTAGGGTAGGCAGTAGCAGTCAGATCTGCAGTGTAGGTGATAGGAGGCTGCTGAGTCAGCTCTGAGGCTGGAGCCAGTGGGCCGTGATTGCTGAAGCTGAACATCCTACAGGAGCTGTTGGTGAACGCCGAGGGTGATGCTGAATAGTGCAGAGGGGGGTTAGCAGGAAGCTGCTGAGGATAGCTAGGACTGATAGTCATATTGGCATAGATGGGTCTTGTGTGAGTCCTGCTTACTTGCAGTGGGGCCAAAACGCTGGCTTCATGCATGTAAGTCGGGTAGGTTGTAATATCCGACCTCTTGAACCTCTTCCGCCTCCTCAAGAAGCTACCATTCTCGAACATGTCGTCGGCGGCCGGGTCCAGTGCCCAGTAGTTGCCTTTGCCCGGGCGCCCGGGTTCCCGCGGGATTTTCACGAAGCAGTCATTGAGTGTGAGGTTGTGGCGGATGGAGTTCTGCCATTTCTTGGGGTTCTCCCGGTAGAAGGGGAAGCGCTCGGTGATGAACCGGTAGATCCCCCCCAGGGTCAGCTTTCTGTCCAGGGAGCTGGCGATAGCCATGGCGATCAGCGCGATGTAGCTGTAAGGGGGTTTGCCACGCTGGATCGGCCGCTTGCGTCTCCTCCCCCGGGCCAGCTCCCCAGGCGGGCAGCCCGCTGAGCTCTCCGGGAGAGCCGGCGACTCCTTCTCGACTTTCACCCCCGGCTGGTTGACGGACGCCAGGCTGGAGGCTCCCGGGACTGGCTGCTGCTTTTCGGCTGTCATTGCTACAGCAGCAAGGCCATCACCAGCGGCGCACACACAGACACAGACACCTTCCCTCGCTCGCATGCAGGTGCTGCTGAACCGCTCCCCCTCCTGCAATCTGCTCCTCATCTCAAACAGCAGTCACACCCACCTCCCGTCATTTAAATAAACACACCCATTCTCACAAGCCGAGTCAGGCAAGGCGATGCGGAGTTGAACAGCACTGGGTTGTTTCGAATCTTCAAGAACGAAAATCTCCAAATGCCCCTCAGCATGTTGTTAAAACAAAACCTGGCGTGTGCTCATAGAGATGTACAGCTCGGAAACAGACCCTTCGGTCCAACTCGTCCATGCCGACCAGATATCTTAAATAAATAAATCGAGTCCCATTTGCCATCACATGGCCCATATCCCCAAAACCCTTCTTATTCATATACCCAACCAGATGCCTTTTAAATGGTGTAATTGTGCCAGCCCCCACTACCCCCTCATGACTGGCTTGGGTTCATAACGTGGTCGAAGTTGCCCTGTTCCTTCATCCAAGCACTGTACTTAGAATCGGGCGCGGAATTCCCCTAAATATAACGGGGGTTGGCAATATCAGTACAGGTTGGGTAATGGACAAAGAGAGCATTTCAAAGTAGAAGTTGCTGGAAAAGCTCAGCAGGTCTGGCAGCATCTCCGAAGAGAAGTCAAAGTTAACATTTCGGCTCCAGTGAGCCTTGCTCAGAACTCCACCGAACACAACACCACAAGAAAAGGCCGAATACTCTCTGAGCTGTAGAACTCAGACTTGGTGAATAGAAAATCCCAGTTATCCCTCTAAAAAGTGGAGCTAACGTTGGATTTATTTTTAAACTTGTCACAATAAATGCTTTAAAACTACCGACTGGTGATAAAAACGGGACGGTCAAATCTTTCGACGTGAACAAGGGCTAGTTTAAACTAGTAACGCGCCCCCTTTAAAGAATTGTACCTTCCTCTGTGCCAGGAGGCCTGGGTACAACTCCCACATGCTCCAGAGGGTGGACCACAACGTGCCTGAACAGGTTATTTAGAAATGTCTTCAGCGTGACGTGATGTGGAGGTGCCGGTGTTGGACTGGGCTGGACAAGGTCAGAAGTCACACGAGACCAGGTTATAGTCCAACAGGTTTATTTGAAAGCGCTGCTCTGAAAGCTTGTGTGATTTCAACTAAACCTGTTGGACTTTAACCTAGTGTCGCGTGGCTTCTGACCTTCGGTGTGACAAAGGTCGGTTAAATAACCGGAGAAGAATGTCCGTTAATCAAAGTAACTGCTAAACCTCAGGAAACTCAGCGCTAACCTTGAATATATTTGAAAGATGCTGCAGGGAACTCCAACGGCCACGACTGTAAATGCATGTTTCGATTTGAACTTTTTGGCTTCAAAACAATGTGGTCAGGATTCAACACTAGAACTACTAATCCCTTCTGCAAGCGTTCTTGTTAATAAAACATAGAACTGCGGACGCTGGAAATCTGAAACGAAAAGCAGAAATTGCTGGAGAAACTCAGCAGGTCTGGCAGCATTTATGGAGAGAAACGTATCAAATCCAGTGATCCTTCTTCAGAATAGTTTCTGCTGGCGTGCTTCATTTTCATTCCAACGAAACCTCCGTAATTTTGTTTTACTTATTTCGGCGCATCAAGGCGAAATTCATTTTGAATAAGTATATTTATAAGTTCACTAGTTGGGACCTTCAAGAGAATCTTAGACTAATACGATCACTGGTCCGCCACCAATACTAAACTGCAAGATGTGAGTCGCAGAGAGTGCCAGCAACATTATAAAGACATTATACAAATATAATCGTACCAATATGGATTGTTACTGTTCGTTTTAAAAGTGTTGCGTAAAGTCAAGGGCAAGGGACTTTTTAAAAATTAATCTTAGCACTGGGAAGTTAACGAAGAATGAACATTTGTTGCCTGTATCGCATCACAAGGAAACGTGGGCATTAGAAAGCCACTCAACCTTTCTAGGCCTTAAAGCGTGGGTGGGGAAATTGACAATGAACAGCCATGACTTGGAGGTGGCGGTGTTGGACTGGAGTGGACAAAGTTAAAAATCAGAGTCAAGATTAGAGTGGTGCTGGAAAAGCACAGCAGGTCAGGCAGCATCCGAGGTAGCAGGAAAATCGACGTTTCGGGCAAAAGCCCTGCATCATCAATCCTGTTGAAGGGCTTTTGCCCGAAACGTCGATTTTCCTGCTCCTCGGATGCTGCCTGACCTGCTGTGCTTTTCCAGCACCACTCTAATCTTGACTCTGATCTCCAGCATCTCAGTCCTCACTTTCTCAAAGTTAAAAATCGCACAACACCAGGTTATAGTCTGTAACAGTTTTATTTGGAAGCCCCAGCTTTCCAAGCGCTGCCCCTTCACCAGGTGGTTGTGGAGAATAAGACCATAAGACACAGAATTTATAGCCACAGGAGTACAGTGTCATAGAAATGTAATGCGACTTGAGTGGGTTCGTGATCGGTAATCCTTTTTGGGATCTTTCCTGCATTTCTGCAGGAACGTGATGTCTGTGTCGATATGCGCGATCTTCTTGGAGATCGTCTCCACTTTGAGCCGGCAGTTAGAGGTGTCGATGGTAGTCATGACTTTGAAGTGCCGGTCTTGGACAGGGGTGGACACAGTTAAAAATCACACAACCAAGTGACGACGTAAATGGAGCACACACACGGGTAGATGAAGACCATCAGTGCATCTGAAAGATGACTTTGGGAAGAAGATAAAGGACAAATAATTTCTGATTAGTAACGAAAATAGTTATTCGCCATTTAAAGAAATCACCTTGCACCCGTTATTTCATAAAGCCACAGAAAGAGTCAGATTACTCTGTAAATAGACAAGAGAGGAATTGGATCGTTTCCCCTGCAATAATGCAGTTCGTTTGGTCACTCTGAGCGCTGTTTGCAACGTTGTAAATATCTTTTGGGTAGATGCTGCACATCTCACGATTGCCCACTCCCTTCGATCACATCCCCCCCTCTCTCTTTTACCTGGCCTTACCAGTTTTCTCTGCAAACAAGCTTAATCCCGGCCTCATGCACACCCAGTCTGGAGAACGCAATTTGCTGGAGATAGGGACGGAAAACTGATCTTATCTTTGGATTTGTTTTTCAACGCAGTATGCGATTGTCCAGCATTCATCCAATCGGTCCAATAATCCAGGTGCGTCAAAACGTACATTAGCCAGAGAATGAAATGGATAATTTTTTAAAGTGTATATTTTAAATGTATAAAGGGATAGCGCACACATAGTTATCTCAACGCTTTAATGCACCATTACCCCGAGATTTTACATTATTCAGTATACCACAACAAAGATGCTTTGGGAGCAATAAAGCGATGAAGAGGAAGGGTGGAGAGGGTCGGCCCAAATCTAAAGCTTTTAGGGTAAGATCGGCAAGGGTTTCTTTTTCTTTAAATTCGGAGGAAAGGGAATGAGCGGAGAGACTAGGGAATGGTCGGAGGATCAGGATTCTGCAGCTGGTTGCGGGGTGAGGAATTCAAATACAGAACTCAAGATCTAAACCTCAGCTCCAAGATTACAGGAGGGCGGGGGGGGGGGGGAACCTGTAGGCACGTTAAACAAACCACCACTTTCATGAACCCCGGCGAGGAAACGATTTTATTTTCGGATTAATATAAGATTGAATCATAAATTTGTGTCGAGTACGTAGTTTCAAACCGCTAGCTGGTTTGCAAACATCAATCCCGGCAGAGTTTTGCCACTGTAAATACATCGAAGTCGATGTTAAAATAATCACAGAAACTAACATTTTAGAATAAATACGAAAGTATGATTATATTTCATTAAACGTTTAGAATTATTTTTCCCTTTCTCGTAATACCTAAAAGAAGCTCGGTTTACTGACAATTGACAATACAGATTGTGCGTTGGATTTTTGATTTGTGGAATTAATTCTTCCAAGATCGTTCGGTTACCAAGTGATACAGTGTAATTGGGCAAATCAAATCTATTCATTGTATCTAATATTAAAACTAAATTTGCTTAAAAACTTCAAATAAGGCAAACTATTTAAAAAAAAAACAGAGTAATAAATCCGAACAATTTCTCTTAAAACAAACTGCTCATATTTGAGACAGTAATGTCGATTTGCTGGTTTTGTATTTGCACCGCGACCAAGTGCTTTCATCAATATATATCAATAATTTATCTTAATTGTTGCTAAATTACAATGAAAATGGTTCTGTTTGGAAGTAAGATTGACTTTCTGTAATAGTCTTTACACTTCAGGAATTATTTTAGCCTGAAACCTTACTCAAACGGGCAGCACGGTGGCTCAGTGGTTAGCACTGCTGCCTCACAGCGCCAGAGACCTGGGTCCAATTCTCGACTAAGGCGACTGTCTGTGTGAAGTTTGCACGTTCTCCCCGTGTCTGCCTGGGTGCTCTGGTTTCCTCCCACAGTCCAAAGATGTGCAGGTTTGATGAATTGACCATGCTAAATTGCCCGTAGTATTAGGTAAAGAGATAAATGTAGGGGAATGGGTGGGTTGCGCTTCGGCGGGTCAGTGTGGACTTGTTGGGCCGAAGGGCTGCTTCCACACTGTAATCTAATCTAAAAATTTGACAATATTTGATCGTCTGTTTGTCACTCGTTGGAAAATTGAGCAGGAGGGGGGAGCGTTGGTTAGTGTTGTTAAATTAGATCTGAGCTCTCAGACGTTGCGCTAACATCTAGACACAGCATATCAAAATCGTTCCGCTCTTTGTTCAGGGACACGTTTCTGTTGTCCGCATTTTCTTTCCATTTCGCATTGTGTCCATATTTGAAGATAGATCTAAACTGAGTTAAGTGTGGCTTTTACTGTTTCATTCGTTTTAATGGTGTTAGGAGTAAGCATACCTCTTTCGGTTTTGTCTACCCGTCTCTTTAAAATTGACACAGATAAAATCAAAGCTGAAAATGTGTTGCTGGAACAGCGCAGCAGGTCAGACAGCATCCAGGGAACAGGAGAATCGACGTTTCGGGCATAAGCCCTTCTTCAGGAATCCTGAAGGTCAGGTGAATTCAGGATTCCTGAAGAAGGGCTTATGCCCGAAACGTCGATTCTCCTGTTCCCTGGATGCTGCCTGACCTGCTGCACTTTTCCAGCAACACATTTTCAGCTCTGATCTCCAGCATCTGCAGTCCTCACTTTCTCCTCACAGATAAAATCAAAGCTCTATACTGTACAAGGAATTGTTTATTGAAAAGAAACGTCATCACACCATCCCACCAAATGAGATAGCGTTTAGTACGGTCCAATATACTGATCATCAATTCACCCCGCAAAGATAATTTTTCTGAACATTGATTGTACAGACTTTATGCTTCGCGAATCTCACATTAAACGTTGAAAACATTAACCTTAACAAACATTTTAATTAATGCAATTAACTAATTAGCAATTTAGTTAAGCGCCAGTACGATTTGGAGACTTTATGGAGCTTTCACGTTGTAACTTTCAGCTTCAGATCAATAATTCTTACTGGGGTTCAGCTAGCCCTATTTACAGGACAGAAGTGTGTGTGGGGCGCGGAGAGGCGGGATGGATAGCTGCAGTGGAGAGATCTTCCGGATACAAGCTCATCCCAGACCTTCAAACCGGGTGGAGCTGGAGATGAGCTTATCCAATTTATTCGAACTTCAGTTGGCCATTCAGAGGAAGGACAGCACTGTCCAGTCACCTGACAGTTTGAAATTTAAATGTTGAAAATGGAAATTGGCCAAATTTCTATTTTATTTATTTTAAATGAAGACTTAAAAATTCATTGGTGGGCGTCGCTGACAGACCAACGTTTATTGCCAGTGCCTAGCTGCCCTTGAGAAGGGAGTGGTGAGCTATCTTCCTGAACCGCTGCAGTCCATGTGTTTTACGTAGACCCACAATGCCGTTCAGGAGGGAATTCCAGGAATTCCAGGATTTCCAGTGAAGGAAAGCTGATATATTTCCAAGAGACAAAATAAAAAGCTGCAGATGCTCGAATCCAAAGTAGACAAACAGGACACTGGAAGAACACAACCAGCCAAGCAGCAACAGGAGGTGGAGAAGTCAATGTTTGAGATATTAACCCTTCTTTAGGATTCCTGAAGAAGAGTTAATACCCGAAAAGTTGACTTCCCCACCTCCTGATGATGTCTGGCTTGCTGTGTTCTTCTAGCTTCCTGACTGTCTAGTGTACTTTGATATATTTCCAGGTCAGTATGGTAAGTGGCTTGGAGGGGAACTTGCAGGCCGAGGTGTTCCCATGTATCAGCTGCCCTTGTCATTTTAGATGGAAGTGGTCTTGGATTTGGAAGGGGCTATCTAATGACGTTTGGTGAATTTCTGTGATGTATCTTGTCGCAAGCACACAGCTGCTACTAAGCGTCAGTGGTGGAGGGAGTGGATGCTTGTGGATGTGGTGCCAATCAAGTGGGCTGCTTTGTCCTGCATAGTATCTAGCTTCTTGAATGTTGTTGGAGCTGCACCATCCAGGCAAATGGGGAGTTACCATCACAAACCTGACTTGTGCATTGTAGATGGTAGACAGGCTTTGGAGAGTCAGGAGATGTGTTACTGGTGTTGTATTCCTAGCCTCCGATCTGATGTTGTAGCCACTGTTTATGTGGTGAGTCCAATTGAGTTTCTGGTCAACGGCAAACCCCTGGATGTTGATAATGAGGGATTCAGTGATGGTAACACCATTGAATGCCAAGGGGTGGTGATTAGATTGTCTGTTATTGGTGGTAGTCAAAGCCTGGCATTTGTGTGGTGCAAATATTACTTGTCATTTTTCATCCAAGCTTGGATATTTTCCAAAGCTTGTTGTATTTGAATATGGACTGCTTCAGTATCTGAGGAGTCACGAATAGTGCTGAACATTAGGAAATCATTGGCAAACATCCTACTTCTGATCTTATGCTGGAGAGAAAGTCATTGATGAAGCAGCTGACGAAGGTTGGGCCGAGGATGCCATCCTGAGGAACTCCTGCAGAGCTGTCCTCGAGCTGAGATGAGGTGACCTCCAACAACCACAACAATCTTCCTCTATGTCAGGTATGACGACAACAGTTCCGCCCCCTCCCCCTTTGCTATTGATTCCAGTTTTGCTCAGGCTCCTTGATGCCACACTTAATCAAATGTGACTGTTACTCTCACCTCACCTCTGGAATTCAGCACTTCGGACTTGTTTGAACAAAGGCCAGCAGTCCCATAGCCCTGATGGAAGCTAAACTGGGCATCAGTGAGTGGGCTATTGCTGACCAGGTGCTGCTTGATAGATAGCATTGTTGGTGACTCCTTCCACCATTTTGGTAATAATCTAGTGTAGGCTTGTTTGCCGGTAATTGGCCATTGTATCTGTCCTGCTCTTTGTGTATAGGACATACCTGGGCAACTTTCCACATTGTTGGGTCGACACCAGTATTGTAGCTGCACTGAAGCAGCTTGGCTAGGGGGACAGCAAGTCCCGAAGAACAAATCTTCAGTACAGTACTGTTATCGGAATGTGTCATGGCCCGTCGCCTTTGCAGTAAGTAGTGCATCCAACCTTTTCTTAATATCACGTTTCTTGATGAGTGGCAGGTTTGCTATTTGGCACTGATCGGAAGGAAATTTTGCAAGCTTGTTTCGTGCCGACTTTAACATTTCAATCTGATATCCAAATGTGGACAACTTTCTGGGACTCCCAATGAACATACCCTACAGTACCCAAGACTAGAAACTGTAATTTATCAGCCCAAAATTAGAACGGAAAATTGAAGATTGTTATCATGACGCTTCAGAATCTTTTGAACAATATTGCTTTCAATTTCTATTCGAAACAATGCAGTTCTTCACCCCAAGGCTGCAATCAACATGTGAATTTCTAGCATTGAGAATTTAAACAAAAAAAGGTGCCCGTGTTTATTCAGAACTTGGGACTTCTTTTTCACATAACGTTCGTCCAGAATGCTTTCAGATTGAAGAATGTTTGAGTTAAAGAGTGTTTCTTTTATAACTATCGCAATAAACACAATGTAGTTCAGAGGTACCTGACTAGATCAGAACTAATAGCCCATAGCTTCGCGGGGGACTGTTGTTCTCAGTCCCATTATTTCATTCAGTTTGGTGGTTGTAACTTAGCAATAACCATCCAATTGTAAATTGGTGCAATTAATACGTTCTCTTTAATTCAATTATAAAAACATTTCAAGCTATACTCTAGACCAAATTCTAATTGTTAAACTAATTTAACCGTGCAGCATTATGGACGCACATACAAAAAGAACATAAATACTCGGCTAATCAGCCAGCATCTGTAGAGAGGAAAAACATTCAGTCTGTTGCCTCTGGTCAATTCGGAGTTGACCTACTGAGTACGTCCAGCGTGCTCTGTTTTTATTTCAGATTTCTGGCACCTGCAGTGTTTTATTTTTGGCTAAGCATTCGGTCACCATAATCGTAGAATCAATTTATGAATCACTTGGGTATATTTTGTTTCGGAAATAATTTTAACTTTCATTCTTTATCGCTTTGGTGAATGAACATAGCACTTGCAGCTTTCAAATTGCGCTCTTGAATTAACATCTGGAACAAAAACAATTCCTGTAATTTTCAGTAATCTTTCTTCGCGGTAAGCTATTGTATATTTTTTATTTCCGTCCTCTTGGCTAACTAGTGTTGTCTGTTGTGTTCCAGTTTGCTCTCGGGCCGAACATTTTCTCCCTCAGTAGTCGTTATGCTGAGGTAAGGTTGGAAGCGCGTTCAGGGTATCAAACAAAAATCTTTCCTCCACATTATTTCAGTTATTTCTCCTACTCCATACGTCCGTAAGATCCTATTTGCGTTCAGAAAGTGACAGAATGATAATGCATTCCATCCCAGTTTACATCATTCCCTCTTCCTGAAATATTTGTGCAGTAATACTTCGTTGCAAGTAAAAACTTTATTCAATACACAAACACTGCTTAAAGACCTTATAACAATATTTTTCTTTCAGAAGATATCAATTACCTGTCTTTTGCATTCTCTTTAGATACAGATATACGAAAGCAATACAAAGCTATTGGCCGTTAAACCACATGGAACTCAATGGACCAAATGGCCTTTTTTCTTCCCAGTGACTCCATAACTCTAATTCTTCATTTGTCACCAACATATGGAGGCCCTCGAAACAACCGGGGCACTAACAAAGGGGCTGAAGGCGTGAGGTGGAGTGGAAGAATGGTGCACAGCTTTTAGGTTTTACGGAAGAAGAGTTGAAGCTGGAGACTTTGCAACAGAATTGCAGTCCAAATAGGAAGGGAAATATAACTTAAACACGATGAAGAGATTCAGACGAACACTGAAGTAGTAACAATGCAATAAAGACAGACTTTGTTTTTGCAAATGTGTGGAGATAACGAAAAAGACAGATTACAAAGAAGAGGCGCAGTGATGAATATGAAATTGACGCCTTATTTCTTGTATCTTATTCAAGGGTATACGAGACCTTCTGGGATAATGCTCCTGAGATAAAGGAATAGTATCACGTTCGTAGGCAGATTTCTATAGAACGTGGCAACAACGCATATTTGCAGTAATATCGAACAGGGGAAAATTAGTTATAAAGCTTCGAGCTAATACTGAAACTCGAATAAAAATCAAATACTGCACGTGGTTCACTTCAGTGATTCAGGATCTGAATGTGTCGACAACCATAGCCATTGGGTTAGCACTGCTGCCTCACAGCACCAGAGACCCGGGTTCAATTCCCGCCTGAGGCAACTGTCTGTGTGCAGATTGCACATTCTCCCCGTGTCTGCGTTGGTTTCCTCCGGGTGCTCCGGTTTCCTCCTACAGTCCAAAGATGTGCAGGTTAGGTGAATTGGCCTTCGAAATTGCCCATAGTGTTAGGTGAAGGGGTAAATGTAGGGGAATGGGTCTGGGTGGGTTGCACTTTGCAGGGTCCGTGTGGACTTGTTGGGCCGAAGGGCCTGTTTCCACACTGTAAGTAATCTAATCTAGTGCCTTGTAATTATTCCCAGCTATTCATCACTGCTTGCTTATTTAAGGACAAGAACCGCTGCCAAAATGTGTCGATGTTCAGTGATTATTTTGTTTTCACTGACAGTAGTAACACTTTACGCATTGAATCAAACCCAGTCATTACACCTTAACTGGCCGAGCCATAAATTATTGGGAGTGAACCCAACGTGACAGTTGTATGAGCACCAGTAAAGCACGTGCTTTGTAAATGTTTTGGAGAGTGATGTTATCTGTCCTTGGAGAGCAGCCTCCTCGTGTGTCTCTCACCTTTTACTTTCAGTCAGGGTGTCCCACGACGGAAGATTCGGTAGAGTTCCACCGGGAGCTTCTAATCATTAATACTATTTTTATTCAATGCAATTCATTCAAAATTGGTGAAATTATCACAGAAATTCGAGGAATTTTAAGCGCAGTGGTTTGCGCAATTGCTCAAAGCAAGCGAAAATCTACAGTCTTTTTCGCTCGCGTGAAAAATATTTAATACAAGAAGAATGCCTCTGTCCAATAAACCGGCTAGTACCGCGATCAAATAAATCATCATGGCAAGTTTGTGAGCACTGCGCCCATTTAGTGTATTTCCAGAATGGTCTGAAAATTATATTTTTCACAGCGCACTTACATTTATTTATATTTTTTACACTTCTTTAAAAAGTATACTTCTTGCTGCACTTACATGCTAACTTTTTGTGTTTCATGCACAAGAACACTTCTTCTGTGCAGAACATGTTTGAGGCTTTCCTCATTTAAATAACACAGTAGTCTGTCTTTAGATTCTTCCTGCCAAAGTGCATGACCTCACACTTTCTATCAAGGTTTTGTTCACTCAACCTATTCATATTAACTTATGCTCTCATCATAACATGCCATCTTCAGTAAATTTGGATAGGTTGCTCTCTGTCCCCTCTTCCAAGTCATTAATATACCAAGTGAATGAATTGAGATCTTAGGACTGATTCTTGTGGTACTTTAGTACTTACATCCTTCTCCCCAGAAAATGACTCAATTTTCTTAACACGCTGTAGTGTATCAGCCAATCCTCAATCAATGACAACACATTACCTCCAATATAGTGAGCTTCTATGTTGTGCAATAACCTTTTTTCACGGCACCTGATCAATTGCTTTCTGAAAACGCAAATGCATTACATTTACTGATTCCCCATTATCTGGTTGTTCTGTTCTCAAAGAGCTCTATAAAATTTGTCAACTGTAATTTCCCTTTCACAAAACTATGTTGACTCTGTTCAATTGTGTGAAGCATTTCTGAATGTCCTGTTAATTCTTCTTTAGTAATATAATCTGGTATTTTCCCAATAAGATGTCCAATAACTGAAGAGTTCCAGACCTCACCATTCCTGTGTTGGTAATTAACACCATACACCATCGCCTTCCCCACCTCTCCCTTCACTCCACCTTGCCCCCCTACTCCACATGCCAGATATAGGAATACCTTAATTTCTGGCTGTTGTTTTGTGGACAAGTGCTTGTTAGAAGTTAATACTATAACACAGTAAACTGGTCAGGCAATTTGTTTTCATTGGTTCAGTTCAGTTTACCTTGCTATAGTAACACCATCCATCAAACTATTTTGAGATGAAATTCCTCAAGTTGTCAATGAAAGCTCACTGACCTATAATCCAATTGTCAAACAAACATTGACATGCATGCCCTACAGTCAGCAACTGCTAACAAGCAAGGTGTGAGGTCTGTTTTCTAAGTTTCTTGTCAACCAGACATTTGAAAGCAACATAAACATTTGAATGTTATCATAGTCGTGCCATTTTGTTTAAATGAGAGGCAGACAGTGGCTACACCTTCGCGGTGTCTCACAGAATCAGGAAGTGCTGTTGACAGCCATTTCTTCTTTAAACTTTATTTGAAACACCTTGTCAAAGTCAATATTCTTGCTTTTATTCAATTTATAATTCAACTTTTAGAGTTTTGTCCAAGGGCATTCTATTATTTTTGTGTTATCAGGGATTGAGTAACAAAGTAAAAAATGCACGGTGTCCTGTGAAACTAGCGGCTTAGAGCATTAAATATAAATAATTCAACTGCGGCTAAAAAGATGAAATAATGAGAACAAGTTTCATAGACAATATATAGATAAGCCGAGTTTATAAGATTTAGGGAGTGATCAGGTTAATCTTTTTAATGTTTAAAGGAGTTGGTAGGGTAGGTAGAGAGAAATTATTTCCTCTGGTGGGAAAGTCCAGAACAAAAGCATTGAACCTTAAAATTAGAGATAGGTTAATTATGTCAGGAAGGACTATTTCACACAAATGGAAGTGGGAAATTAGAACTCTGTTCCCCCCAAAAGCTATTAAGGCTGTTGGTTACGACAAAATTTCAAAACTGAGATTGATGAGCTTGTTGCAGGCATTGATAATAAACAAAAATGGAGTGAAAGCAAATTGATGGAGTTAAGATGCAAATCAGCCATCTCACTGAGTAATAGAACAAACTGAAGGAGCCAAAATGGCCGTCTCCTATGTCTATGTTCCTAAATTAGAAGGAATGAAACTTTGGATTATTTTGATAAATTTGCTTGGTTTTAACAGCATTTAAATCCGCTGTATGACAAGATAATGTTTAAAAAATGTGAAATTTGTATGTTTCCATTAAAAGTGACCAGAGTAGACTCTCCACTGGCACAGAGCTTGTCAAAGCTTTCTCGTCATCTATGTATTAACTGACAGTATTCTTGCCCTTCAGTTCCAGATGCTCTTAGCTGAGACTGTTATCATGAAAGATTTTAGGATTGTCATGATGGATTCCTCCATCTTTGGTTTGCTACAGTGTGCTATTGCATGCTTCCTTTCAGCAGTGCAATGATTTATATCAGGGTTAGTATAGTGTAATGGCCATTCTCCAGTAAGGGTACCATGTACCACATTTGACTTACCACAATGAGGAGCTCCATTTTGTAGTGTGCCTTGATGGCTGTCACCAGGGTGTTTTCTGAGATGGGGGAATTGCCCCACAAAGAGAGATTGAGTACATTTGACCTATAATGCCTGGACTTTAGAAGAACGAGAGGTGAACTCATTGCAACATATTTAATTTAAGAAGCTTGGGAGAGTAGAAGATGTGACACTGTTTCTCCTAGCTGGGGAACATAAAACACAGGGCCCCAGTTTCAGAATAAGGACATCACTTATTTGGGACAAAACAGTGGATTTTATTTTCACTCAAAGGCTTGTTTCTCTTGAATTGGCTATCCCACAGGTACTGTGAATGATCAGGTATTGTATATATTCAACATGAAGGGTGTAGGATTTTTGTACTCTGAGGGAATTATGAGATAATGGAGATAGTACAAGAAGACACTGCTGAATTGGAAGATCAGTCTTGATCTTATTAAATGGCAGAGCAGGTTCAAAGGGCTGAATTACTACTTCTACCCTAGTTTTTATGTTCTCGGAATTATGGTGGGGCACCATTTCATGGCTATCAAATTAATGGCTATCCTAGCAGAATGCTGCAACACTCAGATTTGCTGAGAGGGTGGAAAGCTCTTCATATTTGGCCTACTATTGTAACACACTCTTTCATCCTCACTGACTACATAATTGTCTCCTGTCAAAGGGACAGTGACAGGCACAAGTATCTTTACAAATCAGATGATCTGACTCTCCTTGATGACTATTATTAATGTAATACCTTCGGAGAATGGTGTGAGAAAATCAGAGAAATGTATGCTTGAGAAAACATACAAAATAAACTGTAGACTATGGGTCTTAAGGGATTAACAAATGAATAACAATGATAGAAAACAGTATTAAATGGGGATGTTTCCTGTCAATCAAAATGATCCCCAGATATGAACATATCCAGTGATCTTAACTTCATGAGATGTACAAGTAAATCTTCATAAAATTCTTAATAAAAATAATCCTATCATCAGGTACTTAGAGTCATAAAGTCATAGAGATGTACAGCACAGAAACAGACCCTTCGGTCCAATTCATCCATGCCAACCAGATATTCTAAATTAATCTAGTCCCATTTGCCAGCACTTGGCCCACATCCCTCTAAACACTTCCTATTCTTTTAAATGTTGTAATTGTACCAGCCTCCACCACTTCCTCTGGCAGCTCATTCCATACACGCACCACCCTTTGTGTGAAAAAGTTGCCCCTTAGGTCCGTTTTAAGATTTTCCCCTCTCACCCTACACCAATGTCCTCCACTTCTGGATGCCCCCCACCCAGGGAAAAGACCTTGTCTATTTACCCTATCCATGCCACTCATGATTTTAGGAACTTCTAAAAGGTCACTGCCCCGCCTCTGGCATTCAAGGGAAAACAGCCCCAACCTTTCCAGCCTTTCCCTATAGCTCAAATCCGCCAACCCTGGCAACATCCTAGTAAATCTTTTCTGAACCCTTTCAAGTTTCACAACATCCTTCTTCTGGGAGGGAGACCAGATTTGCACACAATATTCCAAAGTGGCTTAACCAATGGCATATGCAGCCACAACATGACCTCTCAATTCCTATACTCAATGCTCTGACCAATAAAGGAAAGCATATTAAACATCCTCCTTACTATCCTGTCTAATTGAGACTCCCCTTTGAAGGACCTGTGAGCCTGCACTCCAATTCTCTTTGTTCAGCAATGCTCCCCAGGACCTTACCATAAGTCCTGCACTGACTTGCCTTTCCAAAATGCAGAACTTCACATTTATCTAAATTAAACTCTACCTGCCACTCCTTGGCCCAATGGCCCATCTATTCAAGATCCTGCTGTACTCTGAGGTAACCTTCTTTGCTGTCCACCACACCTCTAATTTTGGTATCATCTGCAAACTTACTAACTATACCCCTTAAGTTCACATTCAAGTCATTTATATAAATGACAACAAGCAGTGGACCCAGCATTGATCCTTGTGGCACACTGCTGGTCACAGGTCTCCAGTCTGAAAAGCAACCTTCCACCACCATCCTCTGTCTTCTACCCTCGAGCTCATTCTGTATTCAAATGGCTAGCTCTCCTGGTATTCCATGTAATCTAACCTTGTTATACAGTCTACCATGATGAACCCTGTTGAACATCTTAGTGAAGTTCATATAGACCACATCCACCACTCTGCCCTCATCAATCCCCTTTGTTACTTCTTCAAAAATCTCAATCAAGTTAGTGAGACATGATTTCCAATGCATAATGCCATATTGATTAACTCAAATCAGTCCTTGATTTTCCAAATACATGTAAGTCCTGACCCTCAGGATTCCCTCCAACAACTTGCCCACCACCAATGTCAGGCTCACCAGTTTATAATTCCTTGGCTTTTCCTTACCACCTTTCTTAAATAGTGGCATCACATTAACCAATTCTGGTCTTCTGGCACTTCACCTGTGACTATTGATGGTCCAAATATCTCAGCAAGGGGCCCAGAAATCCGTTCCCGAGCTTCCCACAGAATTCTAGGGTCCAATTTATCGGGCCCTGGGGATTTATCCACTTTTATGCATTTTAAGACATCCAGCAACTGCTCCTCTATAATATGGCCATTTTCAAGATGTCACCATCCTTACATTTCCTTACATTCTGTATCTTTCATGTCTTCTCCACAGAAATCACTGATGCAAAATATTTCTTTAGTATCTCCCTACCTTCTGCGGTTGCACACATTGGCTGCCTTTCTGATCTTTGATGGGTCATATTCTCTCCCTAGTTACCCTTTTGACCTTAATGTATTTATGAAATTCCTTTGGATTTCTGCATATTCCTATTTGTCAAAGCTAACTCATGTCCCCTTAAGAGATTTCTCTCTTAAGTATATTTCTATACTTTTGGAATATTGTGTGCAATTCTGCCTTTATACTCTTCTAAGGATTCACTCGGTCTCTCCTGTCTGTACCTGGCATATGCTTCCTTCTTTTTCTTGACCAAAACCTCAATTTCTCTGACTTACTTTTTGTACTTGATAACTGACCAAGTTTTATGCTCGTGACATTATGCAAGCAATTATTCTTTGGCAAATAGGTTTTTTATAGAGAATAGTCACCTCATACAAACACAGTATTGAAAAGTGGGAAAATATAAGCTATTCCATTGAGTCTAAGAATGCACTATACAATGATAGCTCGAGCGACTTGTCTAAATAAGTGTGTCACTTCCTCTTTGACTCCCTGCAATCATATGACCACCTGGGAGAGGCAACATCTACAGACAAAAGTGCAGGTCAGTGGAGAAAATATGTCTGAAAAATTTGCCTCCTTTCCTTATCGCTGAGTGCACAGATGAGTGAAACCAATGGAGGAGCTCACACAGACTGAAAAGTTCTTTAGAAAATCCAAGGCAATTGCAGTGCCCTACAGCAACCAATCTAAAAGCAGCTGGCAATTATCAATTGAAGCTGGGAATCATCAATTGCCAGGCTAATAGAACAATAGTTGGCATTGTCACTGGGGCTGGGGGCTGAAATTTCCTCGCCTCTTCCTATAACTTTCACCATGATGTGGAGGTGCCAGTGCTGGATTGGGGTGGACAAAGTTAAAAGTCACACAGCACCAGGTTATAGTCCAACAGGTTCACTTGAAAGTAATAGCTTTCAGAGTGATGCTCCTTCATCAGTTTACCAGATTTTCCAAGGATTTCTATTGATCTTCAACCAAAGGGAAAATGGACAACTGGGAGAATCTTTTGCTGAAATTCCAGTTTTGATTTTACCGGTGAAACACTGTGGAGCCTTCTTAGACATATATAAATTGAAAACAGCTGGGAGGAGGTTGCATTTAAACTGGTCTACTAATATCTGACCAGACAGGCCTTTAGTATAGATTTTGCAGTTGTTATGACAACAATAACAAGGACTTGCATTCATCTTCGTCTTTAAAATAATGCAATATCCCAAGGCATTTTAACAGCAAGGATTGTGAAACAAACGTCGACATGGAGCCACATAAGACAGTGCTAATGTCATGATGATAGATCCGAAACCTGAAGGACTAAGAGCATTTATAGATTTAAAGTCCAGACATGTTATTTATAAGAGGACTGCTACAAATAAAAAAGACTGCAGTTGTCAATTCAGTGATGTCTGGAAAAGTCATGTGTGGGACCAATGGAATGTTGTAGCTGTAGAGTGTTAGGGGATTAAAGAATAGATACAACAGGGAGAGATGGAGAGGGCATTATCTCAACCCCCTCTCACTAGAAAAGCACTTCTTATCAACTTGATTTTATGCTTTATACTTCCGTAAACGTACTAAAAATTGGATTAGAAACCAATTGCTGCCAGGGTCTGTGTGTGCTAGTAGAAGAAGGTATGTAAGTGAACTCAGGTTTATGCATACGAGCCTGCGGTAAGTGCTGGCGTGAGGTGCAAGTCACAGTTGAAGAACCTCCTGCAGTGATTGGAACCAGGTGAATCTTGTCGATTATGAGATCCTTGACTGGGGTTGTTAACCGGGGCCAATCAGTAAGCCCTAGCTGAACAATGTAAACAGGGTACTCAGAATCTCCTCAGTTCAAGGACTGACTCTGAGCTAGCTGGCTGTACTGTGCACATTGAAATGAAAGGTGACTTGGTGACAGAATACCTGCCTCTGTGCTCACATCCACTCGTCACTCTGCAGTGCAGATAAAAGGATTCTCTGCTCTGATTGGTAGAAACCAGATATCTAACAAGCCAGATAACTAACAAGCCAATCTAAATGAATCAGAAAACAGAAGGAGTGCTGCCAACTAACTGCCATCAAAAGTGAACCAGTGACAAGGGATGAACTGGATCCATCCTTTCTTTATTCATTTTCCCATTGGTGGCAACAAGGTTTATTTAAATATCATCCTTTCCTTGTGAACACTTTTCTTCCAGGCTAAATTATTGTTATGTTTAAAAAAAATCCAATTTCACCAAGCTTTCTTGAGTTAACAAAGAGCATGCTTATTAGAAACTAAACGGGAGGCAATCATTTAACATGTATACACACAGATTAGAAATGAAAAGTCAGTTCAAACAAAAGTAAATGCTTACAACAAGGTCAGTATCGCTGGGTCATTTGTGAGTTTTTTATTGAGAGTTAAATAGTTGACTTTGGAATTCATAATTTTGCAGTTTAGTGAGAATTTATTCTGTTTTGGTTTGATAATAGATGATGGACAACAATGAGAGAGCAAGAGAGTTCTTCTATTTTCCTGTTTCATTTTGTCTATCTAGCTGGATTATACCTCACAGAGTGAGAGAGTCCTTTTACTGTAATGCAGGGATGGCTATGGGGTAGTTCTTTGAATGTGACCTTCACAAAACACCAGTGCTGAAACCCAGCCTAATACATAACATTACCTTAGGCCACTTACACACACAAGCACTTCAGCCCATTTCATCCACTAACGCACTCACAGACCAACGTTGAGAAGACTTTTAACCCCTGTGCTTGCCTATTCGTGGAAGGGAAAACATGTTTCTTGTTTAGACTGTTGTATTTACACTCATTGTGTTCACAGTCTGAGATTACAGTTCAGTTTGTAGCTCATTTCTCCCATTAATTCCATGGTTTTGAAGGTTCTTTGTAAAGCTTACAAGGTGGGATATACCATGTTGTAATTAAAAGTTCAATTTATCTGTAGATACTGCAGATGTACCATCATGGTAGTAATACATCTACAATAGCGAACATTTGAACTGTGGTTGTGGAAGCAGCCTTGAAACAAATATTATGACTATCTAATTTTAAACCCTAACCCAAACCTTTGATCAAATCCCAATCCATTGGAAAATATAATAGGTAGAATCTTCCTGGCATTTAATGATGTTGACAATATCGGGAAGTTTGGGAGAATTGTGTGAGATGGCACGAGAGCAAAAAGTCCCATTTTCCAACTAACTGCCAGCACTGGATGACCAAGTGCACAGCAGTCTTTTAAATATGGCATTCATGCCAGGAATCGTGGTATATTTCAGCAGTGATGGGTCCATATGCCAATGACAGTGGGAGAATCGGGCTAGTGTCAGCAGAATAAGGCACTACAGAGGTATGGCAAATAATTAATTAAGTGAATTTGGATTGATATCCTGTGAAGGCACGCCAGGTCTTGCACAGAGAAACCCTCTGTGAAACTTATAGAATTGATACTTCACCAATTTCTAGTAAGATTCAACCAAAATTCTTTGTCAAATATGAATTACATTATAATTGATTCACAGCTTAATCATAACGTCGATCGTGTTTGAACTTCTTGCAGTTTATTTTTCCAGAGTTATTTGGGAGCTCAGTAATTGTATTCCAACAAATATATATACCAATCACAACCTGTGAAATATATACTTTGGAGGTCACCATGGGGAAAATAAATTTCACTGCATATTCAATATATTTCAAACTGTAATTTATCTATAAAGTAATGACATTTATTATTCTTCTTTAATAAATATTATCACATAATACCATTACATCATTTAGTAATGCGCTATAAAGCATGCTCTTCCATCTATTCCCCTCTACCACCCCTGAAATATTTGCCTTTATTTACCATTGTTGATATCTTCCTTTATCTTGATTAGTTGTGACTGGGTAGTGCTGTTGCCTTTGAGTTGCTAGGTTGTAGGTTCAAGTCCTGATTCAGTTACTTCAGTATAGAATGTATGATATTAAGAGAATTCTACTCTAATCTTTTGAAAATATTGCATAATAATCCAGGATCCTCTGTCAGAAAATCATAAATCAAGCCACCATTCTCTTTCCAATGTCATGGGACCAATATTTATCCCTCAATTAACATCATAACAATAGATTATTTGGTTGTTATCACTTTGCCCTTTCTAGCAGTTTTGTTTTTGGCTTGCAAATTGGCTACATGTTTCCTACGTCCATGATTGAACCTCAATGGTAACAAAGTATTTTGGAATGGTGAGAGGAGATATCAAAATTCTTATAGAGCCTTTGCTGGCAAGTCAAGAAGATTAGCTTACTTACAGTGTGAAAACAGGCCCTTTGGCCCAACAAGTCCACACCAACCCAGGCCCATTCTCCGACTTTAAACCCTTCACCAAACACTACGGGCACTTTAGCATGGCCAATTCACCTAACCTGCACATTTTTGGACTGTGGGAGGAAACTGGAGCAAACCCACGCAGACATGGGGATAACATGCAAACTCCACACAGTCGGTTGCCTGAGGGAGGAATTGAACCCAAGTCTCTGGTGCTGTGAGGCAGCAGTGCTAACCATTGTGCCACTGGGGGATACAGTCACAGAGTAAGGAATAGGCTATTTAGGATTAAGTGGAGGAGAAATTTCTTCACTCAGAGTGTAGTGAATGTAGGAATTCTCAGACCCAGAGGGCTGTGAAGGGTCAGGTATTGAGTATGTTCAAAACAAACATCAATAATTCTCTAGATATTAAAGACATCAAGGGATATTGGCCAGCGTGGGAAAATAGTGTTGATGATTTACAGGCAAGTCAAATGACCAACTCCTGCTCCTATTTTCCTTATGCCCTGAATTGTGCATGATGGTATGGAAATACATTGTTACTTTTCTGAATCATCTCAGCCAGAAATAAAAGCTAAGACAAGTTCACCATACTGTATCTTATACATATGGGAAAATAGTCTTCATTGCAGAGGGTACATGTACAGGAGGGAGAAAGGAACAGAGGCAAATGCTAATATGGTGAACTGAAGAGGAATAGAGAAAAGCTCATGTGGAGATGAAATGCTAGCATGGATCAACTGCATTGAAAAGTCTTTCTTTGCTGTAAAATTCTCTGTAAATGTTTCTGTTCAGTCTCACACCCGCAATAATATTATTAAGTTAAAAATTACACAACACTAGATTGTAGTCCAACAGGTTTATTTGGAAGTATTAGCTTTCAGAGCAGTGCTCCTTCATCAGATAGCTGTAGAGCAGCATCTTAAGATCTTCTCATGCTTCACAGCTACCTGATGACGGAGCAGCGCTCCAAAAGCTAGTACTTCCAAATAAACCTGTTGGATTATAACCTGGTGTTGTATGACTTTTAACTTTATCCACCCCAGGCTAACACCAGTATTCCCACATCATAGCAATAATATTAATAAAACAAACATGCAAAGTAGTATCATTGAATCGACCAAGTGTGAATTAGAATTTATGTTTTCCTGTTTGCCAGAGATGAAAATACAACACTCTGATTCTGCATTAGTTAATTAAATAATGTTGCAAGTTATAATAACATTACTTTGTCTTAAGCATTTGATTTTTCTGAGAGCAATGTGAACAGAAGTGGTACTGAAAGACTGCCTTGGAACATACAATATTCAGTGCTGACATGTTGTTGCTGAGGTAAAACATTTAACTGTGTCAATGCACCATCAGACAGCAAGGTGAGTGGTTGGTGCAGGGATGGGTGGAAGATTTAACTACCAGCTTCTGTAATACTTGAATGACAAAACAGGTGGCGAACAATTGAAAATCAGAGGGATAGAAGAATGCATTTTACTGGGTGAACTTTTCACCTTAAACAGGTGGAAGCCTGCATAAGTATGTAAATTATGCTCCCATACCAGTTGTGTGAGTTCAATTGCTATTTTCAGGTACAAATGGGTGGGGTTCCTAACCTTTGTAGTTTTCTCTAGGGTGAGCAAACTACCAAGGGAAAGCCATTTTGAAGTATGGGTTCAATTGTATATTAGAAACATGGATCCCAGTTTGCACAAAGTCAAGAACCCACATGCAGCAATGTGATTAGATTGGTTGAAGGATATGTATTGGCCTAGAAACTGGAGAGACCACTCCTGCTCCTCTTCCAAATAATGCCACTGGATCTTTTACACCTGGCTGAGAGAGCAGGCAAGGGCTTGAAAGATGATAGGTCTAATAGTGCAACACGATCTCAGGACTGCACTGGGAGTGTCAGTGTACACCAGGTGCTCAAATCCCTGGTGTAGAAACTTGATCCTATCACTTCTTACACAGAAAATATAGAAATGTAAGAAATTGAAGCAGGATTTGGCTATCCAATCCCTCAAGCCTGCTCTGCCATTCAATAAGATCATAGCTGCTCTGAGTTTGGCTTTAACTCCTGTTTCCAGTCTGTGGGCCATAACTATCCATGATTAAAAATGATTTGAGCTCAAGGTGAATCTGCTCAATGACCTTGCTTCCTCTGTTCTGTGTGGCAGAGGATTTGAATGACTAACAGCCATTTGGGTGAAAATACTTCCACTCATCTCAGTCTTAAATAACAGATGTCTTCTTTTTAAAACTGTGTCAGATATTCCAAGGTTCCTCCAAGAGGGAAAACTTTGTCTCAGCATCTACACTGTCAACACAACCACCTCTTGTTCTTCTAAACTGCTATGAGTATATATGGCCAAGCTGCCCAACATTTCATCAGAAGACAAACCCTTCATTGCAGGATTACACTCAATCCAAGAATGTCTTTCCTTATGAAAGGGGATTGAAATTGCACACAGAATTCTAAGTGTGATCTCATGAAAAGCCGTAATAAATGTTTCTACTTTTATACTCTATCCCCTTGCAATAAAGGACTACAATCTATTTGTCTTTCCAATTAGTTGCTGTAACTGTATACTTTTTTATGATTCATGTATGAGGATGCCCAGATCTCTTTATACTGCAACATTCTGCAGTCTCCAGTCTCCCCCATTTAAGAAATTTCTTGCTTCTATATTCCTCCTGTCAAAGTGGATAACCTCAGATTTTGAACCAGACTTTGCCGCTGACTTAATCTAGCATTGTCATTTTGTAGGCTGCTTATATCCTCCTCACCACTTGCTTTCCCATATATTTTTCCATTGAGGAGAAATTTAGCTACAATATAATCAGCTTCTTCATTCAAGTCATTAATATTGATTGTAAGTTGTCGAGGTCTCAGCATCAATTCCTGTGGAAATTGCAGTTTGTCAAGGTGGAAATGATTCATTTATCCCAATTTGGATTTATATCTGTTAGCCAATCCTCCATCCATACGAATGTATTGGCTCCAACACCATGGGAATCTATCTTGTGCAGTATCAAATGCGTTTTGGAAATATAAATTTAGTATATCCATGAGGTCCTGTTGGAAAATAAGTAAACTAAGGAATTCAAGAGCAAGATTCAAACATGGCCACAGTGAACCTAATGTGAAGGGGGCTAAGAATGTTAAAAAAAAACAAGCCCTAAAGACTTGTGTCTTAATGCATGAAATATTTGAAATAAATTAGATGAATTAGTCGCATAAATTGATTTTAAAAAGTATAATATAGTTGTGATAATAGAGACATTGAGCAGGGTGACCAAGGATGAAACTGAATATCCAGGCGTATTCAGTTTTTGGGAAAGACAAAGAGGAAAAGGAGATGGGATAGCACAGTTGGTTAAGTAGAACTAACACAATTGTGAGGAAGAATATTAACTCCGGTAAGGTTGAATCTGTACAGGTAGAGCTTAGAAACATCAAGTGCAGAAAATTATAGTGGATTTCTATATAGGCCCCCAAACAGTAGTGGTAGTGTTGTGGAAGGCATTAAAAAGAAAATTAGAGACACAAATAATAAAGGCACAACTGTAATCACAGATAACTTTAATCTGCCGATGGAATTGGCAAATCAAACCAGGAACAACACTGTAGAGGTAGAATTTCTAGAGTGTGTACTGTAGTGATTGTAATGAGGTCAGCCAGATGGATGTCAGAGAATATGAGTTTCCTGATTGGGGCTGTTAATGTGGTCCAGTCAGGGAGCCCTGGTTGACATATAAAAAGGGGGATGTCAGAGACACTGCCACTCTGGTAGCTGAAACTGAATGAGATTGTTCATGTGTAAATAAAGGTTGACTTACAGACTGATAGTGGCCACTGTGGAGTAATTTCATGTACAAGATGGTTTTTGGCATCAATATATTGAGGAACCAACTAAAGAGCAGGCCATTCTAGACTGGGTATTATGTAATGAGGAAGGAATAATGTGAAGCCTCTTGGGGAAGAGTGACCATAACATGAGAGAATTCTTCCTTAAGATGGACAGTGACGTAATTGATTCTGAGATTATGGTCCTGAGTCTAAATAGAAGAAAGTATAATGGTATAAGGCATGAGCAGGGTACAATAAACTGGGGACTATTACATAAAGGAATGATGGTGTATAGGCAATGTTAAATATTTAAAGGTTGCGTGGACGAACTACAACAATTGTTCATTCCTGTCTGGAACAAAAATAAAATGGAAAAGGTGGCCTGACCATTGCTAACAAGGGAAATTAGGAATAGTATTAGACCCAAGGATGGGGAATGTAAATTGGCCAAAAAAACAGCAGACCTGAAGACTGGAAGCAGCTTAAATTTTAGCAAAAGAGGAACAAAGGCTTGATTAAGATGGGGAAAATAGAGTAACCTTGGGGAGAATATGCAAACTGATTGTAAACGTTTCTATATGTACATGAAGAAAAAAAAATTAGTGAAGACAAATGTAGGCCTGTAACAGTCAGTAACAGGTGAAGTTATAATTAGGAACAAAGAGAGATGGTGGACCAAATAGAAACATATTTTGGTTCTCTCTTCACAAAGTAGGACACAAATAACATCGTAAAAATGTTGTGGAGCAGAGAGTCTAATGAGTGGAAGGAACTGAAGGAAATCAGTATTTATAAAGAAATGGTTTAGGAGAAATTGATAGGGTTAAAGACTGATAAATCCCCACAGCTGAATAATCTAGATCCCAGAGCATTTAAAGAAATAGTCATAGAAATTATAGATGGAGTGGTTTCACCTTTCAAGATTCTATAGACTTTGGAATAGTTCCTATGGTTTTCAGGGTAGCTAAAGTAACCCCAGTATTTAAAAAGAGAACAAAAGGAGTGATAGACTGACCAGCCTGTCACAGATGGTAAATGCGAGGGTCCAATATAAAATATTTAATGGCAGAGCACTTGGAAAACTGGCTGAATTAGAAAGTGACAATGTGGGTCTACAAAGGGGAAATCACAAATGACAAATCTACTGGAATCTTTTGCAGATGTAACTCATAGAGAGCCACTGGATAAGGTTTACTTGGATTTTCGGAAGCTTTCAACATTGAATGGCATGACCTGCTTGAAAGGGTAGAATGGCCTACAGCTATGTTTCTGTGCTGAAAATGTGTTGCTGGAAAAGCGCAGCAGGTCAGGCAGCATCCAGGGAACAGGAGAATCGACGTTTCGGGCATAAGCCCTTCTTCAGGAATGCCCAAAACGTCGATTCTCCTGTTCCCTGGATGCTGCCTGACCTGCTGCGCTTTTCCAGCAACACATTTTCAGCTCTGATCTCCAGCATCTGCAGACCTCACTTTCTCCTGCTATGTTTCTGTATCAGCCTTTATAGAATCCATTGAATACCTACAGTGTGGAAGTGAGCCCTTTTGGCCCATCAAGTCTACATCCACCTTCTGGAGAGCAGCCCAGCCAGACCCACCTCTCCTACACTATTCCTGTACCTTCGCATTTACCATGGCTAATATATGTAGCCTGTACATCCCTGGACACTATGGACAATTTAGTATGGCTAATCCACCTATCCTGCATATGTTTGGATTGTGGGAGGAAACTGGAGTACCTGAAGGATACCCACACAGACACATGCAGAACATGCAAACTCCACACTGACGGTCACTCAAGGCTGGATTCGAACCTGTGTCCCTGGCAGCAGTGTTAATCATTGAGCTGCTGTGCCGTCCCATCCGTCTCATTAGTTTTCCCTTCTCTAGTCATGATTTGGAGGTGCCAGTGTTGGACTGGGGTGTACAAAGTTAAAAATCACACAACACCAGGTTATAGTCCAACAGGTTTAATTGGAAGCACTCTAGCTTTCAGAGCTTTCAGAATTTATAGCAAAAATTTACAATGTGATGTAACTGAAATTATACATTGAAAAATTGATTGTCTCTTAAGCCTTTCATCTGTCAGAATACCATGATAGTTTCACTTCTTTCATGTGTAAATTACAAAACCTTTTTTTAAAAAGTTGCATTCTCGGGTTAGCTGTTAACAATGGTGATAGCTAGACAATATGTTGAAAGTGTTGGCCCCCTGTGTTCTCTGTCTATGCCATGATGTTTAGATTGATTCTAATCTAAAAAGTGAGATAACGGAGTTTTACATGAATTCATGCAGCTTTTGAGCTCAGAGTTCTACATGAATGCATGCAGTTTTTGAGCAAAGCACAATGTATTCCTGCAAATACAAATTCACCCCACAAAATATATGTGTGCATGTGGGTCTTTGTCTGTCTTGTGTGTGTGTGTGTGTCTGTCTGGATTGGGGGTTGTGAGTGTGAGAAAGTGTATATGTGTGTGTAGTGAGTGCAGTGTCTTAAGTCTGTGAGGGGGTGCGTGTGTGAGTGTGGGAGTGTGTGTGTCTGTAAGGGTGTGTGTTGGTGTCTGTGTGCGCGTCTGTGTATATGTGTGTCCGTGTGTATGTGTGTATAGGAGTGCCTGTGTGTGTGTGAGAGTGTATGTGTGTGTAGGAGCATCTGTGTGTGTGTGTATAGTGCAATGGTGGTCACCTGTAATGTGACTTGAACCCAAAGTCCCGGTTGAGGCCCTCCCTATGGGTACCGAACTTAGCTATCAGCCTCTGCTTGGCCACTTGTCGCTGCTGCCTGTCCCGAAGTCCGCCTTGGAGGATGGTCACCCGAAGGTCCGAGGTTGAATGTCCTGGGCCATTGAAGTGTTCTCCAACAGGGAGGAACACTCCTGTCTGTAGAGGAACGACCAAAGAAGGTGTCAACTTGGACCCCACCGGAGGACCGCTGCCCTGGGCTTGACACATATGCTCAAACTGTCAGTAAATATATATCATCAGCCGTACCCACAAGGTAGGGTAAAACATCATCCATTCACAATGCAATGTCATCCAGGCTCTCAAAACCAATCACAACATTGTCATTAAACCAGCAGATAAAGGAGGAGCCATTGTCATTCAGAATAGAACAGATTACTGCAAGGAAGTGTACCGACAACTGAACAACCAGGAACCCTACAGGCAACAACCAGCTGATCTGACCAAAGAACATACCTGTGAATTAAACACACTGATCAGGGGGGATCCAAGATGGCGGCGACCCAGTAAGACTGAGTCTATAGTGCTCCTCCCAAGACTTGGGCACAGTGGGTCACCTACCCCCTACCAAGCTCACCAAATCATTTATAAATCATTTTTAATAGTTTAGTAACTCAATTAGTTGTGTAATATTACATTTAAGCAACTTTATCCTAAGTTAAAATGACTAAAGGGAAGGGAGCCCGCAGCTCTCAGCAAGCAGGAACCCCTCCCCCACACTCTCCAGCTGCAGCAGAGGCGTCCACAGCCGCCCCGGGGGACTTACCTACAGTAGCAAGCCTTGCAGAAATGCTTTCCAAGCTTGACTCGAAGATCGATGCCTTTATCGTCGAATCCAGGAATCGTTGGGAGTCGCTCTCGGCCGCGCTGCAGAAGCACGACCGTGAAATTGAAGAAATTCAACGCCGAGTCGGAGGGGCGGAGCTAAAGGCCGCGACCTCGGAGACAACCGCTCAATCGGCCGTGGATCAGGTCCGGACCTTGGAAAATCATATTGACGACCTCGATAATCGAGGTCGTCGAAAAAATATTCGTTTGCTGGGCCTTCCCGAACAGGAAGAAGAAGGCCAGCTTACAGCATTCCTGGAGCAGTGGCTGCCACAACTTTTAAATCTGCAAGCTGGATCAGGCCAGGTAAGGGTGGAATGGGCCTACTGGGTAGCAATACGCGGGCCCGGCTCGAACCAGCGCCCACGCCCGGTCCTGTTCCGGCTGCAGAGCTACAGGGAGAGGCAGATACTCCTAGAAGCCTCTAGAAATCTCGGAAAAGACCCCCAAGCTATGATCTACAAAGGATCCAAGATCATGCTATTTCAGGACTTTTCCCCGGCTCTGGTTCGAAAGAGGAAGGCATTCGACGAGGCGAAGAAGCGTTTAAGGGACTTAAATGTACAGTACTCCTTACGCTACCCAGCGATGTTACGCTTTAACCATGAAGGATCTGTATATAACTTTGGATCACCAGAAAAGGCTAAGGAATTCTTGGACTCTCTTAGATAAACTGTAGGACATAATGGATGTTGGTCTGCCTTCCCCCCCCCCCCCGTTTTGGTTTATATCCCCTCCCTTTTTTTTTTCTTACCTTATTGCTTAATATTATTATGGGGGGTGGGGAGAGGGATTTGATTTTCTCCCCCCCCCCCCCTTGGAGTTGTTTTCTGTTATTATTTTATGTATATATGTGTGTGTGTGTATGTATGTATATATATATATATGTATGTGTATGTATATATATGTATATATAAGCTGGGGGATTTGGTTAATGTTGGTGGGGGGAGGTGGTTACCTTATTCGATTTTACCTCTGTCTTTAGGAGCGGGGTTGTTTTTCCCTTCGTTATTTTGTATTATCATATTTAATTATTATTTGTTGAACTGGTAATTTTATAGTTATATGTTTATATATGGTATTAACATTACCAAATATACCCAGGTGTTGGTAGGGGTGGGGGTGAGGTGCTCACTGTTAACTCTAGCTTTGTATTATATTTGAATTTTCCTCATTTTTTTGAGGAGTGCCTGGGTCAAGGGTGGGGCATTGGTTGGGAGAGGATATGAGGGATTTTTGGAGAGGAAGTGATGCCCCCTGGGAACAAGGGGGAAAGTCTCCACTTAGATACGTTTTATATCTTTTTTATTTAGAAATAGTTTTTTACTGTATTGTTGTGGGTGTATTAAAGAGGGTTTATTTTTGTAAATTTTACATGTTCCATGCTCGGGATGTTCTGGATAGGGTCCCCCCTCCCGAGGGGTCTCGGATTGGCCCAGAGGATTATGGTTGATCAATCGGTTAAGTGGTGCACCTGGAATGTCAAGGGGAGTAATTCGCCACTTAAAAGGAAGAAAATATTATCAAATCTTAAGAAGGAAAGAGTTGATATAGCTCTCCTACAGGAGACACACCTGTCAGATAAAGAACACTTGAAATTACGACAGGGCGGATTTGATCAGGCCTTTTTTTCTTCTTTTAGCTCAAAAAGCAGGGGAGTTGTTATTCTTGTTCGGAAGAATTTCCCTTTCAAAATCCTAAAGCAGATAAAAGACGAATCTGGACGATATATCTTGATTAAAGCTCTCATAAATGGAGAGGAATATGGGATTTTAAATTTGTACTGCCCCCCGGCACACCCCTTTAAATTTATAACGGAAGCCTTTTCAAAATTGATGGCTTTTGATGCCCGTCATATAATTATAGGGGGAGACTTTAATTGTATTATGGATCCGGAAATAGACAGGATTCCTAAGAGTACTGCAGGAGTATCTCCCAGATCTAGACAATTGATGGATCTGAACAAAGAATTAGGATTAGTAGATGTATGGAGATGTCTTCATCCACAGGGTCGAGATTTTTCTTTCTACTCTAATCCACATAAATGTCACACCAGAATTGATATGTTTTTTGCCCCCTCAATTTTTTTAAATTCCATATCATCCTGTAAAATAGGTAATATAGCAATTTCTGACCACGCTGCTGTATATATGGAAACTAAGGCGAGGAACAGTGGGACATCCCCTCGGCATTGGCGTATGGACCCCTTCTTAATGAAAGATAGTAAATTTGTAAAGTACTTCTCTCAAGAATTTAAAACTTTTTTAGAAATTAATTCAGGTACAGCTAGCAACCCGTCAATGATGTGGGAGACCATCAAAGCTTACACGCGAGGCTTGATCATCTCCTACTCAGCGACCCAGAAGAAATTAAAGGGAGAACAACAGCGTCTGCTTGAAGCCCGCTTAAAAGCGGCTGAAACAGCATACACTGATAGACCCTCTATTATTAAATTGCAAAGGATTACAGCTCTTAGGACAGCTCTAAATACTACACTTACTCAAACGGCTAAGAGGGAAATATTATTTGCAAAGCAAAGGTTATATGAATATGGCGACAAACTGGGTAGATACTTAGCATTTCTTGCAAAGAAAAAAAAGGCCCCTCAGACTATTATGTCTATCAAGGAAAGTACGGGTATTTTGACTCATGATCATAAAAAGATTAATGCGACCTTTAGAAAATTCTATTCTGAGTTATATAAATCACAGGATTGTGAAGATAGGACGAAGAGGATGCAGTCATTTTTTAAAAATTTGACTTTTCCAGACCTAACTCCGGAACAAGTATCGGCCCTAAATGCTCCTCTTACACCCCAAGAAATAGTTGATGCAATTAGGCACCTTCAAAATGGTAAGGCGCCGGGCCCAGATGGCTTCCAAGCTGAATTCTATAAAGAATTTACAGAAATACTGGTTGGTCCACTTATGGATATGTATAACTATGCATATAGTCAGGGCTGTCTCCCGCCTTCGCTGAAAGAGGCAAATATCTCTCTTATCCTTAAAAAAGGAAAGGACCCAGAAGATTGTACATCATACAGACCAATATCCTTGCTAAATGTAGATTTTAAAATCCTCTCTAAAATGTTAGCACTGAGATTAGAAAGGATACTGCCACATATTATAAAGGAGGATCAGACGGGGTTTATTAAGGGCCGTAGATCATCCAATAATGTTAGAAGGGCTCTGAATATGATTCAAGCTTGTCATCAGGGAAAGATACCAGGAGTAGTGGTTTCATTAGACGCGGAAAAGGCATTTGATAGGGTCGAATGGTCATATTTGTTTTACACATTGGAGAGGTTTGGTGTTGGACAGGTGTTTACCAAATGGATCTCAACATTGTATAGTGATCCCAAAGCAGTTGTGGTTACCAATGGATTAGGCTCGGATAGCTTCAGTGTGGGTAGGGGCTGCCGTCAGGGATGTCCCCTCTCGCCATTGTTATTCACGCTAATAATTGAACCACTAGCAGAAGCTATACGAGCTGATCCTAATATAGTGGCCCCAAGGATTGGTACAGGTAAACATAAAATTACCCTTTATGCAGATGATGTTCTTCTATTCCTCAGTAACCCTCTGATGTCCATACCTCGCTTAATCCAAGTTATTAATACATTTAGTGCATTCTCAGGCTATAAAATTAACTTTTCAAAATCGGAGGCTATGCCAATGGGTGGCCTTGCTGTGATACCCCGCTTAGCGGACGGTTCCCTTTTTCCCTTTCGCTGGTCCCTGGAGGGTTTCTTATATTTAGGCATTTTTATTACCCCAGTATTTGGTCAGTTGTATAAGGCTAATTTTGTGTATTTATTGGAAAGGATAAGGCAGGACCTCCAGCGATGGGGAGACCTGCCAATTTCCTGGTTGGGTAGAATAGCATTAATCAAAATGAATATCCTGCCCGTCTCCTATATCCTATGAGAATGCTTCCGGTGATGCTGCCGAGGACAGCTTTATGTAAATTATACGGCTGGCTGAGTTCCTTTATCTGGAACCATAGGCGGCCCCTCATTAAGCTGAAGAAGCTACAGCTTCCACAGGCAAGGGGTGGATTGGACTTCCCAGATTTTAGGAAATATCAATTAAGTTCCCTATTAAGTTATATAGCTGATTGGGTCTTGTCTGATCCACAATCAATCTGGTTGGACATCGAGGCTTCTCAAGTAAAATACCCACTTATTAACCTTTTATTCTCAGACAAGAGGAAAATCATTACAGATCACTGTAAAAACCCTATAATACTGAATACAATCAAGGCTTGGAATATAATGCGGCAAAATGAGGGTAATTCACATAAAACATCCCCCTATGCACCGATAGTGGGAGCATGGGGATTCCAACCGGGGTTAACAGATGCCACTTTTAAACTCTGGAGATCCAGGGGTATCTCATGTCTCGGGGATTTATTTAAAGATGGGGTCCTGATGTCTTTTGGACAGCTGCGTCAGAAATTCAGATTACCCAATGGAGACCTCTTTCGATACTTCCAAATTCGAGATTTTATACAGAAGAAGACTACGTTATTAGATAGTCTTTATAAATCCGATAGAGAATGTAGTGTCCTACGACCAGTGGGGGTATCTTCCGTCAGTAATATTTATCATTTGCTACATGATGAAGTATCAGGAGATATGGATAATCTGCTTAAAACATGGGATCAGGATCTGGGACTAGAAATCTCCACAGAAACGTGGAATGATATCTGGGAAAATGCTAGAAGAATTACTATTTGTAACAGAACCCAGGCTATCCAGTTGAAGATACTTCATAGGGCCCATATAGCACCGGTTCGATTGGCAAAATTTAAGGCAGGAGCATCTCCAATGTGTCCTAAATGCAAAATAGAGGTGGGCACTCTTGTACATTGCTTATGGACCTGTCATAAGATCTGTAGATATTGGACTAAAGTAGCAAGCACCCTGACAGAAATTTTAGGAACGGAAATAAAAGTGGACCCCGTATCTCTCCTCTTGGGCTTTTCGAACTTTCCCTCCCTGGACACGTACGGGAAGAGACTATTTTCTATTCTTTCTTTCTGTGCAAGGAAAAATATTTTGATGAACTGGGTGGCGGAGGGCCCCCCTGGACTTTCAAATTGGCACAGACTAATTATGGAATGTATTCCCCTTGACTTCCTTACAAATATGGTGCACCGAAAGACCGAATTATTTTATAAAATATGGCAGCCCTTTTTGAATTACATAAATACAGATATTTCGGCTATCCTAACAAGGGCTTTTATTTAATTGAGATTACAAACCTGGCTGGTCCGGGGCCCCTCGGGGGAGGAATCCCGCACGAATACGGGTTTTATCATATCTGATGTTAACACATCCCGAGCATGTAAGAGACTTAAATATACACCCTGGTTAGTTGTAGGTTAGATTAGTAGATAGTTGAGTTTTGTTTGTTTGTGTTTTTTTTTTCTTTTCGTTTTTTTTTGTTGTTTTGTTTTTTTTGGTCAAATTTTGGTTATTGTATATTTGAGCTAATTGTATATCAATGTTTATATCTGAGAGTTTTGTTTATTTTTGTAAACTTGTAAAAATGTTAAATTTCTAATAAAAATATCTATTAAAAAAAAACACACTGATCAGAACTTTGGATCCAGTCCTTCAGAGTTCCCTATGCGCCCTCATCCCACGTACTTCTCGTGTAGGCAACTTCTACTGCCCTCCAAAGGTACACAAAGCCAACACACCAGGATGTCCCATCATGTCGGGCAATGGGACCGTATGTGAGAATCTCTCCAGCTGTGTGGAAGGCATCTTGAAACCAATTGTACAGGGGATCTCCAGCTTCTGTTGCGACACTACGGATTTCTTACAGAAACTCAGCACCCACGGACCAGTCGAACCAGGAGCATTCCTTGTCACAATGGACATTTCCGCACTCTACACCAGCATCCCCCACAATGATGGCATCGTGGCAACAGCCTCAGTACTCAACACCAACAACTGCCAATCTCCAAACACCATCCTACAACTCATCCGCTTTATCCTTGATCACAACATCTTCACCTTTGACAACCAGTTCTTCATCCAGACACACGGAACAGCCATGGGGACCACATTTGCACCCCAATATGCCAACATTTTTATGCACAGGTTTGAACAAGACTTCTTCTCTCTGCAGGATCTCCAACCAACATTATACACCAGGTACATTGACGACATTTTCTTCCTCTGGACCCATGGCGAGGAGTCACTGATAAAACTACACAGTGACATCAACAAGTTTCATCTCACCATTAAACTCACCATGGACTACTCTCGACTATCTGTCTCATTCTTGGACACATGCATCTCCATCAAGGATGGACACCTCTGCACCACACTCTATCGCAAACCCACAGACCACCTCACAATGCTACACTTCTCCAGCTTCCACCCAAAACATATTAAAACAGCCATCTCCTATGGACAAGCCCCATGCATACACCGGATGTGCTCAGATGAGGAAGAATATGACGGACACCTGGAAGTACTCAGGGATGCCCTCACAAGAACGGGGTACGATGCCCACCTCATCGACTGCCAGTTCTGACGTGCCACAGCAAGGAACCATAATGACCTCCTCAGGAGACGGACACGTGCTGCAACCGACAGGGTACCCTTCGTTGTTCAGTATTTCCCAGGAGCTGAAAGATTACACCATGTTCTTCGTGACCTGCAAAACATTATCAATGAGGATAAGCACCTCACCAAGACCTTCCCCACACCTCCACTACTTGCCTTTAAACAACCGCCAAACCTCAAACAGATCATTGTTCGTAGCAAGCTGCCCAGCTCTCACGACAACTCCATACAACCCTGTCACGGTGGACGCTGCAAGACGTGTCAGAGTGTGGACATAGATACCACCATTACACGTGGGAACACCTCCCACCATGTACATGGCAGATACTCAGCCAACTTTGTCTATCGTATACGTTGCAGGCAAGGATGCCCGGAGGCATGGTACTTTGGGGAAACCGAGCAAAGGCTACAACAACGGATGAATGGGTGCCGCACAACAATCAACAGACAGGAGTGATCCCTCCCTGTTGGGGAACACTTCAGCATTCCAGGGCATTCAGCCTCGGACCTTCGGGTGACCATCCTCCAAGGCAGACTTCGGGACAGGCAGCAGCGAAAAGTGGCCGAGCAGAGGCTGATAGCTAAGTTCGGTACCCATAGGGAGGGCCTCAACCGGGACCTTGGGTTCATGTCACATTACAGGTGACCATTGCACTATACACATACACAGATACTCCTACACACACACACTCTCACACACACACAGGCACTCCTATACACACATACACACAGACACACATACACAATGCGCACACAGACACCCACACACACCCTTACAGACACACACGCTCCCACACTCACACACGCACCCCCTCACAGACTTAAGACACTCTGCACTCACTACACATACACATACACTTTCTCACACTCACAACCCCCAACCCAGACAGACACACACAGACAGACAAAGACCCACATGCACACATATATTTTATGGGGTGAATTTGTACTTGCAGGGTTACATTGTAGTTTGCTCAAAAACTGCATGCATTCATGTAAACCTCCATTATCTCACTTTTTAGATTAGAATCAATCTAAACATCATGGCATAGACAGAGAACACAGGGTGCTAACACCTTCAACATATTGTCTAGCTATCACCATTGTTAACAGCTAACCCGAGAATGCAACTTTTTAAAAAAAGGTTTTGTGATTTACACATGAAAGAAGTGAAACTATCACGGTATTCTAACAGATGAAAGGCTTAACAGACAATCAACGTTTCAATGTATAATTTCAGTTACATCACACTGTAAATTTTTGCTATAAATTCTGTGTGTTAGGACTGAGCCCTCCACTACCACCTGGTGAAGGAGCGACGCTCCGAAAGCTAGACTGCTTCCAATTAAACCTGTTGGACTATAACTTGGTGTTGTGTGATTTTTAACTTTGTTCTCTAGTGATTGTGTTTAAGTTCCTCCCTCTCTTTGCCTCTGACCTTCTGTTTTTCTACCACAATGATGTAAGGAAGAAGTTGTCAAAGTCTCTGCCACTTCCTTATTTCTGATTATGAGTTATTTAGTCATCACATAAGGGTCCAATGGTTTCCTTTTTAAAATGTTTTTATTGCTTGTTTTTGTGATTCTTGCTAATTTTCTCAAACTTTATTTTGCTTTATCTTTTGTACAAAGAACAGTAGCATGAAAGGCTCCCCGACACATTTGTCCCCACGTGTTAATGGCAGCTCCTTTGGCTGGGTCATGTAGGTTAGATTAGAATAGAGTAGCTTTTATTTGTCATTTTTACCCTATACAACTGATACAGTAAAAATGAGACAGCGTTCCTCCAGGACCAAGGGTGCTATATGGACAGCACAAACTACATGATCATACACGACATAAATGCATAAGAAATGCAAAACACACAAATTTCAGTGTAATAAAAGAATAATTAATAGATATTGTTCTAGCAAAAAAATCAATGTTGTGCAAAGAATTTCAGATGGAAAAGAATTCGATCATACAGTGTTAAGGAGCATGAGGGCTTGGGGGAAGAAACTGTTGCAAAATCTGGCCGTGAGAGACTGAATGCTCGGGTATTTTCTGTCAGATGGCAGGAGGGAGAAGGGTTTGAGTGAGGGGTGTGTGGGGTCTTCCACAATTATCTTAGCCTTTCAGATGCAGTGTGTGGTGTAAATGTCTGTAATGGAGGGAAGAGAGTTGCATAACTCACAGCCACATCCCCAAAGGCATGCTCCATTGTGAGTTTCCTATTGGAATGAGAGGAACAGGTCGCCTCGATCGACAGCACAAGATTGTGTGCAAGTGAACGCTCAAGTTGACTGGGATTGGAACTGATTCACACAAAGTCTTCATTGCTGATCAGACCTCCTGGAGCAGTCAGGACAGGCCTGGAGAAAGCAATGGATGAAAGAAATGATCAGACAGTGGAAAAGGGAGCCCACTGGAAGGCAAAAAACATCAGTTGACTTCAAGCCAGTGCTTCAGTTGACCTCTGTGCCAGCTGGAAAAGGAAATGCCACTCATAAGACAGCCTCTATACAGCCACCACAAACATTGTCCAATCCAGAAGTGACATACACCCTGGGCAGAGTCATTGTCTTCTGAGACAGACAATGCTATCTAGCTCTTTCTTGCTGATTTGTTAATATTTCTCAAATTTCTGGCTGACCACTAAAGTTCACAGTGTAGTAAGCCTTTTCTTTCAAATCAATCAAGTCCTCAACTGATCAAATATGTGCTGCTTTTATGATATGAAAATGGGTGAGGCGCAAATGATTATGTGCGGATTTACTCAGTCAGTTGACAATGAGTGTGTTGATATGAGGCAGCTGTTGTTAGTGAGTTTAGTGAATTTTAGCCCTCGTACATAGTGAATCATAAATAACTTATAGTCATCAATTATACACCCAAAAACTAAAGTTGAGTTTCAAGCATGCAAAACCAAGTATGATTAATGATTTTTGATAAAATTTGAACAGCCAAATGTCAAATGCCTTCTTTTCTCTTCTCACGTGATGATTAACTGGTTGAGCATTTCCAATATTTTCTATTTTTATCACAGTAAATAAGAATAAATAAAAAGATGGCTCAGTGGTTTGCACTGCTGCCTTACAGCACCAGGGACCTGGGTTTGATTACACATTCTCCCTGTGTCTGCACGGATTTCCTCCAGGTGCTCGGTTTCTTCCCACAGTCCAAAGATGTGGGTTAGGTGGATTGGCCATGCTAAATTGTCCCGTAGAATTCACAGATATGTGGGTTAGGTGGATTAGACATGGAAAACGTAAGGTTGTATGGATTGGGTGAGGGGAATGGGTCTGGGTGAGATGCTGTTGGATGGTTGTTGGGCTGAATGACCTGCTTCCATATTGTAGTGATTGTACTATTCTAATCATAATACCAACAATAAATTGATGATCATAATATCATTATTGATAAAGTGAAATGCAGAGCCTTTAGAATTGTCACGATCCACATGAGCTGACATATGAGCTCCACTAATCTCAGGGTTATTATAAAAATTAAACATTTAATCAAAGTCCTTGAACTCTCCAATTTAATCATCTGATGAATTCAGACTAACAGAAAATACTGAGCAGGTTTCTGTACTTAACAAGAAACTGCTATTTATTACAAATAAGTCAGTTCTCACCACAGGCAAATAAAAGTATGAATTATCAAAATTCAAGATATGTATCATTTCAAACTCTAATCCCCTTCTAAAACCCATACACAGATGGACGCAGGCTAAGTTACCATTACTCTATCTTCAGTATCCACTGGATAACCGCATCTTGTCATTACCCTAAGGGAACATCACATAGAGGGCAAGCAATTGGACAATTCCAAATGTGTGTTTTTATTCAAGTAAGCAAAAGCAAACATAAAAATAGAAGCCGAGGTTCACTGCTACCATGTATTTCACATCTGCAAAACAGCAAGTGATGGCTGGGAACACAGCTCACATTGTCACCATCAACACTGGGCTCCACCTAGTCACCAGGTACTGCCCCATGAGTTACTATGTCCCCTTTTCCCTGCCAGGAGCCCAATAGCCTTCCACACATGGTAGCGATTCAATTTTGCCTCCAACAGTCTTCCATGGCCCTTGAGTCCTGAAACTACATCTCCTCTATGTTACCCCTGTGGAGGTCACAGTGGTGATCACTTCCAATAATCCCCATCCCATAGTTTACCCTGCGTTTCAATGCAGTTCCATACACACTGAGTTTCTCCCTATCATCCTGACTCCACCTCAACAGATGCCTGTCCTTTCTTCCTCCAATCTTGACTCCCCCAACCATTTTGGCTGTGTTTCTCATTACCCCCCTCAATACCAGTATCTCTGCAGAGGCACTTGCCTCAACAATCAAAACATAGACCCTTAGGACACTGGCCGACTTCAATAACGTTCCCCAATGTTATTAATGTGTTCGCAGTTTGCCAATAGGTTATTGAAACACAATAACCCTGACTGTGGCTGCTGGGCCTACAGTCACTATCCAAACTGTAGTCAGTCATATCCTCTAACATGTCTGATCCAAGCAAGTGACTAACCAGCAACAAGCTCCTGGTCTGTGTGCAGACTGGACCATAGATGATACTTCCAGGACTCCCTGACTGGCAGAGACCCCTCCCCGCCATCCTGACTAGGCCCCTGCCTCAGTTCCTTAGATGTCCATTTGTTTGATTGAACATACAATGCATTTGCCATGCAGACAGTTGGCACATTCTGCATGTTTTAGATTGACATCTTGGTATGCTGAGAAAGATATCACCCTACCCCATCCATGGACAGATTCGAACAGGAAAGCAGCCAGTCTGCATGGCTGAGGAAAACAGCTTGTCCCTAAAGCAGTACTTTTAGGTACTGGCTGAAGCACCAACATGTGAACAGGGATGGGCATTGCAAGGTAAGGATGAGTGTTATGTCATGCATATAGATGCTAAATCAGTAAGCACTAAGAGGACAGACGTGCAACACTGAGATGCAGCCTGATCCACTCCATGGGTTTGGTACCTCTGTGTATGTGCAAAGTAGATTTTTAGCGGCCTTCTAATGCTAGTTGCTGGTGTGGCCTGCCATGCAGCTCTGTGCTTCCAGAGCGACTTGCAAGTGAATTGCAGAGGTGCCATGAGGTTCATAAGAGGGTTAGCAAGTGACATGTGCCAGTCTTCATGGTCAAAGGGTGGTGCCCATGGTTCATACCATGAGATGGCAGCACAGTGGTTAGCACTGCTGCCTCACAGCGCCAGAGACCCGGGTTCAATTCCCGCCTCAGGCGGCTGACTGTGTGGGGTTTCCTCCGGGTGCTCCAATTTCCTCCCACAGTCCAAAAGATGTGCAGGTCAGGTGAATTGGCCGTGCTAAATTGCCCATAGTGTTAGGTAAGGGGTAAATGTAGGCGTATGGGTGGGTTACGCTTCGGTGGGTCGGTGTGGACTTGTTGGGCTGAAGGGCCTGTTTCCACACTGTAATGTAATCTAATCTAAAAGAGATGCTGTTTGGTGATGAGCAACATGGAGGCTTCTCCAGTCAGCAGACTGCTGAAGTCGCCAGGTATCTGTTCTGACTCCAATGTCAAGATGACTTGGTGTATAGCTTGTTCAGCATATTTGGGAAGATAGGAAGCTAAATATTTTAAATGCAAGTGGCAGTGTTAGTAAAGTATTTAATAAGCTGTCATTCTTCTTAATTGGCAAATTGCCACTACTTAGTGATAACTCACCTCATTGCTTAGCAAATGCATAAAACGTACAGCACGTTGCTCCTGACATCAAGGTAAGCCTCTCTGAACATTTCACATGACTCTGGCACAATCCTCACCATAGCCCACATTGGTCAGGCCCCTATAAAGTTCTGCCTATGATGTTAAAGAGCTACAGAAGGATGGGTGTAAGTGTGAAACAATTCTCACAGGTCAACAAAGCTTAAATTTGACACAGTCATGAGAACACTGAAACATAGTGAGACCTGTAGGAGGTATAGGCAGAAGTGGGTACTGCAGATGCTAGAGATTAGAGTCAAGATTAGAGTGCTGCTGGAAAAGCACATCAGGTCAGGCAGCATCTGAGGAGCAGGAAAATTGACATTTCGGGCAAAAGCCCTTCATCAGGAATGCAGGAGGTATGACCTTCTGCACAGAAAATGCCTAGCTAATCAATCAATTTTGTAAGGCATATGATAGACAAGTTCATTGCCAGAGGTAGTGCACTGGAGCAAAGGCAGGTGCAGCTAAAAAGTACACTCTGCCAAGTCCAGTCACATTGTTATAACTTTATTGGTCTTTTTAGTGTGATTCTAAAATAATCACTAAACATTCTTATAGATTAGAATTCTTTGTCAACATCCATTCATGACACTTCACATTCTGCTTAAAACATTGGTAGAATTAAAAGAATTCTGGTTGCAAAACCAGAACTTCAAATGAGCTGAAAGGTATGGAGGAATACAACAGTAAATGCCAAGAATATTTGAACCCTATGCAACAGCTTGAAGAATGAGATTAGTCAGTAACTAATTTGGAACACAATTTAGCTGTAGTTCACAGGATAATCAAATTCTGGAATAACATGAAAGGAAGATATGACAATACAAGTAGAAATGATAGACAATATCACTGACTGTGGAAATTAACAACACCTCTGGACAAATTTGCTATCACTAAATCTGGATGTGTCAGCAAGTTATTCAAAAAATGAGAGCAAATCCTGGGCTGACTTGTTACATAAATAAACTTCCTTTTGTAAGGGTAAAGATTATTGTATGCGCATCTTGCCTTTCGCAGAGTTCACCTTTAAGGACTCAATGTGTTGTGTAAGGGCATTAGAACCCTGGAGAAACATTGTGCTTATGTCACTGAGCCGCAAATCACTGCACTTAAATAACACAGAATATTAATGAAGTTCTTTACACTCAGTGTTTTCACTATGTCTTGCACCTTTATACACACAACATGAGTGATGAGTGCTGGGGAATATAAGCACTACTGTTGTATTTCAGTACTGTAGGGGAAGAGAAAGTGAGAAAAAAATCCAGGAGTTTAGAATCTCCTCAGTTAAAAAAAAGAAAAAAACATACATAAATAACACAGAGCATGTAGAGTTACAGCACTCTGGAAGAACACCGCTAGACTGCATCAATCTAGACTAGACGACTCACAGGAATACTGAGACATGAATGCACAAAATAGACTAATCCTTAACTAATAAGTCAGAGTTTGATTTATCTATGATTATCACGTATAGTTACTTTATATTAATGTATCATAAATTATATTACATTGAAGCCTAATTCTGAAGACAATTCTTGACCTGGCCTGTTTCTCAGCCAGAGTCTAAAGAACGCCAACTCATATTGTGGCATCAAAAACTCGGCTTAAAGCATGTGCTGCCAAGACATAACATTGTGACTGCCTGGCAGTTAGACTGCTGTGCGTCTGCAAGCTACTCACACAGAAGTCAATAAGTAATGCCTGATCCATTACTTATAATTATCTTTGAATGTTTTAAATAAACTATTTTACAGAAAAAAATAAATCCCTGATGTGTGATTGATTATTAGATAAATACAACTAACATGACTTATTTTACATGGGGACATAAATTATTATTCCAAGTTTATTCCATTGTTTACAGCAGTAATTCTCAACCATTTTTTGGCCACAGTCCCCTTAGGAGCTCTTCTCAGGTTCCAGGCTCCCCCTTTCAAACAGGGATACAACATGAACAGGTACATAGAAAATCATTTATTATTGAACAGAAAGTAAACTTGAACATTCCGACATACTGGACAAATCGAAAAAATAGACTGTATGAAGTTAAACATCAATCAGGCCTAATGCAATCCTTGAGCTTGGTCATGCAGTTCAAACCTACGGGCAAAGATGGGTTTTGCAGAGATATGATGAAACCATACGATAAGTATTCTGCTGAGAGCTGCCGACACTTTGTTTCACCAAGGAACTCATGGGAAGAATTATTTCTGAAAATAATAAAAATAATCATGAGGTACTTCTTGCATGGAAAATAATGAACAAATGAAGTAGATTTAAAAAAGGCTGATCTTTGGGTAATGTAGTATTGCGATAATGGATTTGAGAACACTTGATTGAACATGTTGACCCGATGTAGTCTGATTTGCGACTGACTCTAAAGTGTGGCTGTGTGGGAGGAGTTTAAACAATTAATTTACCTGGTGTGCTGAATTAAAATGGTGTGTTGGGAAGATATCGTAAATAGGAGGGAAACTATTGACTCCAATGAAGGTTGTTGCTTTGGTTCAGTTACCAAGGCCTTGGGGCTCCCCTTCTCACAGTTTTCAGTCTGTGACGCTCTTCCTATGTGCCAGGACCCCTAAGGGGCCCATATGGCCCCTGCTGAGAATGGCTGCTTTAGAGAGTTAACTTGCTTAAGCAAGCTACAAGATAGATCATATTGGAACTTTACAATAACAATCGACCAATTATTTTATGAAGAAGCATGATAATTAAAAATATACCAGTAAAGCTGTCCATACTCCATAAATTAATTCAATGGAACGATCAGAAAGGATTTTAAATGGAAAGCAAAGGATTTGCCTGCCACTTGCTTTGTTACTGAGACATACTGGGAGTCCTGAACCCAAACTGCAGGCAGTCTTAACTGAGATAGGCAGATTCTTGATTAGTGAGTGAATCAAAGGTTACAGGGGAAGTGCAGAGAATGGGTATGAGGAATGTTGGATCAGCCACAACCTTATTGAATGGTGGATAAGGCTTGAGCAGCCAAACATCTTGCCCCTGTGCCAATTTCTTATGGTCTTATGGGCATAATGGGACTGGCTCCACCATTTTACTGGAGGAAGCTATAGCTGCGCTCACGGACAAATTAAGGATGGCCCAGCAGTGGTGGGCATTGCTGTTACAATTTAGAGAACAAGAGGGTGTAGAAGTAAATGAAAAGGTAACAGTCAGGGGTTAAGCAAAACTCTGCCATCTGGAGGTCTTATCAGGACCACCGTGTTGATTTTTCTCCCCCCAGTATCGTCTTTGGGGTTGGTAAGTATAAAACAAAACTCTTTAATAACCATGGAAACCTTAATGGTAAGGTCCTGGGGAGTGTTGCTGAACAGAGACCTTGGAGTGCAAGTTTGTTGTTTCTTGAAAATGGAATCTCAGATAGATGAGATAGTGAAGAAGGCGTTCCGTTATTGCTTTCCGTTATTGGTCAGAGCATTGAGTATAGGAGTTGAGGGGTCAAGTTGTGGCTGTACAAGACTTTATTTAGGCCAATTTTGGAATATTCTGTGTAATTCTGGTCTCCTTGCTATCGGAAAGATGTTGTGAAACTTGAAAGGGTTCAGAAAAGATTTATAAGGATGTTGCCAAGGTTGGAGGATTTGAGCTATAGGGAGAGTTGAATAGGCCGAGGCTGTTTTCCCTGGCGCATCAGAGGCTGAGGGGTGAACTTATAAAGGTATATAAAATCATGAGAGCATGGATAGGATGAATAGATAATGTCTTTACCCTGGGTTGGGTGAGTCCAGAACTAGAGGGTATAGTTTAAGGTGAGAGGGGGAAGATTTAAAAGGGACCTAAGGGAAAACTTTTTCACTCAAAGGGTAATGTGTATTTGGAATGAGCTGCCAGAGGAAGTGGTGGAGGCTGGTATAATTACAACATTTAAAAGGCATCTGGATGGGTATATGAATAGGAAAGGTTTAGAGGAACATGGGCCAAGTGCTGGCAAATGGGACAAGATTAATTTAGGATATCTAAATGGTCGACATGGGCGAGTTGGACTGAACGGTCTCTTTCCATGCTGTACATCTCTATGACACTATAAATGAGAAAGGGCTATTTTAAAACCAGTATTTAAAAAGATAACTGCACATTTTGAAAGCAACTGATCTGACACCCATGCCAGGCATTGTGTATGTAACTCTTTGAGCAGGTAGTAATTGATGTTTGATGGTTTGGAACTGAGGGGATGTGCAGATGCAGCTTTTGATGACAATGATAAGTTCATTGATCAATGGACTAGAGATCAGTTATCAATGATAGAAATTTTTGTGCCTGCCAGCAACTGAGTGATTGTCTCTCAAGTGACTGAACAGCTTGGAACTGGGAACAATTTACAAAAAGAGAGAGAGAGAGGTTTTTTCTTAGCTTGGGAGAAAACCCTTTGTCCTCTGCATATATTCATCCTCCAGTTCATATACTTTTGGAAGTGTCTGTGGCATTTCAGAGTCCAAATGATACAAATTGATATTGACTGAGATTATTTTTAAATATAGAGTCAGAGGAACTTGCCAGTGCATAAGAAAATCTATCTTGTTAATGTAATCAGCATAACTTAACATATATATATATATATATATATATATCTATATATGTATAAAAAGTCTTTCAGCCAGGGTATAGGAATTGGGTCTGGTCACTACATTAACTTTTCAGCAGTTAATGCAGATAATAGTGGAGCCACCTGGCTTGTGCATGAACACAGCTGGGAGCTCCAGCTACTGCGGATAGGATCCATTATTGGTACAGCATCATGCTGTTAATCACCTTTCAAACCAGGACCAACCTTTCTGGATGTGGTCAACAGGGATGTAGCCTTATGGGAGGGCCCTCTTCTACATCTGCATCATGTCGAGCTAGAGTAATGCACCCTGGCTTGTCTCTACATAAATTCTTGAATGCAGTGAGCAGCATGTTAAGTCTGATTGTCATTCTGCACCTAGGTTGTTAAATAAGGAGTCTGAGTTTGTTAGTATTTCTGCATTGGTTAGTTGCTTATAGGAGGTTCAAGATGGACCTCACCTATGTAACCGCCCCCAGTTCATTCCCGCTGATACCTTCATCCAGTCAGTCAGTGGCATTGGTGCAGACCATTACCTATTTGTTCCTTTCTCAGTGGAGGCATTGTTTAATCATGTTTACAAAATACAGCCTTTGCTTTTTACCCACTTTAGAGTTTCAATCAGATAATTCACTACTCCAAGCTTCTTGGCCACTTATAAGACATTGTGACAATACTGTGGCTTTTGGAGGTATATTTTGTCTTTTTTTTTAATGAAGCAAGGTTGAGACAGAGATGACAAGCACTCTGCCCCAATGCCAGTAAAATAAACAACTTGTGTGGCTTTGGGTTATTTTATAAAGTTGGCACAATAGAATCAGCTGAATAGTTGGGGTCTAGACCCTACAGAACCAGGATCTTGTTTTAGTTGTTGACTTCAGTAGCAGTTTCTGGAGTATTATTCCTCTCTCTGTTACAGCTAAAAGGTGGGGTTTTCTTCATGCAGCTAGAATTACATGTGAGACAACCTATTTTACCGAATTTGCCTTTGCCAAGGGTGTGTTTATGGGGTGTTATTATATTGGAACAGTTAAGTAGTAGTAGTTACGAAATACATTAAGTGGTTCAGCATTTCTTTAGAGTTACAATTCAGCCAATTAATTTCTTTTCAATTTGCTTGTATTTTAATTATAGTGCATGAACAAAATATGTTTTGTTTCAAGCTTGGTAGTTTAACCAATCGAATTGCATTCCCAGAACACATAGCCTTACACTTTGCTTTAAATAAGAAAATGTTAGGGGCTAGTCGATATTCTTAATATATTTTGAGAACGTTTGGTCTGGTCCATAGTAAATTGGGGTTCCTGCAGGATCAAAATCTTTCATTCCAGTTTGGATTTAGGATTATTGGACTCAAAGGCAGTGAGTGGTGAGTGTTAGTGTTCTCTTTTCGGGTATTGAATTTGCTTGGTTTAAATCGAGTGTGACCTGTGTAGTAATGGCTCTTTCAGCCAATAAGAGCTTCTTGGGGGTTGAAGAAGTCACTTCGGCAGTTTTACAGAAAATCATCAAAGCCATTTGGATACAGAACTGGCTCAAAGGTAGAAGACAGAGGGTGGTGGTGGAGGGTTGTTTTTCAAACCGGAGGCCTGTGACTAGTGGAGTGTCACACGGATCGGTGCTGGGTCCACTACTTTTTGTTATTTACATAAATGATTTGGATGCGAGCATAAGAGGTACAGTTAGTAAGTTTGCAGATGACACCAAAATTGGAGGTGTAGTGGACAGCAAAGAGGATTACCTCAGATTACAACAGGATCTTGACCAGATGGGCCAATGGGCTGAGAAGTGGCAGATGGAGTTTAATTCAGATAAATGCGAAGGGCTGCATTTTGGGAAAGCAAATCTTCGCAGGACTTAATGGCAAGGTCCTAGGGAGTGTTGCTGAACAAAAAGACCTTGGAATACAGGTTCATAGCTCCTTGAAAGTGGAGTTGCACGTAGATAGGATATTGAAAAAGGCTTTTGGTATGCTTTCCTTTATTGGTCAGAGTATTGAGTACAGGAGTTGGGAGGTCATGTTGCGGCTGTACAGGAGATTGGTTAGGCCACTGTTGGAATATTGCGTGCAATTCTGGTCTTCTTTCTATCAGAAAGATGTTGTGAAACCTGAAAGGGTTCAGAAAAGATTTACAAGGATGTTGCCAGGGTTGGAGGATCTGAGCTACAGGGAGAGGTTGAACAGGCTGGGGCTGTTTTCCCTGGAGAATCGGAGGCCGTGGGGTGACCTTATAGAGGTTTACAAAATAATGAGGGACATAGATAGGATAAATAGACAAAGTCTTTTCCCTGGGGTCGGGGAGTCCAGAACTAGAGGGCATAGGTTTAGAGTGAGAGGGGAAAGATATAAAAGAGACCTAAGGGGCAACTTTTTCACGCAGAGGGTGGTACGTGCATGGAATGAGCTGCCAGAGGATGTGGTGGAGGCTGGTACAATTGCAACATTTAAGAGGCATCTGGATGGGTATATGAATAGGAAGGGCTTGGAGGGATATGGGCCGGGTGCTGGCAGGTGGGACCAGATTGGGTTGGAATATCTGGTCGGCATGGACAGGTTGGACCGAAGGGTCTGTTTCCATGCTGTACATCTCTATGACTCTATGACTCAAAGCTTTTGGAATTGCAGACAAGCTGGAGTTGCCTTTATTTTTGCGAAAAGGGGAGCTAATTGCAGTAATAGCTCAACATTTAAGATTGTTGGAAATGCCACCTGAATCATCAGAAATGGCTAAAATTCAATTGCCAATGAAGCAGCTTGAATATGAAAAGGAATTGAAACAGTTTGAATTATGGTTAAAAGCAGAGAGATAAAGAAAAGGAAAGGAAGACTCTAGCAGAAAAATGGGCGAAAGAGAGAATTTTTGAAATTCAGAGATCGGAATGGAAAACTCAAATTTGCATTGAATGGCAGAGGTAGAGGGGGAAGGTATGAGTAGTGATGAGGACAGTGATGGAAAGCAATCCCATTGAAGCCAAAGGCCTGGTGGAGATCTGTTTAAATATGTCCCAGCATTGCCAAAGTTCAACGAGAAGGATGTAAAAGCCCTTTTCATTTGAGAAAGTGGCGAAACAAACATGGTGACCATGATGTATTGTTAATTCAAACGATGTTGGTAGGTAGAGCAACATTTGCATCACTCTCAGAGGAGGTATCTGGGGAATATGATAAGGTGAAAAATGCCATCTTAAGGGCATATGAGTTCAGGCGGCTCAGTGGTTAGCACTGCTGCCTCACAGCACCCAGGGTCCCAAGTTCAATTCCAGCCTCAGGCAACTGTCTGTGTGGAGTTTGTACATTCTCCCAGTGTCTGCGTGGATTTCGTCTGGTTTCCTCCCACAGTCCAAAGATGTGCAGGTCAGGTGAATTGGCCATGCTAAATTGCCCATAGCATTAGATACTTTAGTCAGATGGAAATGGGACTGGGTAGGCTACTCTTCGGAGGGTCAGTGTGGACTTGTTGGGCCGAAGGGCCTGTTTCCACACTGTAGGGAATCTAATCTAACCTAGTACTAGAAGCCTATAGAGAGCATTTTAGAAAACTAAGGAGGTAATCTTGTCATTGAGTTTGAAGTAATTTTGATAGGTGGAAAAGGCCTTTCTTCCTCTGCTACATTGATGACTGCATTGGCGCCACCTCGTGCTCCCGTGAGGAGATTGAGCAATTCATCAACTTCACCAACACATTCCACCTTGACCTTAAATTTACCTGGACCATCTCTGACACCTCCCTCCCCTTCCTGGACCTCTCCATCTCCATTAATGACGACCGACTTGACACTGACATTTTTTACAAACCCACCGACCCCCACAGCTACCTGGATTACACCTCTTCACCCTACCTCCTTCAAAAATGCCATCCTGTATTCCAATTCCTCTGCTTCCGCTGTATCTGCTCCCAGGAGGACCAGTTCCACCACAGAACACATCAGGTAGCCTTCTTCTTTAGAGACCGCAATTTCCCTTCCCACGTGATTAAAGATGCCCTCCAACGCATCTCGCCCACATCCCACACCTCCGCCCTCAGACCCCACCCCTCCAAACGTAACAAGGACAGAACCCCCCTGGTGCTCACCTTCCATCCTACCAACCTTCGCATAAAACAAATCATCCGCCGACGTTTCCGCTACCTCCAAACGGACCCCACCACCAGGGATATATTTGCCTCCCCACCCCTTTCCGCCTTCCACCTTCCGCAAAGACCGTTCCCTCCGTGACTACCTGGTCAGGTCCACGCCCCCCTATAACCCCCCATCCCATCCTGGCACCTTCCCCTGCCACCGCAGGAATTGCAAAACCTGCGCCCACACCTCCTCCCTCACCTCCATCCAAGGCCCTAAAGGAGCCTTCCACATCCATCAAAGTTTTACCTGCACATCCACTAATATCATTTATTGTATCCGTTGCTACCGATGCGGTCTCCTCTAAATTGGGGAGACTGGATGCCTCCTAGCAGAGCGCTTTACGGAACATCTCTGGGACACCCGCACCAACCAACCACACCGCCCTGTGGCCCAACATTTCAACTCCCCCTCCCACTCTGCCAAGGACATGGCGGTCCTGGGCCTCCTTCACTATCGCTCCCTCACCACCCGACGCCTGGAGGAAGAACGCCTGACCTTCCGCCTCGGAATACTTTAATCCCAGGGCATCAATGTGGACTTCACCAGTTTCCTCATTTCCCCTTCCCCCACCTCACCCCAGTTCCAAACTTCCAGCTCAGCATTGTCCCCATGACTTGTCCTACCTGCCTATCTTCCTTTCCACCTATCCACTCCATCCTCCTCCCTGACCTATCACCTTCATCCCCTCCCCCACTCACCTATTGTACTCTATGCTACTTTACTCCCACCCCCACCCTCCTCTCATTTATCTCTCCACCCTTCAGGCACTCTGCCTGTATTCCTGAAGGGTGGAGAGATAAATGAAGGGCTTTTGCCCGAAACATCGATTTTACTGCTCCTCGGATGCTGCCTGAACTGCTGTGCTTTTCCAGCACCACTAATCCAGAATCTGGTTTCCAGCATCTGCAGTCATTGTTTTTACCTTTGAAATTAATGTTCTTCAACAGATGATTATTTTGGAGGAGTTCAAAAAATCACTTGCTGAAGTAAGACTGAAAGAATAGCAGTGGAAATGGCAGATAATTATGAGTTGCTTCGTAAATCAATGTTGGGCTTCTGACATCAGTTTTAATCTGTGAGGGATAGAAATTGAGGAAAAGAGAAATCCTCAGGTGGTAAGGGAAAAGGAGATCTTATTGAGGGTAGTAAAGATATTTTACCACATGTTAAAAAGGAAATCCATGAGGGGGAAAGGGAAGTGGAAAAAAACTCAGGTGTTTTCCCTGTAATAAAGTAGACCACATGAAGTTGCAATGTGGTTTAGAAAAAGCACAGGGAAGATGGATGTGGGAAAGCAGAATAAGTCAGTGTGTTTTGTTGAAGCTGTAAAGGAAAACACAATGGAAGCTAAAAAGCTGCAAAAGAATGTACAAGCCGGTCAGGGGTTGGCTGAGAAGAAAGTGTCAGATCTCCTTAAAGAATTTACTTGTATGGGTAAGGTTTACTCAAGTACGCCAGAAGGAGTAGGTAAAGCAAATCAGACTTTAAGGGAGTTAGAATTAGTTTTATTGTCACATGTACTCAAATAAGTACAGCGAAAAGTGTGTGAGTAGCAGCTTATAGTAGTCTTAAAGTTGTAGCTTTTGCAGTTACCATTCAGGGGAAAATGGAGAAGTAATAGAATCTGCAGTGTTGCAGATATTGAAATAAATTATAAAATTAAGGAAAAGTACAGAAAAAGGTTCTTCTGACCCAATTCACATTGACATCCAGCTTCCCTGAGACCGGATGTCCACACCAAGACCATGCCAGGCCGAGAGACTGCCACGTACTGCCCGAAGATCACCATTCTTGGCCACTGGGAGATTGCCATGCTGGGCTGAGAGGGCACCATGACAGACAGAGAGGAGGCCACATACTGCCTGAAGACCACCTTGCTGGGCCGCTGGGAGATTGCCAATTGGGCCAAGGGGATGCCATGCTGAGCCAGTAGATGGGCATGCTGGACCAAGAGACTGCCATGCTGGGTCGAGATGCCACCTCGTTGGGTCTGTGCTGAGGAGTTTGAAGGCTGAGAGTTCTGAGGCAGTCAGGTCCAAGCCAGGGAGTTCCGAGGCTGGGAATTCTAAGGTTGCAAGGCCGGAGGCTGGGAGGTCAGAGGTCGCAAGATTTGTGTTCGGAGACCAGAAAGCCAGAAACCAGGAGTTTCACAGCTGGGAGTTCCGGAGCTGCAAAGTTGGAGGCCTTGAGTTTAGAGGCCTGGAATTCCAAGGCTGAGAGTTCCATGGCTGTGAGTTCTAAGGCTGGGAGTGCTGAGGCTGAGAAGAGAGAAAAGGAGCAAGAAAAGACAAAAGAAAAGAAAAAAAAGAGAGAAATAAAATTGTGAACAGATGGAGCAGACAAACTGCGGCAGGTGCCTACTAGTCCACTGCCATCTTGGATATGGGATATGGAAGCAAGTTATCCTTTAATGGTAAGAGATGAGTAGATATGTAATTAAGAGCGAGTACAGCCAGAAAAGGTTGTAATATGTGGAATCCATCATGAGAAGAGCAGTATTCCATGGTATAAAGTGAGGTTGGAGAATCTGGTGAAATGTGGTGAAGTGGTGGTTGGAGTAACAGTGAAATTCTTGGTTCTGGAAAAAAAGTCTTTCCTTGGTAATGATATAGCTGGATCACAGATGTGAGTCATGTGAGGAGTTTGAAGGCTGAGAGTTCTGAGGCAGTCAGGTCCAAGCCAGGGAGTTCCGAGGCTGGGAATTCTGAGTCATGCCTACTGTGGTTGAAAAGCCAGTGGAAAATCAGGCAACTGAGGTGTCAGAGGAAAATCTTGGGATTTTTCCTGACTGTGTGGTAATAAGATCACAAAGCCACAGGCTGAAACAGGTGAAGAAATCAAGGAATAAAGATGAAGAAGTTGAAGTTCAATTATCAGAAACTATGTTTGATCAAATGGTTGAGGAAAAAGACAAGAACAGATGGAGGTCAAAGTGGATATTTTCAGATCAGAGGAATTAACTGAATTACAACGGAAAGATGAAAGATTAATGTAGTTGTATCAAAAGACATACACAGAAGAAGAACCTGAATGTATCACAGAATGTTACTATCCTAAAAATGAAGTCTTGATGAGGAAATAGAGACCAACACATATTCAAAAGTTCATCAATTTGTTTTGCTGGTGGGTTATAGAAAGATGGTGTTGCGGGTAACACCTGAATTATCATTAGGAGGTCATTTGAGAGTAAGGAAAATTCAAACCAAAATATAAAAAACATTTGATGTTGACTGTATAAAAATATGGTTGAATTTTGCTAGACATTGGAAAATCTCAGGCAGTGATGAAACCAGCATCCTTAATACCCATTCCTGCATTTGAGGCACCTTTTATAAGCGTCTTAATTGATTGCATTGATCCTTACCTAAAGAAAAAGTGGGAATCAGAATTTGTTAACCACAATGGTTGTGTCTATTAGAATTTCCAGAAGCCATTCCATTACACAGTATCACGGCTAAAAAGATCGTAGAAGTGTTACTCAAATCTTTTACTAGATGAAGACTACCCACAGAGATACAATCGGATCAAGGTTCAAATTTTACATCAACATTTTTTAAGGAAGTTATGAATAGCTTAGGAATAAAACAATTCAAGTCCATGATGTACCATTCAGATTTGCAAGCAACATTAGAACAGAGGAATTAAATTTTATAAACCACGCTAAGGGCTTATAGTCCGGACTATCCAGAGGACTGGAATAAAGGAATTCTATTTGTACTTTTTGCAATTAGGGATACACCCAATGAATCAACTAAATTTAGTCCATTTAATTTAGTTTTTGAGCATGAGGTGAGAGGACCATTGAAATTAATTAAGGAGAAATTGATGAGTCGGAGTTCAGAGACTACGTATTTGGACTATGTGTCAAATTTAAGGGAAAGAGTAAATATCACAGGTGAGTTGGCTGGACAGCAATGAACATAGGCTTAACCCTTTAAAGATGGCACAGGTTGAAAGAGATAGAATGCATACGCAAAGACAATAAAGTTAATGTGAGTTGCAGCAATGGAGCTCACTCATAGTAATGGTGCCAGATCCAGATGATACCCAATGATTATGTGTGGACAAATTCTGATTCATACCCTAAGCCACATTTGGATGACTGTATTGAGAATGTGGGACAAGCAACTTACGTTTCAAATTTGGACTTACTCAGAGGATATTGGCAGGCACCTTTACCTGAAAGAGCAAATGAAAGTTTGGTTGCTTGTGATGCTGAATGGACTGTACCAGTTTAAAATCATGCTGTTTGGTATGAAAAATGAGCCAGCCACATTTCAAAGACTTAAAAATGTATTGCTGGAAAAGCGCAGCAGGTCAGGCAGCATCAAAGGAGCAGGAGAATCGACGTTTCGGGCATAAGCCCTTCAAAAGACTAGCTAATAAAGTCATTTCAGGATTACCCAATTGTATGGTGGACATCGATGAACTAGTGATTTTTAATCACACATGGAAGGATTATTTAGAGCATCTGTTGGAATTGTTCAATTAACTTTGGGAAGCGGTTTGGTGATTAACCTGGCTAAGAGTGAGCTCGCAAAAGCCCAAGTCACGTTCCTGGGTTATGTTATTGGACATGGGCAAATGGCCCCATGTGATATGAAAGTAAATGTTATTGGAGAGATTCCCATACCATCGATGAAGACCGAAGTAGTACAATTTCTGGGACTGAATGGTTTCTTTTGGAAACTTGTGCTGACCTTTAGCAGAGTGGTTGCTCCACTGACTGACTTGTTGAGTAAGTGCAGAAAATGGAAGAATGTCAGAAGGCATTTGACAGCCTGAAAGCTGTGTTAACCACTACCCCAGTGTTAGCCACAACTAACTACGCAAAGCCATTCAAGGTAGTAATCAGTGCAGGTGTCAGTGTTGTACTTTTGCAAGAAGACGGCGAGTAAGTAGAAAGACCTACTGGGCATTTTTCCAGAAGATTGAATAATCATCAACAGAAATATTCTGTGATTGAGAAAAGACCTTGAGCTTGGTGTTGGCGTTACAACATTTCAACATTTATATTGCCAGTGATATGACTGGGGCAATTGTTTATACTGATTATTACTGGTTAAAGTTTTTGGAAAACTTTAAGGACAAAAATACCAAACTGTTTAGATGGAACTTATTATCGCAGCCATTCAATTTGAAAATTATACACGTGGCAGGGCAAGAGAACATAATTGCCAACATATTGTCATGACTTTCATGGAAGAACATGGAGGTATTTCGCAGCAAGAAATAAAATGGATTAAAATGGACTGTAGTAGTGAATGTTTGCATGCTTAGGTGTGAGAATACTACGGCTTTAAGGGGTGTATTTTGTTCTGGGATTTTTTTTCGAAGAAAGTTGGAGACAGACTTGCCAAGTATTCTGTTCAAAGCCAATAAAGTAAAAACATTGCAAGGCCTTTGGGTTTTAAAAAAGTGCTGATACAATAGAAGTAGCTTGAATGGGTGGGGTCAAGCTTGTACTGAATCAAGACTTTTTTTAGTTTAATCCTTCAGTACTAGTTGCCTGTGACCTGAAGTTGGATGTGGTACCTCTTATTCCTTTCTCTGTTACAGCTAAAAGCTGGGATTCTCTTCTTGCACCTAGAATTACATGCGAGACAATCTATTTTACTGAATTTGCCTTTGCTAATGATGTGTTTGTGGGATGTTACTTTATTGGAACAGTTAATCAGGAATAGTTAATAAATATTATGTAGTTAAGCATTTTGTTGCAGTTACAGTTAAGCCAATTCATTTCTTTTATTTTTATTTTGTCTGTACATTAATTATAGTATCTGAATAAAGTGTTTTGTTTCAAATGTGGTAACCTTTCATCGGTTTGACCAATCGAATTGCATCTGAAACACCACGCCTTACACTTACCACTAAAATAAGAAAAAGTGAGGGACTAGACTATTTTCTTAACATTCTTTGAGGGGATTTGATCTGGTTTATAATGACACAAACAAGGGATGACTCAAGTTGCATAGGTGTTCAGTGAGGGATGGAGTGTAACAAAAATAGAGGCTGGAAATCATATTATGAAGTTATGGAGCCCTAGATGCTGTAAAATGCCTAGTTAGAAAATGAGGTACTATTCATCTGGTTTACATTGAGTTTGTTGTCTGGAGCAATGCAAGCATGAAAATGCTCATATGAAAGTAAGATAGTTTAACATGTTCCAGTGTAAATTCTATTGTTCTGATTTTTTTGGTTAGTTACTGAATTCCAGCATTCAGAATTAGAGTCTTGTTCTTTTTTTTAACTCACAGTTCAGGGCTCATTAAATGGCAATTCTTAAAGCTATGGCTCTCAGACTGCACATGAAGACATCCAGTCAATTGCATTCAGTTTTTAACTCTTTTATTATACAGGGCGACCGCCATATCCGCGGAATCAATTTCCGCAGGTTCAGTTTACCATGGCCCGAACATATTATAGGGCACCTTCCAGAACCAGGCACCAGTTTACCGCTCAAATGAATGGATTCACTCCTACCCGCGGTTTCTGGCTTCTGCGGCAGGGCTTGGAACATATTCCCCATGACTATGGGGGTGGGGGGTTGTCTGTGTGTGGACTACTGTATACTCCTTGGGTGAAACAGACATGTCTGCAAGAGATAGCTATTGACTGAGAATGGTTGAATGCCCTCAATATTTCATTGTGTTGACTCTCTCCCTGTTTGAAATTTCCCGTACCCCTTACAGGTGTAGCATTCCCCAGGCTTCACACAGGACTTTGCCACAGTCGTTGAATTTATATCTACAGCTTTTCTTTTCTTTGTATGGGTCATCTTTTTTAAAAAGCACATTTCGGAATTAAAAGTGAAAATGACTATGAATACTTAGGAATCTGATCCATCATTATATTAGCATTAATAGTCACCATTTGGCTGGCAATTCCTCTAACAAATCAGAAAAACTTGCCATCAAATCAACAGTCTGCAGTAATGTGGCATAAATATTGCTTTTCTTGGTGAATTGATATTCTTGCAAATTGTCCTAAGGAGTTCACGATGAAAAGCTTTGACAGATTATGTATTTTCTCAGTAATACTCAAGTTCAGTACTCAAATAATATATATTAAACAGTTGAATCATGAAAACTTCGTGACTTGTCATAACATGCAAAGTGGAGTTGTGTCAGCACTCCTTTTGCAACAAGGTGTCTCAGAATCTGGATCTGCACACAATATCTTCCATCCAAGGTGAGTATTTCAATTAAACTGTTGAAATGAGATGATATAACACTTTTCAGGGCCACAAAAAAGGGTGAAAGTATTGATGTAGAAAAACATTTGCAGCTAATTCAAAAAGTATATGAACCTTTTGGTCATTGACCACAGCACAGCTGCCACTTAAAGTGGTTAGCAACATGCAAACATGACTCATCACGCACTTCTTTACCTGTCACTGATCCAGCTGTTGAATTGAATCACTACTGAATGTACATACAAATTGAATGCAAGCAGAATGATTATATTCTTTGCATGACTTATATTACAGTGTTGCCATAAGGTTGTTAAGACATAGTCAAATAATGATTGACATAATACAAATCCAATTTCTCTAGTATTTCCATCGTTTACCTGTATGAGTACGTATTTGCATTTTTCAGTAAAATGATTTGGGATATGGAAACTAAATAAAAGTATCTTAAATCATTTTCACAGAGCACAGGCAGTCCTGCGAGATTTCAGCCGGACTGAGTAATCAAATAAATAAGGCAGTTGCAATAAATGACACATGGCTCAAATCAGTGGAGGATTGAATGTTCAGAAATAGGGCATTGACAACAGATCCATCTTGTTCTGATTTGTGTATGACTGTCACAAATTGCCCTCAAAGGCACTTACCACACAGTTGGATGTCACATGGCTTTGGCAAGCCAACCAGTACACTCAAGGTACAATTGTATTTCCCTAACCATCCCCCTTCTTCATAGAAAAAAAATGCATGCACAATCATTGTAGTTATCAGGTATGAAACTTATCTAAACTATATGGTCACAAAGAAAGTTATTATTCATAACAGAACAATGTATCAATTCTAGTCAGTTCCACTACCATCTAACTCTACATACGCATTGTATACGTACCTTTAAATTGTGCACACATTGTACCTCATGGTACACGCATACATTGTATTGCCGTTTGTCTGCTTGATCCTTCTCCATGGTGTGTTACAGTGTACTTTCTGCCAGTGGTGATATCATATCTTCCTAGCAATAAAGGAACAGCTCCTCTAAGTTGTGTATAGATATCTGTAGTTGTGGAAATTTATCTGGTCATTTACTGTGCATGATTGAGATGATATTTGGTCAACACAGGCCCCAAATTGCTAAGTAGGCTGACTTTGATTGAGACTATTGAATGTTGCAATTTAACCCATTCTCCTAGCTCTGACAATGATTTGATAGTTCTAACAATGTTAAAGTTGGCTTTCTATCGTTTCACCTTGTCACACACCTGGTAGAACTTCTGGTTTAATCTTTTTTACTATTGGAAAAGTAGTTTGGGTGCAGTGTGACCATAGTCTTTGACTGGATTACTTCCTGTGTTTTCATTAGGTGTATTTCTCCACTGAAGGTTTGATTTGTATAGTGTGTGTTAGATTTACTTTATTTCTTTATGATCCTTTTGGCTATTTTCACAGTGCATCAATGCTTCCACTTGACTGGACATAGCGTGGAGATGATTAACGGTGTTGAATTTCCCAATCCTTTATGAAGTGCCTGAATTCTTCACTTCTGAATTGAGGGCCACGTCACTTATCACAATGTCTGGAATGCGGTAAGAATTGTACTGTGCTTTCAGTCATTCTACATTCTTACTGGGAGTCATTGACATCAGCTGGTCTAAATTGCAGTACAATTGCCATATTAACACCACAACTTACCTCATTAACATCTTACCAAATGCAACCTAAATCTTGAGAATTCTCAATATGGAAGCCAGAGCAGGTACTTGGCAACTTCAGCTTGCCGCTGGCTAGGACAAGCCTCCGTGTGGCTCGGAATCAAATAGTATCTTAGGATATGATGCGTGGGCACCAGCTACAAGCACCTTTTATCCACAGATATTTGCGCCTGACATTTGCCAACAAATTGCAATCTTTGTAGCTCCTCTCTGATCCATTTTTACAATACTTAGGAAGCACTGAGCTGCATTGCAGGGTGTCAGACAACTAACATTGAAAGGCTGCTCTAAGGATACTTTGAAGATATGGACAGGAACCCAGTTCACAAATGGATCAAGATGTATCTCAGGACTGCTCCCTTGCTCCCTTAGCACTCTCTCACTTAACATTTTCCTCCAAGCTTGCAGCACCCATACCTTGCCATGCCATGCTATGCCCTGTTAGCACATTGGCACTTCAGCCAGAGTTCAAAGGTTCTGAGTACTGCCACATCAACATGCTCTTTTTTGCAGCACACAATCTGACTGTTTGTTGTGCTTATCAGAAGTGATCTATCTGGGGGAGAATGTTTTGCTGGATAGTACAGTGAGATATCAATCTAACACTTACAGCATCTGCCAACTGTCTACACAGCAAGCACACAGCAAATAACCTAATGGACATATTATAAACTGGGTGAGCACTAGTCATTAGTCTTAAGAGGGACTGTCTGTCAGGGGATCCTGGTAGCATCAAGTCTGGGCACAATCCACAGACAGTTCAGAGCTTGGCCATTGTGAGACAAACACTTGTGTCAGTCATAGTCAGGGAATCTGTCCAAATATAGTCTGGGGAGTGGGAAATAGTCATTCCTGTAGGGCCATTGCAAGCAGTCAGGGGAATGATGTATTGTCCATTTGAGAGTTGCAAAGACAAATGTCAGAGATTAGGTCAGTCAAGTCTAGGAGTTGGTCATCAAAGGTGGTCAGAGTTCAGAGTTCAGTCCTTGGGATCTGCCATTAGTCTTTAAGGAGGGTGTTGTGGGGTCGATGTAAAGGCTGAATCTAGTTTTGCTTGCAACTTGCAGAGCCTTCCAAGATAGCACCTTCCAAACCCATGACATAAGAACATAGGAACCGAAGTAGGCCATTCAGTACCTTGATCCTGTTCCTTCATTCAATTAGATCATGATTGATCTGTGGACTAACTCTTTATACATGTCTGTTGAGCATATCCCTTAGCACCTTTACTTAACAAAAATGTATCCATCTCAAATTTAAAACTAATAACTAATTTAGCATCAACTGCTGCTTGTGTAAAGTATTTCCAAACCTCTACCACCCTTTATGTATAGAAATGCTTCCTAACATCTCTCCTGAATGGTTTAGCCCTAATTCTCAGACTCTGCCCTCTACTTCTAGAAGTTCCAGCTGATGGAAATAGTTTATCTTTATCTATTCTGATTTTTCCTTTTAATATCTTGAAGACATTGTACAGATCGCCCCTTAACTTCAAAAATTCTAGAGAACACAGGCTTAATTTGTGTAACATCTCCACATAACTTAATCACTGAAGGCTAGGTACCATATTTGTAAACTACATTGTACTCCCTTGTCAATATATCCTTCCTAAGGTATAGTACCCAGAGGTGTTCAGAGTACTCCAAGTGGAGTCTAACCAGGGATCTATGAGAACGTGGGAATACCTCAACCAACAAATTTCCTTCCAATCACAATCCTAACTTGAACAATATTGCCATTCCTTCAATGTCACTGGGTCTAAACCCTGAAACTCCCTTCTGACAGTGTTTATTAATTTCTGCAGCACTTTGAAAACTGTGAACCCTCAAGAAGGCTTCTCATCACCATCAAGGGGCAGTAGGTTAGTCAATAAATGCTGACCTTGCCAGGACCAGTCACTTGCCATGGAAAAATCAAAACAGAAAGTGGGTTTGAGGATGATATCAAGACAGAATAACAGTTTTCCAACCTGCAGGCCCAATCTTTGAGTGTGCAAGTCTTTTTTGGAGACCAGCATTACCGACAGGGTTAATACAATGCATCAAAGAACTTGCATTTCCAAAGGTCAGCATTTAGAAGAACATATGCCAGTTCCAGCATTGAATAAAATCTCAGCTGATTTTCTACCTCAACATTAAATTCCCACACACTCCCTATGATCTTAGGATTTTCCTCAAGTTTAAATAACTATTGATCTTAGTTTTGAATACATTCAATGACTAAGTATTCATAATTCTCTGAGCAGAGAATTCCAAACAATTCACAATTTCTTGACTGAATAAATGCCTTCTCATTTCACTTGTAAATGGCCAATCCCTAACCTGAGAGTGTCCAGGTAGGTCATAAACTTGCACACCAGGAGAAACAACCTCTCATTATCAACTGTGTCAAACCTTCTGAGAGTTTCAACAATATAGTAAAGAAACATGAGCTTAAGCAGCACTAATCCCGTAAGCAGTTGTTTCTTCATCTGCAAGGTTCAAGTTAGCCTGATAAACTCAGTTTCCCCTTACACCATTCATGATAAAGTAATAAATGTAAAAATAAAGACATGATTGGAAATTCCTCTCAATGGCCTGATGAATAAAAATGTAACCTATGGAGAGCTCAGTTCCAGGGCAGGAACTAATTATACATTTTTAAGCCAAAACATTGTTTATTTTCCAAAATAATCATATGCTTGTAGTTACTCCCCATGTAATTCTGGCACTTTTTTTTGAATAGTGGACACCAGAACGAAGTCTTGCAGATTTTGAGTTGGAGAAAATGCCATTACAATTAGTCATGTTCAATCTTAACCTAAGTATATAAATACACATCTAGAGGCTTTACAGAATGTTTGAGAAAATTAATTACAGAGGAATATACAAAGGAACTACATTGTTGTTACTTTGCTGTTAAGGGGTTAAAAATCCAGGAAATCTCTTCTGAACAGCACTATGGGTTTTCCTACACCTCAAGGACTAGAGCAGCTCAAGAAGGCAGTTCACAATGATCTTCTCCAGGGCAATTAGGGATGGGCAATAAATGCTGCCCCAGCCAGCACTCATATCTCATGAACAAATTATACAAAACAATTTTAGTCATTAGATTTACCATTTCCGAGCTAAACGTCTCTAGGGAAAGCAGGGACAAGAGTAAATTTTAACCAAGACATGGTGACTAGTAAGGGTTGGAGTGTATTGGAAGGATGCTGAGATCATAGAATTGGGTGAAGTTGGAGTATAAGATGAGCATACATTTTGAGTATGACTGGAAGCCAGGTCAAACATACCAACGTTTGAATATTAGCTAATCCACTCACAAAAGGCAGATTTTTTCTTTAAATTATGTTAATGAAGCTGGAAGCCTTGGAGTTATCTGGTTTAAATGTTTAACATTGGATGATTCAAGCCTTAGGAAATTCAGTTGCATAAGGAGATTTGGGGGAGGGCAGTGAGAGGACAGTTTTGAATAAACGGTAAATGACATTGCTTGGGGTCATGACCAGCATGACTGCTACCACTGAGCCCCTAAGCTTCCTCACATCATACACCTAACCCCAGGTTCCCCCCTGCCTGGCATGAAACCAAATCCATCAATCAACCAACGTCCAAATGGTAAATCTTGTCATTCAACAAGGACACATACAACAAAATGATAACAGCACATCACATGGGGATGCCCAGACTTCCAGGTTGTCCTGAGAATGTGAAAAGTGCTACATAAATGCAAATCTTTGTTTTTTTTTCTTTATGTACTATAATTCTACAAATCCATTCTAGCCCTTCTTTTTACTGTTCTGTGCACATATATCTTTTTCTCATTTTGCATGTCAATATACCCTTTTTATTTTTTGGCATGGTGAGCAGGAGTATGTATCACATCAGACATTACCACCTTGAACTCAACGTTAGAAGGTCTGCAGTGGTGATGGTGGCACAGAGGTAATGGCACTGAGCTGGCAACTGTGTACAAAAAACATTTTTATAGCACAAACAGGTTTTGAAATGTGACCTGAACATTGTCTTGAAATTGCTCTTTTTATTTTACCAATTCACAAAATTATTGGGAAATTGCTTTACTAAAGGGCACTTTTTAAGAGCAGGGCTGAATATTTTCTGGACATGGATCAAGGGAAACCATCGAAACTACTTTTAAACAAGATGGCTCATGTTGTTAAAGTAATGATGAATCATATGTGTAATAAGAGAGTTTATACATTTGGCTATGAGTTATGAACTTAAATTTAAACTCATTGTGCTTAACAGATTTTTGATAGGGAACTGAATGCCAGAAGAGGTTTAAGTGACTAAATGGCCTCTTGATCTTCTTATGTTTGCCTTAAAATCACCTCAAGCAATTGCATGGATAAAACACAAGTATTTGCCTTTGATTTATTTGGTACCTGGATCAACTGGCCTATTGCACTTCATTCTTCTTCATTCTCTCCTTCTCAGGAATCAGCACCCACCCAACCCCCAACACACACACACACACAGGTAACTCCAACTTGAACTGAAGATTAGCACAGCACACAATTATGTTCCTCACTTCCCTCTACCTTCATGCGCTCTGTCTGACTTGGCCTGCTGGCTTTCTCCACAAAAGACATGAATCTTAACAATCTTAGTGGGTGGCACAGTGGTTAGCACTGCTGTCTCACAGCGCCAAAGATATGGGTTCAATTCCAGCCCCAGGCAACTGCCTGTGTGGAGTTTGCACATTCTCCCCGTGTCTGTGTAGGTTTCCTCCGGGTGCTCTGGTTTCCTCCCACAGTCCAAAAATGTGCAGGTTAGGTGAATTGGCCATGCTAAATTGCCCGTCGTGTTAGGTGAAGGGGTAAATGTAGGGGAATGGGTCTGGGTGGGTTGTGCTTCGGTGGGTCGGTGTGGACTTGTTAGGCTGAAGGACCTGTTTCCACACTGTAAGTAATCTAATATTTCTAATTCTTTCCTGATTTATATTGGTTTATCATCAATGGTTATGCCTTCACCTCCCAGGGCTCTAAGCTCTGGAATCCCCTCCTTAAGCCTTGCCATCTCTCTCTCCTCCAAGATCCTCCTGAAAACCTACCTCTTTGGTCAAATGTTAATGAAGCTTTTTGGTTCGATGTGACTCAGAGTTAAATGCTGTTGGGTCCTGGAAAACTGAGAAAGTTGAAAACCAAAATTCTACTTTTCAAAGAGCATTCTGTTGCAGTCCTCAAAGTCCAAGGACATTAAGTAATTCTGAGTCATTGAAGTTCAAAGAGGAAAATTGGGCATTACTTTGAAGGATAGACCAGAGATGATAATGGCCTGTATTTAAGACAATGTACTGTTTTTGGCATCTTGCTTGATTTTCTGTATTTCAATTGTCTTTTCTGCTGGTACTGGTCAATTTACTGTCTGCTTTCCTTTTGGACCTGCAATTTTCCTCATGGTAATCCCAAAAGACTAATCTGATGTTTCCTAGATAAACATTCAGTGGCAGAGCCATCTCCGTGATTCTGCTATGCATGAGATTTTTTGTGCTCAATGTGTACTAGAGTTGCACACTTCATTATCTTTTTTTTGTTTAATTTAAGTGATCTGTACTGATTAAAAAGAACCAAACATTTTATGGATCTATTTAGGGACAAATGTGCAAACATATTGGAGCATGGGTTTAGTCTAACTCGCTCCTTCCTGCCCACACTATAATGTGTTTTCTCCTGGCTATATTTCAAAGAATTTTCCTGTATCTGTAAAAACATGACACTTCCTGACTAGATAGGATTTTAGAGAAGATTTGTCAAGTAATGCAGCTGGTCAAGAATGAATAATGTCAGGCGATATTTTGCAACCTGGTCTGATTTAGCTGTGGGCGCTAGGAGGTAACTCTGCAAAGCTTTCCTTTGGATTAAAGATATTGGAAGGAATCCCAGAGACAGCCAATTAGAACTTGTAGTAATATCACAGTCCTGCGCTGCCTTAAGCCATAAATGATCTCCTTGTGAACATTTTCTTGTGAACTTTTAAATAGCTTGACATAATGTGAATCTAGAATGAGACACTGTGAGCTGTTTTCTAAAAGGAAAGAATTTTGTTTCTGTAGCTAATGCTGTGAGAGTCCTCTTGTTTTTAGATAGATATAGCTGCCATTCATATTCTAAAACTAACAAATTAACCCTATCAGAATTACTTAATGATTTTGTGATATTAATAGAATGCCAGTTTGCTCTTTTATATCTATTCTGCCATGGTACCTGATCATAGACATAACTCTGAATATGCAAGTCAAGTGTCAGAAATGAAACCCTCATCCCTGTCTTTGCTACCTCTAGATCCAACTCTTAGTTGGCCTCCGACATTTCATAAACTTGAGGTCATCCAAAGTTCCATGCCCCTTTCCTAACCCGACATCAAGCCTCCATCTATCGCCTCTTGGCTCACTGAGTGACATTGTATTTACATCCTTGCAATTTACGTGTGCTCTGCTAATTCTGGCATTTTGGATAATTTTAATCACCCTCTACTGGTGACCATGACTTCCACCATCTGGGCATAAAGCTCTGGGAATTAGAAACCCCACTGCCTCTCTGCTTTTCTGCCTTCTTTTAATTTGTTCATGAAAACCCCCCTGCTTGACCATATGTTTGATCATCTGCTCAAATGTTATTTCATAGAACCGCACAGCACAGGAACAGGCCCTTCATCCCACCATGTGACTTTATGCCTATGACTTATAATGTCACGTCAAGTGTCTTGGGATGTTGTCATTTATTAAAGGTACTACATACTTAGAAGTTGTTGTTGGTTAAGAGTGCAAGACTGGCTGCGGGGATTGTTCAACTGACTCTACAGAGATGTCTGCAACTACCAAAAGTTTCTGCTAAATGTGATGTTGAACATTCAGTACAGTATATCTTTCCAGTAGAGGCATTACCAAACAAAATATTCATGGTGTTAAATGGTGTTTGATGTTTCTCCTAGTATGCAACTGATCATGCGGTAATCTACCACAACTCTTCTGCTGTCTTTACTATCTGTGTCCTGCTGGAGAGTTACCCAGTATTGTGCTGCTCTGCCTGGATTTCTATTCTGCAATTCTCTTGCTACAGTGAGAAGGAACCTTGTGAGTGAGTTCATGTTATTACCTTCATAAAATTAGCTAAAAATATCAGAATAGGACTTTGAGATTTTGGAAACATCATTATTTTCAAGGCAGGTACAAATATCACATTGTGGATTATCTGACGATGTGCCTATTGCTGTGGTGTGATTTTAAACGGTGCAAAGAAGTAGCTAGTAGAGTTGCTGTTGCTTTCCAGATTTTAGGGATTGCATATAGGGAGACTATGCTGGCAAGAATTGTGATTTTATTTTTTGTTAAATCTGTGCTGTAGTCCTTTGTCACTGGGGCAACGGTGTAAATTTCAGATTATGGGAGGTATGGATCTATTTACATTGCACATTGTTGGGAAAACTAGCAAAGAGAGAGTTGAAGAGTCCTGAGTTGCAGCAGGTTTGTTGTTTCTCACAGGAGGCTAACTGGGTAATAATTGTGGAGATTATTTGACCCATGAGGTCTATTTCTTTGTGCAAAAACAAACGGTGTGGCTGCAGTGACTACCAGAACTATCAAGGCATCTCCCTGCTGACTTTTGTCGAAAGGATATTTGCCTGTATGGCTCTTGTCAGTTTCCAGATTGTGACTGAAGGCATTCATCCTGAATTCAATCCCCAGATGGATGAGTTACAGCTGATGTGATATTCTTAGTCAAACATCCGCAAGAAAAATGCCATGAACAATGGAGACCACTGCCTTCGTCTATCTCACCATGTAACAGACTAGCCATCACTGCTCTATGTAAACTGTTGGGTAAAAGTGACTGGGTAAAAGGAAAACATAATGGACAAATGAGCTATATCAGGGCAACATGAGAACCAAGTAAGACCTTCAGTAGGCCAAACAGGGTTGTGTTCTGGCACCAACACTCTTTCGAATCTGTTGCTGTCAGGTGCCTTCAGATTGCCAACAGAGGGTATGTACTTAGTAACAGAACTAATGGAAAGCTGTTCAGTGTTGCTCATCCAGGGCAAAAAGCTCAGCAAGTCCTTATTGGAGAGTTGCTTTATGGTGATAATGTCGCATTAACATTGTGGATGGAGAAACAACTGCAGTGGCAAATGGGCAGACTCGTCACACCTGCATGGAGTTTGGTTTGGCCATCAACATTGTGCAGATAAAATGTCACAGTGCAGGATGTTCACATCTATCAATGCGATGCTGGAGGCAGTTGGTGTCTTCACATATTTAGGCATACAACAATATAATGCACATGTTGAATTACTTGCTTCTCTTAAATCCAAGCTGAGTAAGAGAGTGGGGAAACATAGAACATAGAACATAGAACATAGAACATAGAACATTACAGCGCAGTACAGGCCCTTGGGCCCTCGATGTTGCGCCGATCCAAGCCCACCTAAACTACACTAACCCACTATCCTCCATATACCTATCCAATGCCCTCTTAAATGCCCATAAAGAGGGAGAGTCCACCACTGCTACTGGCAGGGCATTCCATGAACTAACGACTCGCTGAGTGAAGAACCTACCCCTAACATCAGTCCTATATCTACCCCCCCTTAATTTAAAGCTATGCCCCCTTGTAATACCCGACTCAATACGCGGGAAAAGGTTCATACTGTCGACCCTATCTAACCCCCTAATCATCTTGTACACCTCAATCAAGTCACCCCTAAACCTTCTTTTCTCTAGTGAAAACAGCCCCAAGTGCCTCAGTCTTTCCTCATACGATTTTCCTTCCATACCAGGCAACATCCTGGTAAACCTCCTCTGCACCCGTTCCAATGCCTCCACATCCTTCCTATAGTATGGCGACCAAAACTGCACACAATATTCCAGATGCGGCCGTACCAGAGTCTTATACAACTGCATCATGACCTCAGGACTCCGGAACTCAATTCCTCTACCAATAAAAGCCAGTACACCATATGCCTTCCTCACCGCACTATTTACCTGGGTGGCAACTTTCAGAGATCTGTGTACATGGACACCAAGATCCCTCTGCTCATCCACACTACCAAGTATCCGACCATTAGCCCAGTACCCCATCTTTTTGTTATTCTTCCCAAAGTGAATCACCTCGCACTTAGCTACATTGAATTCCATCTGCCACCTTTCTGCCCAGCTCTGCAGCTTCTCTATATCCTGCTGTAACCTGCTACATCCTTCCTCACTGTCAACAACTCCTCCGAGGAAACAACAGCAACCTGACAGAGAAAACCAAATTGCAAGTCTATCAAGACTGAATCCTCAGTGCACTCCTCTACAATAGACCTACATTATAGAGCAGAAAGGGTTGTACAGTTTCCACCTTTGCTGTCTCAGACAAATGCTCAGCATTTTTTGGCAGAACAAGATCACTGATCTGGAGCATCTTAATGCCATCAGCATCCACTCAATTTCAAAGAGAACAACTTATTTTGACATTTATCATGGGACGTCATGAGTGGGCCAACATTCATTGCCTATTTCCAATTGTTTTTGAGAAGGTGATGGTGAGCTGCCTTCTTAAACTTCTGCAGTCCTTAAAGTGTAGGTACACCCACAGTGCTCTTAGGAAGCGAGTTCCAGGATTCTGTCCCAATGACAGTCAATATAAATCGATACTTAGGCAAAAAAAAAGATTCAATTCTGTCAGTACTGCCTTTGTGAGTTGCTGCAGTGAATCCTGTTTTTACTACACATAAAGAATAACAAAAAAAGATAAATAATTGAAAGCACTTTCAGGGATGTGATGTAAGATGTAATTACATCTGTTAAATTCAAGATGTTTTGATTATAGTACATATGTATATTTATGTAAATATATTATCTTCAGAGAAGTGATATAGATAATCATCTTGTTTGATAGCTTGTTTTACTAGTAATAGAAAAACAACATTACACTGTCAGTCTTTAACATTTGATACTTCGCTGGTGGTAAATAGAGTGAAATCAACTGTGGGATGAACATTTTAAGTATGTTGCATTTCAAGAATTTTCTTATAAAATCAAACCTGTCCATTGTTCATGAATTCTCTATCTTTCCTCCACCCATCCTACACCTTCACCTTGGGATCAATGTATTAAATGATAAAATGTGATGAATCAGTTTTCTTATGCAATCATCCGTAAACAAAAATGTGGTGATGCATTTCAAGAATTAGTTTGTAAGGCAACAAAAGGAGGGAAATGTGTTGAAGTTGAAAACGTACATTTATATATATTCAGAACATCATTGTAATACCATAGCAACTGCTTACACAGCTGCAGGATTTTTCATCTAATCAAACAGCCCTCGGTATTTTGCTAAAAGGTAGCTGGCAGTGGAGTTCAGTAGGTAGGGGGAAGAAACCAGAAGTGTTTTGTATGTGAGAAGTGAATTACAGAGTGGTTCTATATACAGGCTGAGGACTTTCCCTCATATATTGGAGCTGAAAGCATAAGGGTGCAGGAGACATAAAAGCGAAATCAGAGTTTGAAAAATGAAGTGGAGCTTGGGGCTGTGGTATTGCTTCATTAGGGAGCAGCAATCCATGGAGAGATGGGATCTCTCAGTAGTTCTGGCACTGGCAGATACTTAAGCCACACTCAAACACCAGATGAAGAGCTGTCAGTCTGGAGCTGCCCTGGATGGCTCCTGTAAATTGTCCTGAATGTGGCAGACAGAAGGCATTAATTTGCACCACATCCACAAACATTCACTCCCTCCACCACTGATGCTCAATAGCAGCAGTGTGTACCACCTACAAGATGCACTACAGAAAATCATCAAGATTCCTGAGATAACACCATCTAAATCAACCACCATTATCCTCTAGAAGGACAAGGGTAGCAGATATATAGGAACACCACATCGCAAGTTCCCCACCAAATCTCTCACTATCCTGACTTGTACCAACGTTCCTTCAGTGCTGTTGGGTCAAAATCCCAGAATTCCTCCTTCACAACATTATAGGTCTATCTACAGCACATGGACTGCAACAGTTCAAAAAGCAGCTCTCAAGGGTAATTAGGGATGGACAATAAATGCCGGCCAGCCAACGAAGCATACATCCAAAAGTAAGTGAAAGAAAGGCTCTGAGAGAATTTGACAGAGTGTATACTGGGAAACATTTCTTCTTTGTGGGAGTCCAGAACTAAAGCAAACAATTTAAAAGTTAGAGATCACCCAATTAAGAGGGAGATACGGAGAAGACTTTTCCCTCAGCTAGTTGCCAATATATTGAATTCTCCCCCCCAGAAAGCAATGGAGACTGAGTCATTGAATTTAGTCAAGAATGAGTTACATAACAAGGTCAAACAAGGGAATGAAGGGTCATGGGAAGAAAGCAGGAACATAGACTTGAGGCGACAATCAGACTCGTCAAGATCTTATTGAAATATGGAACTGCCTCGAGGGGCCAAATGGTGTATTCCTGCTTCTAGTTCTTATTCTTGTGTTAAACATTTAGAGTGTTAGAGCAAATGACAAAGTCAAACCAATTAATATGAGGTCAAACTTTACCAAATTGGTAATCTCTGGAACTTAAACTTTGTTCAGAACAAAGTCATAGAGAACAATTTACATTTAACCTCTTCATGCTTGCAAATTGTCATCAAAAGTTAGGCTTCTTTAAATACTCATCAATGAACCAGTGGAAACAATATTGAAATGTGCCCTTAATTGTTATATGATGGCAATGTGAGGATTAATTTGTTGAATGATCTATTGACAATTCCATTGACAGGAGGCTCCACCAGAATTTCATATAAATGATATAAATCTTCTTTGTAGCAAAGCTGTAAACATATGATAATTGATGAAAATTCTTTTCTAAACATCAAATCTTTGGCACTGAACTGTGCATCATCATTCCTGTTTAAAAGATGGATTGTAGGACCTGGAGATCCTGTTGGTGAAGACAAGGGCCATCCTCCTCCCCCCAGTACCAGCAGAAGAGACCACACCACCAGACCTTGACATCTGCTTCCAATTTGTCACGTAGGTCATTGCCAGTCTGAGGAACACCCAATAATGCAAGAGGGTAAGTGCCATCATGCTCTTTCTGCTGCCTCTCATTCACTCTATCTCTGCTACTGCGCTCACATTCCACCAAGGCTCATGGTCTCCCTTCAAAATCTTTCTTTTGTCACTCTCCCCCACTCCAAAATCCCATTCGACCAACCCTGAATGATCTTTCATCTGCCCTTTATTCAGTCAGGGCTCCTCATTTCCTTCTCCCATCTTTAGCAACATTAACAGCTGGTACCAGTTACTTTCATGTCACTTGGTCCCTCTGTTTGTCTCATTTCAGTAGAAAACTATCCACCGTAGGGTGGAGTGAACCAGTGTGGGTAGTAGGATGCCTGAGAGGATCCTGACACTATCTGGTGAGGACCATGACCATTCCTGTGATAATATTGAAACCTCCGTGACATGGCACCCTTGTCAGTAACTGTGCTGTTCTGCCTTTACTGCCAATGGGAACATATTCTTAACAGACTTGAACACCTACTCCTTTTTTGCAACACGTTCTCACTTTATTTCTCCTGCACGGACCAGTAGCATTGATACAGTCCCACCATCAAGATGATGGCTTTGCAAGACATTTCTCTTCCAGCTCTGAGGAAGAAGCAACAGATCCCTCAGAGGATGCACTGACAAGCAGCTTCCTGCAACCGTCACCAGCTCAGGTACTAACACTTCGGGAGGTGTTTTAGCCAAATTATAGTTGGGAACACATTGTGGTGAGCACATCACTGCCACAACTTAAAGATTCCATGCTGTTAACAATTCGTGACTTCATTGAAATGTACAGGAGCAGCAAGTGAGTTTGTTAGTGGCATGGGGCAATGATTCATAAGTTGGAGAAATCCACCAATGCTGTTTGCATGGCTTCTGGCTGTGTCTGTGGACAGGAAGGGGGTCTTGAACACACAGTATCTGCTGGATTTACACACGAACCTTAATTCCCTCGTTCTAACCATTGGTAAGGTTACAGAGGGGATTAGGGATTTTGACCTTACTCCAGGTGCCTCTACCCTACAGAGAGACAGGTTGGTGCCATTAGGCACCCAAGCCAAAGGAAGAACCACATCTCAGGACACTCCAGAGATAGCTGGGCCTTCCACTGCCAGCCTTTTGGCCATCCTCAGACTGGGGAGTGTGCACCTGTTTCTAGGCAGGACATATTCAGCATGTCTGGGCCCTATAAATATAAACTCTCTCAGGTTTCCTGACCAAAGCTCAAAGGCTAATGGACTGCATTTTAGGGTGTCTGTTTAATGCTATTACCCTTTGAAGACTCTCATATAGCATGGAAGCCCCCTCCCGCACAGGATGAAACAATGACCCTGCCCATTTTGTATGGTGGCTGCCATTTTTATTTTACTGCACACTTGACCACTCCTCCAGCATTACTGCTTTCCTTCTCATCCTCAATTAACTCACCCCCTTATCTGTTGAGTTGTCCCATTCACAATTGTTATCCCTTTCTTCTTTTCAGTCTGCTACTTCTAATCTTTAACTTCACGCCCACAGCAGTGGCCCCCGATAACCCAAGTGACTTGCAGATGATGGAGACCCAGGACTGGCCGTTGCTCACCTCTTGATTAGCTCCAACTAGTGATTGGTTGATTTCTGTGCAGCTCCCTGACTGACCTCAAGTAAACCCCCAGCACTGGAGAGTGCAGCACTGGAGCCATAGTACTATTCCTCAGACTCTAGCTGACTCTAGCTGGCCTGAACGGTCCAAGCCCTTTGACTGATAATGGAGGTTGCCCTTGACTTACTGTATCAGGACCTCCTGATTGAAAAGCATCTCCTTTGACTCAACTGAAGACTACTCCCCTTAGACTTTAAGACATGACCATTAGGTTTAGCATGTGCAATGCAGTTGCCAAATCTGTCACTAGCACATTGTGCAGGTGTGAGATCGACATTACAGAATGATGTAGAGCAAGCAACATGTCCATCAACTTGACTGATTACTGCTAACAACCATAACAGGATGCCTAACTTTGTGTCTGCACTAAAAGGGAAAGCAAGAGAAATGCACTGTGAGCCTTCTGCTGAAGGAAGCAAAGTGCAAAAACACAAGGCAAGGCAGGGCAATGCAGGGATACTTGGAGTATCTAAGTCAGTGCAAAGTGAGCAAATGCTGAGAGAGCAGGCAAGGAGTCCTGAAATGCACCCCAGCCCAATTCATGAGATTGTGCCTGTCCCTGTGTGCAAAATGTCCTGGTAGTAACATTCCAATGAAAGGTGCCAGCCACTCTAAAAGTGCATTGAAGTGCAGAACTGTCTTGCAAATGGATCCGAGTCATTCCATGAGCGCGCAGTGAGGTTGGTACATGTCTGAAATCAACACCTGCAGATGGGAATTTCATGTGGTCACTGCCCACGTACTACACCCTTGGCATTGGTGACTGCCATCCAAGATGGAGGTCCATAGGAGCAAGCAACAAGTTGCCAGGTACCACTCTAACTTTCATGTCAAGAGTTGTGACCGCTTAGCTTCTATCCAGCAGCTGGGAGAATGGGAAACTGCATTTCATGAGGCGAGATTAACCAATAACCATGTGTTATTGCATGCACACAGTTGTAAATAGGTCTCTCACCACTCACTGATGAAATTCCTACCTCACTATTTAGCACTTGATTAGAAAATAAGACATCATTCTCATCGAGAATCTCCTTCCTCCCAAAACCACTTCACTTCTTCAATTTTCTTGCCATCATTTTGTGGATGGGACAATTCTGCACAATGTTTTAAAATATGCAAATGTTAAGAATTTGCAAGCAGCATTTTGTTAAGTAATTATTTTCATTGCAGAATACTTAAACAAGAATTGGCATGGATGTGCATATTCTGGGAACAACAGGAATAATGTATGTTCAAGAGTGGTTTGCTAATTCTACAAAAGGCACAAATTCCATCAATAAAAGACAAATTTGGCAATTTAAAATGTACAAACAAAAGAAGGCTTATGTTATGAAAATAAGTGAAAAAAATGAGTATGGCTATTCATAATTATATACTATCAAGTTGAAATGCTTCAAATGACTCATGAAATATCACCTTGGAACACTGATACCATTTGTTCAGTTTTGAATACAGTGACTAACATTTAACTAGTTACAATAGAATTTTTTTCATCATTTCATCTGAGCAAGGGAAATGAAATTTGACGGGAAAAGAAACAAGCTGTGACTCACCTAACATTTCAAAAATAATAATCATTCAATCCCTACGGTGTTGAAACAGGCCATTTGGCCCAACAAGTTCACACCGACCCTCTGAAGAGTATACCACCCAAACCCATTCCCCTACCCTATTACTCTACATGAACTCCTCACTAATGCACCTACCCTACACATTCCTGAACACTGTGGGCAATTTAGCACGGCCAATTCACCTAACCTGCACATCTTTGGACTGTGGGAAGAAACCGGAGCACCCGGAGGAAACCCACGCAGACACAAGGAGAATGTGCAAACTCCACACAGACAGTTGCCCAAGGCTGGAAACAAACCTGGGTCCCTGGTGCTGTGCAAACTACTGAGCCACCGTGCCACCCCAGTTACGTAATTGACAAGATCAAAAAAGGAACACTATAAGACACTGAGCATTTTTTTTCTCTACAAGTCAGATTTGATGCAAGATAAAGTATTCTATATATTATTGGTGGCTCTGCACAATGGGACCTTGTTCAAGGCATTCTTGATATTTTGGCATATTTTTGGTTCCTGGAAGGTGAAGTCCAGAGCAGCTTTTAGGTTGGTCCTTGAGTTCCATCAGTCCTGAGCTGGTAAACTGCTGAGATTAACAGTTGAGGCTTGATTTAAGATTGCAGGCAATCAAGGAGAACCAGGTCAGGAGGTAGCAATGACGGGTGGGGGTGAGGAGAAGGAATAGAAAAATCAACATCTCGAAACACTTTATAAACAATGGAGTAACACATTTCCAGCTCTGATCTCCAGCATCTGCAGACCTCACTTTCTCCATAAACAATGGAGTACACTTGAAGTGTCACCACTGTCACAGCTGTCAATGTTTCCTACAATTATGAGGTTTTAACAATATTATGTTTTGGATTATTCTTTAATCTTTGGGAAAATGAAGAGGGTCATGTGGTCAGCTCTGTGGGCTGCCAGTCAGGTAGCCTTGGCACTGGGATTACTAGAGGTTAAATAAGGCTCGATTGTTTTATTGAGAAATAAGTTCAAGACAATAGCAGAGGACTATCTGATAACAGTCTCTAATGTCCCAGAAAAGTGTTGAGAATGTCATGTTCTAAGCATTAACACTTCAAACTATCCATTTAGCTACAAGATAAAAGTGAGTTGGGCTCTCACAGATTACTTGTTGGCATCTTTACCGGAATACAAGACATATGTGAATCTTGTTGGCATGGAAATGGGCTTTTGGAGTGGAAAATTTCTGAGATATCTCTGAAATCTCACAGCCTAGTTAGTCTTCCAGGATCCAGGAAAGGGATGGCAGCTAAAGGTGGCAGGACATCGTGCTTCATAGCATTGTAATGCAGGTAGAAGCTCACACTTGGTTCAGAAAGACCAACAAATGAGGCTAGAATATTTCTCGAGTATTAGCTAGAGGATGAAGTGACCAGTAATAGTTTTACCATGGCACATGGAGATCATTTCTGGCATTAGAAGTCTCAATGTCTATAAAAGAAAAGAAGTGTAACCGTAGATCTGGAAGAGTCAGAGTTGATTTAATTGAAACATGTTGGCAAAAATGAGGACTGCAGATGCTGGAAATTAGAGTCAAGATTAGAGTGTGCTGGAAAAGCACAACAGGTCAGGCAGCATCCGTAGAGCAGAAAAATCGACATTTTGGGCAAAAGCCCTTCATCCTCATCCCTGATGAAGGGCTTTTGCCTGAAACGTCAATTTTCCTGCTCCTTGGATAGAACATAGAACATAGAAGAATACAGCGCAGTACAGGCCCTTTGTCCCTCGATGTTGCGCCGATCCAAGCCCACCTAAACTACACTAGCCCACTATCCTCCATATGCCTATCCAATGCACGTTTAAATGCCCATAATGAAGGAGAGTCCACCACTGCTACTGGCAGGGCATTCCATGAACTCACGACTCGCTGAGTAAATAATCTACCCCTAACATCTGTCCTATACCTACCCCCCCTTAATTTAAAGCTATGCCCCCTTGTAATAGCTGACTCCATACGTGGAAAAAGATTCTCACTGTCGACCCTATCTAAACCCCTAATCATCTTGTACACCTCTATCAAGTCACCCCTAAACCTTCTTTTCTCCAATGAAAACAGCCCCAAGTGCCTCAGCCTTTCCTCATACGATCTTCCTACCATACCAGGCAACATCCTGGTAAACCTCCTCTGCACCCGTTCCAGTGCCTCCACATCCTTCCTATAGTGTGGCGATCAAAACTGCACACAATACTCCAGATGCGGCCGCACCAGAGTCTTATACAACTGCAACATAACCTCAGTACTCCGGAACTCAATTCCTCTACCAATAAAAGCCAGTACGCCATATGCCTTCTTCACCGCACTATTTACCTGGGTGGCAATTTTCAAAGATTTGTGTACATGGACACCAAGATCTTTCTGCTCATCCACGCTACCAAGTATCCGACCGTTAGCCCAGTACCCCATCTTTTTATTACTCTTACCAAAATGAATCACCTCACACTTAGCTACATTGAACTCCATTTGCCACCTTTCTGCCCAGTTCTGCAGCTTATCAATATCCCGCTGTAACCTGCCACATCCTTCCTCACTGTCTACCACTCCTCCGACTTTCGTATCATCCGCAAACTTGCTCACCCAACCTTCTAACCCTTCCTCCAGGTCATTTATAAAAATGACAAACAGCAATGGTCCCAAAACAGATCCTTGCGGAACACCACTAGTGACAGCACTCCAAGATGAACCTTTGCCATCAACTACTATCCTCTGTCTTCTTCCAGCCAGCCAACTCCTAATCCAAACCTCCAACTCACCCTCAATGCCATACCTCCGTATTTTTTGCAGTAGTCTACCATGGGGAACCTTATCAAATGCCTTACTAAAATCCATATACACCACATCTACTGCTTTCCCCTCGTCCACCTCCTTAGTCACCTTCTCAAAGAATTCAGTAAGGTTTGTGAGGCACGACCTGCCCTTCACAAAACCATGCTGACTATCCTTGATCACATTATTCCTATCCAGATGTTCATAAATCCTATCCCTTACAATTCTCTCTAAGATTTTACCCACAACAGAAGTGAGACTCACCGGCCTATAGTTACTAGGGTTATCCCTACTCCCCTTCTTAAACAAGGGAACCACATTTGCTAGCCTCCAATCTTCTGGCACTACTCCTGTAGACAACGAGGACATAAAAATCAAGGCCAATGGCTCTGCAATCTCCTCCCTTGCTTCCCAGAGAATCCTAGGATAAATGCCATCAGGCCCAGGGGACTTATCTATTTTCACCCTTTCCAGGATTTCCAACACCTCTTCTCTACATACCTCAAAGCCATCCATTCTACTTAATTGTGACTCGGTACTCACATCAACAACAATGTCCTGTTCCTGAGTGAATACTGACGAAAAGTATTCATTCAGTGTCTCCCCAATCTCTTCAGCCTCCACACGCAACTTCCCACTACTATCCTTGACTGGACCTATTCATACCCTAGTCATTCTTTTATTCCTGACATACCTATAGAAAGCCTTAGGGTTTTCCCAAATCCTACCAACTAAGGACCTTTCATGTCCCCTCCTTGCTGCTCTTAGCGCCCTCTTCAGGTCCTTCCTGGCTACCTTATAACTCTCAATCGCCCCAATTGAACCTTCACGCCTCATCTTTACATAAGCCGCCCTCTTCCATTTAACAAGGGATTCCAATTCCTTATTAAACCACGGCTCCCTCACACGACCCTTTCCTCCCTGCCTGACGGGTACATACTTATCAAGGACACTCAATAGTTGCTCCTTGAACAAGCTCCACATATCAATTACACCCTTGCCTTGAAGCTTACTTTTCCAGGCCACACATCCTAAGTCATGCCTCACCGCATCATAATTTCCCTGCCCCCAGCTATAACTCTTGCCCTGTAGTGCACTCTTATCCCTCTCCATCACTAGAGTAAAAGTCACCGAATTGTGGTCACTGTCCCCAAAGTGCTCACCTACCTCTAATTCTAACACCTGGCCTGGTTCATTACCCAGAACCAAATCCAGTATGGCCTCACCTCTTGTTGGCCTATCTACATATTGTGTCAGGAAACCCTCCTGCACACATTGGACAAACACTGACCCATCTAACGAACTTGAGCTATAGCTTTCCCAATCAATATCAGGAAAGTTAAAGTCCCCCATAACAACCACCCTATTACTTTCACTCTTCTCTTGAATCATCCTCACAATCCTTTCTTCTACGTTTCTAGGACTATTAGGGGGCCTGTAAAAAACTCCTAACAGGGTGACCTCACCTTTCCTATTCCTAACCTCAGCCCAAACTACCTCTGATGGCGAGTCTTCATCCATCATCCTTTCCACAGCTGTAATACTATCTTTGACAAGCAATGCCACACCTCCCCCTCTTTTGCCCCCACCTCTGACCCTACTAAAACATTTAAACCCTGGAACCCTGGATGCTGCCTGACCTGCTGTGCTTTTCCAGCACCACTCTAATCTTGACATAGATCATTTTGGACTGATTCAGGGATAGTTGAATGACAACTTAAGGATAATGTGGTGGTGGACTGGTGGTAATGTCATTAGGCTTGTAATCCAGAACCCCATCTTCTGGGAATATGGCTTCAAAACTGATCATGATAAACGGTGAAATTTGAATCTGGAGTTAATTTAGGAGTCTGATTGTGACCAAGTAGCCACAGTCAATTGTTATAAAAACCCATTTGGTTTGCTAATGACCTTTAGGGAAGAAGATCTGCCATTTATACCTGGTCTCGCCCATCTGTGACTGCAGCAGTCAGCAGTGTGCTTGACTCTTAACTACCCTTTCGTCAATTAGAGATGGATACTTGCTGGCCTGTGCAGCAATGCCCACATTCATTGAATGAATTAAAAAATAAATACCTGTGAAGTGCTTTTTCACGGTTTTACTAAAATTAAGAATAAGGATCTATGTCATTCTATGGTTTAATGTACATATTGTCTGCAAAGGTTCAATAGTGCTGTTTTTAGCCTTTTGTTACAGTACAGTATTGTTCACTTATGTAAGGATGGTTATGCATTTGAACTTATGGGGAGTGTTTATGATGCTAATACCTGAGGAAAGGCTAGACAGGCTAGGCCTGTATCTTCTGGAAGAGTCAGAGTTGACTTAATTGAAACATAAAAGATCCTGAGGGAATTTGAATTGGTGGCTGTTGAAAGCATGTTTCCTCTTGTGGGAAAATCTGGAACTAGGGGTAGCTCATTTAGGACAGAGAGGAGGAAATAATTTTTTGCTCTCAGTGGCTTATGATTCACTGGAATTCCCTTTATCAAAAGGCAATGGGTACAACATCTTTAAATATCTTTAAAGTAGAGGGAGATAAATTCCTGATTACACAACAAGTCAAGGGTTATTGGAATTTGCAGAAACATAGAGTTTAGGTTAAACTCAGATCAACCATGTTCTTGATAAATGGCAGAGAAGGCTCAATGGACCAAGTGTCCTACTCTTATTCCTTGTTGGGCAGTTTCTAAAATCTTAAAATGTAAAGTCATCCTTTCAGCAATTAATTAGAAGTCCAAATTCCTTTTTAAAAGCTATGCCTACACACACAGCAAATTCCCACAGACAGCAATGTGATAATGACCAGGTAACTATTCTGTGATGTTGGTTGAAAGATAAATAGCTCCTATTTCCTTCATCAAAATAGTTCCATAAAATTATTCACATCCATTATGATATCTTACGTGATTAATATTTAGAACATGGATTTTAAACTAATGGCATTTGACCTGTGTGTATGAGGAGGTTAAATGATTAATTTATTTATTTATGGGGACATTAGTATTTCAAAACCAACATGAGAGAGAATCCTTGGAGTGATGATGGGAATTTGTTTGCATTATGAGTGTTTTACATACAGACAGAGTAAACATTGAAGAGCATTAGCTTGCTTTCAGTTAGAAGAATTGACAATTGATTTTTTTTCAAAATATCATCTACTTAGCCAGATTTCAGTCTGAGGTGTGAGCTGTACAGAAATAAAATCAACTAGGATCATATTACACCTGAGATAACAAACAGGATTAACTTTCAGGCAAAAAGCATCAGCTCCATTAGTGCAGTTTTCCCACTTTAGTCAGTGGAGAGTCAATCGAATTTTATAGGAAAAAGTGAGGACTGCAGATGCTGGAGATCAGACTTGAGAGTTTGGTGCTGAAAATACATAGCAGCTGAGGCAGTATCTAAGGAGCAGGAGAATCACGTTTCGGGCATAAGCCCTTCCTCATTCCTGATGAAGGGCTTATGACCGAAATGTCGACTCTCCTGCTCCTCAGATGCTGCCTGACCTGCTGTGTTTTTCCAGCACCACAATCTCGACAATTGAATTTTATGCTTATTTCCTCAAGGGATTATTGAATCCAGAAACATGTGACTCAAAGGTAAGACTGCCAGCTACTAAGTCACAACTTATATTTTAAGAGATAGGGATTGAGGTGTGGGAAAAGGGTCAATCAGAGTTGGAGTGGGAGTGGTGATAGCAGTGCAGCCAGCAGAATGCTACATAGTGAATGTCGGGTTAAGAAAGCCCTCATGCTTCCCCAGGATCTAAACTCTATTATCTGTTGGAAGGATCACCTTTGGGTTGTACATAAGCAGGTTTTGTCAGGACAAATTCCAATCTTTCAGTTGGCTTTGAGATAGGGATTAGGCCCATTATTTGCATTTTAAAAGCCTTAACATCTATTTCAGATGTGAGAGCTGCACCTCAACGTTTGGCCTTGTCCAAACTGGATAGTGGCTCACATCTAACTGATAATGAACATGTACTTCCTATCAACCATGTTGGACAGTTGGGAGGCTGGCGAGCACGCAAAAGGCATTGAATTACAACAGCGTTTCTAAGTCACAATGTTGTGCAGATTAAGAGTACATACTTCAGTTGAATGTTGTAATAACAGTAAACAGCCAAGAGGGTATGGCATTCTGCAGTTTGCTACTGACTTTATAATCCAGAGGTCTGAATGAACAACTTTATAACATGGGCTTAAATGACACCACAGTAACTGGGGAGTTGAAATGAACAATATAAATGTTAAAATGTTGCTGAAAAGAAAGAAATGAAAGAAATATTTTCAAGCTTTTCACATTTCTGGAATTATCCAGGAGTTTAGGGATCCTACAGTGTCCCATTGCTATGTTTATGGCAAAGCCTTGATCAATCAGAGTCAAGTTGCCAACACACCCTTTTCTCCTTTATTTTGAAATCGATGAATGCAAGATGAAAAGTTTCAGCAACATGTCTCTCTTTCAGCAATAGTCAAATTCTGTACTGCCAAGTGACTCAAAGAAAAATCTAGCACCACCTGTAGTGACTATGAAATTGTAACATTGTTGTAAAAATCCATTTAGTTCACTTTTCTATCCTTTAAAGAAGGAAATTTGCTGACATTATACTGTCTGGCCTCTATGTGACTCCAGATCCAGAGGAATGCGTTTGTCTTTTAACTGCCCTATGGAATGACCTAACAAGCCAATTGATTGTACTCAGGAAGGTGGTCCACCACTGTCTACTGAAGGTCAAGTAGCCAGGTGATAAATGCCTGGTTTACCATTGATGCCCTCACATGATGAATGAATTAGAAACAATATTTGGGTAAAGTCATTGAGATTGTTCATTATGTGAGAATGAATCTGCAAACAGTCCGTACTTTAAAAGTGTTTGATATCACTGATATAATGTGAATAGGAAGAATGAAGTAACCAGGACTATCTTGTACACTTGTACTTCTGAAATGGACACTGACATTGATTGAAAGTTTTGGTGTGAATGAGTGCCATTTGCTTTGAGAACAAATAGTTTTGTTCATAAGGGCTTGCTTAGCTCAGTTCACTAGAGTGTGATGGAAAATAAATTTACCAGCATTGGTTCAGTTGCCAGAGTGGTTATGGTAGTTCATGGAGGCCTGTGCAGTGATTACACACAAGCCATGCATAACCAATATTTTCTGTCCAATGGAGAGAGATGACCATGGAATCTTCCTTTGTTCTTAATTTTTCCAGGCTATAGGCATTGAGTATGAAGTATCAGGGTTATATGGAGGGCTGAATCATGGCAAGAAATGTTCAAAACTCTCAATATATTTTTTAAAAGTGCATATTGTAAATTAAACTGGCCACTGCAGCTGCTGTGAGTTTTTTTCCCTGTTTCTTGCTTGCAGATGCTTATTCCATCTTGTGAAAATCTCTCATTGTCTGAATTTGAATAAATTGTTGGCAGGTCCTTTCCAAACAGGATTTACAGGCAAATCCGCATTCGGTGCATAAGAATTTATGCATTGGCATTGTTATATGAGAACATAACCATTTTCCATTCTATGTTCATTGAGCCAACTAGTTATTTTGTCAGGCTATATCCCTACGAACTGAGATGTTGATACACTATCCTGCTGTATACAGATGGGTTTACTGCTGTGCTGTACAGGAGGCCACACTAGGAAGAACTCCAATGGATCTGGAACTTATCCCCCCAAAATAGTGGAGAAGTAAAAAATGACGATGCTCAAAGCCAAAAGGCAGCTGAAGAATCTTAAGTGACTTCCACTCACCAGCAACCCATATAGTGCAGTGAAGATCCTGAAGTACATGATTGGTGGGAATCATACCAAGAATTAGTTTCTCTTAAAGTTCCATTAAATATTTACCAGTTACTTTGGTAGTTTGCATACAAAAACATGACTTGAATCAGGTATATCCAATGATATGTTTGGTGAAAGAGATTTAGAAATCATTTTTTTCAATGATTATATATTTAGTTTATGACAAGAGAATTAAAAGGATACTTCTGGTTTCGTTTTTGATTTGAATATGTTCTGAATTGAAATGTCCATTGCCTTATTATGGGGATGAAGAATCGCTGGACCCAAAACGTTAACTCTATTTTCTTCCCATAGATGCTGCCAGACGTACTGAGTTTCATGGACAATTTCTGTTTTGTTTCAGATTCCCAGCATCTGCAGTTTTTATTTCATTTCCCTATTATGGGCCTCTAGGTAACAGAAGTCCAAAATTCAAAGATAATTTGGACTAGAATGATGATGTTATTTAATCCTGGATGTGATGGTTTAGAATGCTTACTTTGGTGCATTACAATAATGTTAAAATGACAGGTCCTTGACTACTACACTTTTTCTGGATGCTGCCCAGAGCTTTCTGTATATTAATATTAGTGGCCCTCTCCTCCTACGGAAAGGAAAATATTGACCGCGTTATAGTACATTCATGAGAACAAACAAGTGAATTTCTGATTAATATCATCTTCACAATACATATTGCTATGCAATTAATAACCGTGCAACATTAGCAAGGGAACAATCACAATGCTGCTGTTAATAATCTATGTTAAATTGCTTAAGATTTCACTTATGAAATCAATTGCCTTGAAGATCTAAGCTTGCTGCAATTGATGAAACAATATTTTATCAAACCCTCTGACAAAGGTCAAGTTTATTGGTAACAGCTGTAGCCTGGTCATTGCTTCATACTTATTATGATATTGCTATCGGAGTCCGGATATCAAAAGTAATAATTGGGACATTTTTGAGATGCTAATCTAATTCTGACATTTAAACCATAATATTGAGTGAGTTTGTTCCAAGCAAGGAACTCAGTTGAATAGAATCACCAACTGGTCAGGTCCACCCCCCCCAATAACCCACCCTCCTGTCCTGGCACCCACCCCTGCACCGCAGGAATTGCCAAACCTGCACTCACACCTCCTCCCTCACCACCATCCAAGGCCCCAAAGGAGCCTTCCACATCCATCAAAGTTTCACCTGCACATCCACCAATGTCATTTATTGTATCCATTGCTCCTGATGTGGTCTCCTCTACATTGGGGAGACTGGACGGCTCCTCGCAGAGCACTTTAGGGAACATCTCTGGGAAACCCGCACCAACCAACCCCACCACTCCGTGGCCCAACATTTCAACTCCCCTCCCACTCTGCCAAGGACATGCAGGTCCTGGGCCTCCTCCACTGCCGCTCCCTCACCACCCGATGCCTGGAGGAAGAATGTCTCATCTTCCGCCTCAGAACACTTCAACCCCAGGGCATCAATGTGGATTTCACCAGTTTCCTAATTTCCCCTCCCCCCACTCACCCATCCCCACCCCCATTCACAGCAGCTGGACTTTGAGATCATTGTGCTCAATTCGCAATTTGAGTCTTGGTTAGGACGATGAGAATTTGGAACATTGCACAGTAATATTTCTTTGACTCCAGCTCTACTATGACCAGCTTATTTACAGCAAACATAAGTGCAAGCTGAAGTGGAACATAGCAATGTCCAGAGAGTTTTAGCAACATTTAAGATCTGGATAGAAACAGAGAAGGAGGCCATTTGGCCCATTGTGTCTGTTCCAGCTCCTGAAAGAGCTATCCAGCTGGTCCCATTCTCTTGGCTTATCTCAGTGGACTTCTCAATTCATTACTTTCAAATAATAACTGATAACAGAATTAAAATAAAATTACTGCAATGTCAAATCTAAACAGACTGTCACACAAACTGCACCTCACTGACATCTGATTACTTTGGGAAGTTGTCAAGAAATAATTCATTATCATACATCTTCCAGCTCAGCACTGTCTTCATGACCTGTCCTACCTGCCAATCTCCCTTCCCACCTATCCACTCCACCCTCCCCTCTGACCTATCACCTCCATCCCCACCCCCATTCACCTATTGTACTCTCTGCTACCTTCCCCCACCCTCCTCTCTGACCTATCACCTCCATCCTCACTCCCATTCACCTATTGTACTCTTTGCTACCTCCTGCCCAGCCCCACCCACCCCATTTATCTCTCCACCATGGAGGCTTCCTGCCTCTATTCCTGATGAAGGGCTTTTGCCCGAAACGTTGATTTTCCTGCTCCTTGGATGCTGCCTGACCTGCTGTGCTTTTCCAGCACCACTCTGATCTAAACACTAGAATCACAACAGCTAATCACAGCAGCTGGACTTTGAGATCATTGTGCTCAATTCACAATTTGAGTCTTGGTTAGGACGATGAGAATTTGGAACATTGCACAGTAATATTTCTTTGACTCCAGCTCTACTATGACCAGCTTATTTACAGCAAACATAAGTGCAAGCTGAAGTGGAACATAGCAATGTCCAGAGAGTTTTAGCAACATTTAAGATCTGGATAGAAACAGAGAAGGAGGCCATTTGGCCCATTGTGTCTGTTCCAGCTCCTGAAAGAGCTATCCAGCTGGTCCCATTCTCTTGGCTTATCTCAGTGGACTTCTCAATTCATTACTTTCAAATAATAACTGATAACAGAATTAAAATAAAATTACTGCAATGTCAAATCTAAACAGACTGTCACACAAACTGCACCTCACTGACATCTGATTACTTTGGGAAGTTGTCAAGAAATAATTCATTATCATACATCTTACTTGAAACAGAAGGTTGCTAGTAAACTTTAACAATGATTTAAAAAAATCTTAGGAATCTCTGAAGAGAAAAATATTCAAATATGCATGTATTAAAATTAAACATAAAGAAAACAAAACACATCTTTATTTAAATGCTGATTGCCATTTGCTGATTTACCAAGAATCCTTGAACAAACTTTTTCTTCTGTAAAAAGGAAATCATCTAGCTGGTAAATGACAAAGTTTAAAAACTGAATGAACTTCTGTGAATTTGTAAATTTAAATGATTAAAATAAATTCTTTTCTCAGCCTACAGTTTGTAAAATGCCCTCATGCGGTTAATATGCTTGTATTTTCCATGGCAGATGGTGTTACATGCAAATAGATAAATTATAAAGTGGTGAGTCATCATGTTTTACCATGCTTCTCTTTATTTCTCAGCAATATCATCCGAAGACATAACTTAATGTTCCAATGTGTGCTGTATATGTCTAATTCTACCTTAGCACCTCCACTTTTAGTTACCTCACTCCTGTTGATTTGTGACATTGCTTGATCAATGCCACTCCTGAATAAGCTACAATCTCCTCCAATTAAAAAAAAGGTAGACAGAAGCCATTGTTTTCAGTCTTCTCCATGAATTAATTCCTACTATCTCGGGCTGTATCATTGCATTCTCAGCATCCTATCAGATTCAGAGAAGGACTTCCAAACCCATGTCCTCTCAATCGCTAAGGCTGTCTAATTCCACCTCTGTCATATAGACCATTCTCCACTCCTGCTCAGCCCACCTGCTGCTGAAACACTTATTACCTCTGGACTTGCTACTGACAATGTTCTCTTGATTGACCACTTCCTCTCTTCATAAATTTGCTGGCACCCAAATCTCTGTGGCCTGTTTTTAAATTCACATTAAATTCCATCCACCCTCCTATGTTTGCTAATTTACATTTATTCCTGCCCTGGAAGAGCTTTGAGTTTAAAATTCTCTGTTCAAAAGCTTCTGTGGTCTCGCCCTATCACTGTAATGTGTAACAATACAATAAGTAACTTAGGTCCCTACGTTCCCTCAGTCCTGGCCTCTTATGTATGCTTGGTTTCCGAAGCCTATCCATTAATGACTGTATCTTCAGCTGCCTGGAAAATTTGGGAATTCTTTCTCTAAATCTCTCTCCTCAATTTTATTTTAATATTCATTCACAGGACATGGGCACTGTTGGCTGGGCTATCATTTATTACCCATCCTTAATTAACCTTGAGGAGATAGTGGTGAGCTGCCTACTTGAACCACTGTAATCCACTTGTTGTTAGGTAGTGAGTTCCAGATTCTCTCCTTTAACACATGTACAAAGCTTACATATTTATTCATGTTTTTAATATATCTTTCTTGGCTGAAGATCAATTTTTTTTGACAACAGCTTTGTGAAATGCCTTGAGGCCAGTAAAGGTGCTAAATCTAATGCCAAATCTTTTCATTAGTATAATTATATTAGTGTTAGTATTGTCAAAATTGTCAGTTGAATGTTTTGGTACAGCCAAAAAAATATCATTTCCAGTCATCTAGTGTGGATAATACGAAGTTGAAGTTTGATTCAGCATGATATTTCAACAGCCCTGCAACAAAATATTCAATTCTCCAATTCCACCTGAAAAAGGTGAAATTCACAGTATTTTGAGAAATATGCATAAGGCCAATTGAATAATGAAAACATTGAGGTATTGCAGTGGTTACTGTTGATAGTCAAAACATATAGCGTCACAGAGTGATGAATTACATAGGTTACACACTTATGCTAATCACTTTCCGATCTCCATTGTTTAGAGTCATAGAGTTTTTATAGCACAGAAAGAGGCCATTTGGCCCATCATGTTCCATGCATTTCATCAAACACCCATCTCTTTCTTAATCATTTTCCACCTGTAACTTTGTTTTCCATAGCATTTAAAATGTTTATAGCATTAAAAATAATTATTAAGAACAAATGAAATCTGTTGGCTGACTAAAAGTAAAGTCACTATTGTGCTACTCTTTCAATAGAGAGAGAAACACATGACTAGTGGCTGTTTAAACTGAGGATCATTACACTTCAGGTAAGGGAAGAAGTTAAGGAGGAAAGCCCTTCATGCTAACTTCAATTCGTACAGGAATTGACCCCATTCTGTGAACATCACCAGCCATCTGGTCAACTGAGCTAACTGACTCCCTGGTTGACTACATGGATGCAAGCGACAGTTTAGAAAGAAGCTGTGTTTCATGAGCAGAGGTCTCATTTTCAAGCAGACCAAAGAACAGGAATTATTTAGGAGGAGAAAAAATATGTTTTTGAAAAATAAATCTGGTCAATAGTGTTTGCACAAGTGCAATTATATTGATTAATTGTTGAAAAGTAATTTCAATCTTAATTTGTTTTCACATTAAGATGCAGAGGATTGTGTAAATCGCCTGCCTTTTAGGACTAGTAAAATACAGGTTTCATTATGTGTGAACTTACAATCTGCAAGCCAACTGTTTCCTCCCTTCCCTTAAACCATATCTGCACACTTCTGTTTAAACTCATTTTGATTTGTCTGCACATGTAGAGTCCCCAGAACTGGCCAGGTTTCCATGAGATGTAGAATTTACCTAGGTGATGAACATTTATACTCAGCGTTCAGAGCAATATTTGTTCATTTGAAATGTCTTTCATAAAGTTTAAAGCACTTAGATTTAATGAAAATATCAAAATAGCAATACAGTTTAAAACCATCTTCTATTTGATCACAGGACCATAATATTATTTCTTTTGGGTTTAGACATTTCCTGGTGTCCTATACCTTGAACAACTTTGTAAACAAAATGCTCTGGGATTTTCAGAGACCTTCATGATGCGAAGAACCTGAAGGGCAATAATATCACTGCACACAATCCTTTCACAAATTGAATGACTCAAATGATCATTACTCAATTTAAATCGTAAAAATAAAAGCTGACTAGGATAACTGCTAAAGGTACATTGAAATGTATTCACGCAGGAAAAGACCATTAGACTCTCCTCCTAAATTGCACTGATATCATACTTCAGAAATACCTCATTGGCTACTGTAACAGCTTCGGGATTTTATTTTTATTTCACTCATGGGATATGGGTATGACTGGTTTTACCAACATTTTTTGTCCGTGCCCAGTTGTATTTGAGAAGGTGGTGGTGAGCTGCATTCTTGAAGCACTGCAGTCCATGTGCTGTAGGTGGACCCACGATGCTGTTAGGGAAGGATTTCTAGGATTTTGCTCCAGCGACTCTAAAGGAATGCTGATGTATTTCCAAGTGGCAATGGTGTTTTTTCCACATTTCTGCTGCCTTTCTCCTTCTAGATGATGCGGAGGTGCCAGTGTTGGACTGGGATGGACAAGATCAGAAGGCAGACGACACCGGGTTATAATCCAACAGGTTTATTTGAAATCACAGCCTTTGTCACCTTTAACATTTGAAATCTTTGAATTACCCCTTACATTTCTCAATCCAGAAAATGCAACCCTAGTTTGTGTAATCTCTTTTGAGGCTCAGATATCACTGTGTGAATCTACACTGTATTCCTTCCTAAGCCAATCTATCCTTCCCAAGGATGGTGCCCAGAGCTGCTAGCGGTATTCCAGATAATTGTACAAGTCCCAGTGTTACATTTCATTTTTTCCTCATTCAATGTTCTGATATTCTTGACTACAAAATGTTTTGGAGATTACTTTAGCTTTTCATCCTTGAAAAGTAATATACATCAAAGGCTGCATTTTCCTATTGGCAAGACCTAATTTGGGGGGTGGGGGACATTTGCTCAGATCCAGTCCAGGGGAGTAATATTCTCTGAGGTCACAGTCTCATGAAGGGTGGTGGTAGTGCTATTGATGTCACAGGCCCCATTAGAGGGCTTGCAAGTCTGGGGTCATGGCAATGTCACCAGGAGAGTAGATACTGATAAGGCAAGTTACTGAGCAAGGGGATGCCTCAACATTGAATACCTTTGATCTAAACATCAGATTTCAGAGAAGTCAAGCCATAATTATCTGAGATGAGAGGGAAAAGTCCTCGGGCAAAAGCGCTTGAGCCATTGGTGCTGGCGTTCCTGCCCATGGTTCCCTCTTTTAGGTTGAAGCATTGGGTTCTGGTAGCCACTGGTCTGCTGCAGGGAGGCTGCCTTTTGCAGAGATGGAAATCTTGTCACGTGGTACAGGGCCTCCCTCTGCCTGCACTAAAATGACCGGGCATCTGCAAAATTACCTCGAACTGACACTGTTCGCCTCACTGTTCAGCAGGCAGCTGACCCATTTCCCAGAAGTAAAAACCAGTACAATTTGATAAAGACACATACTAGCCTGACTAATCTTAAACATCTCAAAATGGAGTTCTCCTGTGTAAAACAGTGACAGGGTCAATCAGAGTCAATATGGATATTTGAACCATGCTGGACAATTCTACTGGAAATTTTTGAGGATGTAATGACTAGAGTTGATAAAAGGAGCCAGTGGGAGTAGTTTATTTAGATTTTCAGAAGGCTTTCAAAAAGGTCCCATGTAAGAGAATGTTATGCAAACACTTGGGATTGAAGGCAGTGTTGTGACATAGCTCAAGAACGGGTTGGCAGACAGAAAGCAAGATTAAGTAGAAATACATTAGTCATTCTGCCAATGGTAGGCAGTATGATTTGGACAAGTTGAATGAGTGAAAAAATGGATGGCAGATTAAGTATATTGTGAATAAGTGAGGTATTCATTTTTGTAGCAAAAACAGAAAAGCAGATTATTATCTGAATGGTGATAGATTGAGAAGGGCAGAGGTGCAACACTATCTGGGTGTTCTTGTACACCTTTGCTGGAAGTAAAGATGGAGGTGCAGTAGTTGGTGAAGAGGGTGAATGGCGTGTTGGCATTCATAATGAGAGCATTTGGGTATAGATATGTCTTGCTGCAACGGTACATGGCATTGATAAGATCACACCTGGAGTATCGTGCGCTGTTTTAGTTGCCTTATCAGAGGACAGATGTTCTGGTTATGGATGCAGTGCAATGAAGGTTTACCAGACTGATTCCTCGAATGGCAGGACTGATATGTGAAGACAGACTGGACTGGTTAGGACTGTATTAAATGGCGCTTAGAAGAATGAGGGAGAATTTCATAGAAACGTATACAATTCTAACATGAGTGGACAGGGTAAATACAGAAAGATGTCCTCGATGGCTGGGAAGTCCAATAACCAAGGTCACAGTCTATGGATATGTGGTAGGCCATTTAGGATTGAGATGAGGAGAAATTTGTTCATCCAGATGATGTAAGCCGGGGGTGAGGTGGGGGGGGATAGGAAGTTGAGGCCAAAACATTGAATGTTTTCTAAAAGGAGTTAAATATAATTCTTGGATCGAAAGGGTTCAAAATGTATGGAGAGAAAGCTTGAAGAGGATATTGAGTTGGATGATCAACCATGATATTGAATGGCAGTCTAGACTTGAAGGACTGAATGGTTTACACTTGGTCCTATTTTCTATGTTTCTATGACAGTTGTTGGCCATGGCCAGGGTATGAGTTAGATTTTAACCTTTTCTTAATATCCTCTGCTGAAGTGCCATCTGAAGTGCTTCTACAATCTCACCCTGACAGTGGCAGCAATTGCCTGCCCTGTCTTCATTCTGAGGCAGCCACTCTTCCCATAATTTCCAATCCTTGGCCTCCTCAAGCTGGATTTTTTTTGCTAAATGTAACAATAAACGTTTTATGAGTGGTACATGTTATTCATGCAATAAAATTGTTGTAACATATCCAAAAGAACAGATTTTGACCTTAATAATTAATGGGGTTAACAATGCTGAATTCTCCATTTACATGGGCATTACAATTGATCAGGAATTTAACTCAACCAACAATTTTAATATTCCATAGAATATTGCATTCCGTGAGCAGACATGTTCTTCATTTGCCTCAGTCAAAAACTTTTTTCCCCTAAATTTGGCTTCCAAACTTCTGAATTTTTCTGGATATGCTTTTCCAATGGTGACACTAACACTCAGTTACTATTTCTGAACTGCTTATTAGTTACTAAAAATCAAGGTAACTTAACAGCTCCTCTTCTATCCCTGCACTTCTAAGACTGGGTCTGCATATTGGTTCTACTGTTTTTTTCAGGTTCAGATATAACCTGGATCCTGGTTATAATTTCACTCCCTTCAGGGATGGCTCAATGGTTAACATTGCTGCCTCACACTGCCAGGGACCTGGGTTTGATTCCAGCCTTGATTTACTGTCCATGTGGAGTTTGCATATTCTCCCAGTAATTGCTTGGGTTTCCACTGGGTGCTCTGGTTTATTCCCATAGTTCAAATATGTGCAGGTTAGGGGAGAAGCTGATTCTGGATGGGATGCTCTTTGAATGGGTTGGTGCAGATGGCTGAATGGCCTCTTTCAACATTGTAGGGATTCTAGGTACATTTCTGTGGATCTTCTAGTAGCATCCAACTTTGCTGTTACTTTCTTCTGCACCGCAATTAATATTGTATGCCTCAAGAGCCTTTATCACTAATGAAATGTCTCCACCTTACTCAACACCCAGAATGAGAGAGCTTACCAAAAGCAGCTTGACATTTTCCAGAACAGGAAGTGAGCACTTGTGGGTGAAGGCAATGAGGAAAAGTTCCCCCACTGCTACTGTAATGTAGGCCTGGACTTCCAGTCCTCACAAGAGGGCATCACTGAAACCCATATCAATAAGAAGGGTCCATTCACTAAGAATGCACCGATCTGGGCCTGATCAACACATTCTGAACAGGCATTGTGACTCAGATGAAGATGCATTGGACCATTTTTATTTACAGAGACTACTTGCACTTCAACAGGAAATATGACTGTTTTGAGAAGTGACAGAAGAACATCTCTGTGCATCTATCACCCTACTTCAGGGATATGTGGAATGGGACAGTGTGATTGGGGGGGAGGGATTATCAGCCTCTCAGAAAGACTGTACATTTCAATGTCCTCAAGTCATCAAACATACAAGAGCCAAGAACCAATTCTAAACTTTTTGAATATGATTGTGAAGAGAATCAGCCAAGATAAAGTGTTTGTGAACAGACAAAACAAACAAAACCTCCATCTGTGTGCACTCGAATAATTTCCATTCAAGTAGTTTCTGGACTTCACTAACTGAACTTAAGAATATCTAAGAATAAGAAATAGCAAAGTGAGTAGACTGTTCAGCTCATCAAGTTATTCCACCATTCAATAAGATCATTACTGATTTGATTAAACCATTTCTTGCCTGCCCTCCATTACCCTTATGGATTCCCTTGCAGATCAAAATTTAACCTGGCCTTGAATGACCCAACCTCCAGTGACCCTGTTGTCTGTGCAGAATTCTGAAGTTTAATGACTCTTTGAAAGAAAAAAATCCTCTTTACCTCCTTCTTCCATGGAAGGTCCATTATTGAACTCCAGTATGTATATATGTACCCCTCTGAATAGCCAAGGTCTTTTCCCAGGGCAGGGGAGTCCAAAACCAGAGGGCATAGGTTTAAGGTCAGATGGGAAGAATTTAAAGGGGACCTGAGGGTCAACATTTTCACATAGAGGGTGGTGCATATATGGAACAAGCTGCCAGAGGAAGTGGTAGAGGTGATTACAATTACAACATTTAAAAGAAATTAGGACAGGCACATGGATAGGAAAGGTTCAGAGGGATATGAGCCAAATGCAGGCAAATAGGACTAGTTCAGTTTGGTATACCCGGTCGACATGGATGAGCTGGGCTGAACGGTCTGTTTCTGCACCCTATAACTCTATAAAACAGCAACTCCAAATGTACAATTCTACTCTCTCGCTAACCCAATGTCCCCAGTTAGGGCTAACTTTGCCAACCCTCCAATGCCTCTCAGTGTTTACTGTGTGGTCTCTGCAAGTAAATCAGCTCACACTGTGCACTCTCGGCATATCCCACCAAAATGTCCATTCATTTATGAACAAGATCTCGCTGGCTGTTAGTATATCAAGGATGATGGTCTCAATGTCGTGGCCTTCTCTAGTGACTTATTTGCTCTCCACAATCAATGCTCTGTTACCCAGTAAAATCATTGCTTTACTCCCACTCAGGCCATTCCTCCTTAAACATACCTTAGTTACACTCGTTATCTCTAATGGGTGAATGGATATGGCTTGTTTAACCATTCACTCTCTGATGTAGCCAGACCACATAAAACACTCTCCGGTTTCAGTAAAATTGCTCAATATTCCAAGATCATTCCTCAATATAATTTGGGGTTTTTAGTCTGACTCCCACTCCTATCTGTAATAGCTGAGAAAGTGGAGTAAGATGTGAGGTTTGGTCCAGTGTAAGGGGTGCAGTTTAGAGCAAATTTAGCTCAATGGACATGTAGAGTTAAAGGAGGGAAGTGATTTGCTCCAGTTTTCTCAGTTTATTTTTTCTACTGAAGCAATCAACTTAAAACCCTCTCCTCTGTTGCCTCCATTTACAACTCCAACAATAAAATGGAGGAGTTACTTAAGCATAACATTGTCACTTGACTTAAGACACTCTATTCAGCTATTGATGCCACTTCCCTCCTTTAACTCCACTCATCCACTGAACTAACTTCCTCCAAATATCCCCTTACACTTGACCAAACCTCACATCTCTCCCCCAGTTTCTCACCTATCTTTCCTATTACAGACAGGGAAGGAAGTCAGACTGAAAACACCAAGTTGTTCCACCATTCTGTCCATTAGACTGAAGTTTTGTTTCACAAACCCTGTTTATGAATATTTGAAGGGTTCTTTTTCTTAGGAATTTCTAATTCTATTTCTAATTCTAGTGAATTACTGACCACTTATCTTCACTTCCTAGTTCCCAAGTTGGCTGATAATGTTAATGGTTCTCTCCACTCAGGTACTGATCCCTTACTTTCAAATCTGCTGTAATCACTTCTCTTCAAACAAAACCAAAACAAGCCATAACCCCAGAATCATTTTAGAATGCAAAGATACTCTTCAGTTTCCTCCTCTATTGCAAGCTATCACCTGCTGTTAGCTCCACCCTCTATTTCAACAAGCAAGATAATCACCCACCTCCATTCTCCCCTTATTTTCTCAAATCTTTGAATATGTTGTTGCCTCCTGAATCAGTCCGCACCTTTTTTCACTGAATTTCATGTTTGAATCCCTCTAATCAATTACCGGCCCTGCCTCAGTTCTGGAAGGACTCTTACGAAAGTCGAAATGACATATGATGGTAACCATAGTAAGCTATCTTCTCTTTGCCCTCCCTTCCTGTTTGCTGGCTTTGATGCAGTTAACTCCACCATCCCCCTCCAACACCTCTCCACTGATATCCAGCTGTGTGGGACTGGTCTCATCAGCGATTATTCTTATCGATCCATTTGGAGCCAGGACTTCTTTTCCTGCCTGCACACCATAACCTTAGGTATCCGCCAAGCACCTATTCTTGACCTCCAACTAAAGTTTCATATTTTCATCTATAATATCAAAAGCAGTGTCACTTCCCACATGTATGGTGTCAACATCCAACTTGACCTCATCATTACCTCTCTAACCTTCCACTCTCTCTTAATTATCAGAGCTCTTGGTCACATCTAGTTAATAGGAGAAAAATATTGCAGATGCTGGGAATCTGAATGAGATCTGAGAGTGCTGAAGCCCATCAGATGGTCGAGGGAAAAATAGAGTTCACATTTTGAATCAAATATGACTCTACTTCAGCAAAATGTAAGCATGGGTAAGAGGCTAGAGGGAAGGCTTCAGTTGGAGGAAGAATACTGGAGGCCAGTGAAGAGGTTTGCTGATCTGGGGAAGATGCCTGTTAAAGAAATGAAAACAGACGCAAAGAGAAGAAGAGTTCAATGTCATGCAGAGCTTGTGATTCATTGAGGTGGAGAAGCAATGGAGTAAAACTGAGTTCTTTCAGCATCAGAGATGGGAAGGTCAAAGGACATATTGAATGCATAGTAAGAGATGGAATTTAGAAAAAGGGATGGCGACAGAAGGAAAGTGGGGGGTGGGGCACAGGAGGGAGGATCTTGTTGGAACTTAAGCTCCTTGAAACTTGAAAGGAACAGAAAACATTTTTTGTTATGGTATTAGATGAAATGAAACTGTAGATCAGGACAGCTTTGAAACGGGGTGAGTTGGTGCTTTTGGAGGGCGAATGTGTACATATGGCTACACATGGACTGAGTATGGGCATCAGGATGTATGAGAACTGCAGTCAAAAGACTGCTTTGCGCTCCAGAGATACCTGTCATCTGATGTGTGTACTGTTATCTGTATATTCTAAGTGCTCTTCATGGACTTACGTGAGCTAGTGTGTGCAAAGATAGCAACTTCTGTTCTAATGAGAATAGCTTTTTAGTATAAACAAGATGCAGTTTCTTGAACTGCGTCTGAGACTAAACCTGCTTGTAACCTTAGTTTCGTGTTTCACCCCAAGATGAAATTCCAGTTTACACATCTGCTCCACCACAGAGGCTGATTATTCCTGATCCCTGTAACATTGTCCAACATCACCCCTGTCTCTGCACATCAGTATCATACAATGATACTGTGCAGCAGAGGCCCTTCAGGTACCAACAAAACTACTGTCAATTTACAGTAGCCCCACCTCCCAGCACTCAGCTCTTCTTAGCTTTGAATGTTATGACATTTCAAATGCTCATATCAATCCTTTTTAAAGATTGTGAGTTTCCTGTCTCAACTAACCACCTGGGCTTTGCATTCCAAGTTCCCATCACCCTTTGGGTGAAAATAGTTTTCCTCAAATCTCTTCTAATCTTCTAAATCTACTAAACCTCATCCAGCACTGAGGATTTGTCCACTCTTAAGCCAGCCAAAACCTCTCAAACCTCCTTACTCCCTATTACAGTTGCTGAAACCTTCATCCACACCTTGATTACGTCTAGACTTGACCATTCCGATATACTCCTTGTCAGCTTTCCACTCTCTATAACTTTGAGGTGATCCAAAATTCAGTTGTCTCTGGCCTTACTGATCCCAGGATCCATTTGCTCATTCTACTTGAGCTTCCTGCCCAGCTAACCAACATGCAATTTTAAATTCTCATCTGTTTTCAAGTACCTCCATGACATCACCATTCCCTGCCTCTAATCTCATCCAGCCCTAACAACTCTGCAAGATATCTGTGCTGCTTTAAATCTGATGTCTAGTGCACCCCTGACTTTAATTACTCCATTTTTCTCAGCTTTTTTTCAGTTGACTGAACCCTAAGCACTTGAATTCCTACCCCAAATATCTGCACCTCACCTCTGTCCTCCCTTATGACACTCCTTAAAGCCTACCTCTGACTAAGCTTTTGATCGCCTGTATAATATTTTCCTGTGGTGCTCACTATCAAATTTTGTTTGATGGCATTCGAGCCAAGTGCCTTGTGATAATTTTCAATGTTAAAGGTGCTATATAGGTGCAGTTTGTGGTTGTGCTAATTAAACAGTATACAGTATTTGACAAGAAACAAGAACAACCAAAATATTTATTAAACCACTTGCAAACCTGGAGGGAAAGACCCGACAAACTCTGTTAGGCGAAGGTCAAATAAATGTCAAAAGGCAGAAACAAGACTTTTTTTGGATCTTCAGGTATTGAAATAGGGTTGGTATTCCAAAAAAAAAGTTTTCTCAGTCATCTTTTCCTACAAGTCTGTACACACTACATGCTAATGATTCAGTTATGAAAATTTGCCTGTACCTCAACAGTATGTTGGACCTGTTGGAACAGATGCCTCATAACTCTGCATATTGTCAATCAACAGGGTGGAAGCTCAGTTCCATTGCTTCTCTCTCATAGATCAAACTTGCTGTCACCGAGAATGACAGCTTGACTTTTCAGACGAGGAAAGCATTCAGCATGAATATTTCTCTTTCGTTTAAAACACAGCTCAATTGTTGAGAAAATAATTAGTCAACCAGCTTACAATTGCGATATTAGACTTAAACTGCGACTGATGGGAAAGAAGGTTGAAAAGTGTTTAAAGGGCGGGGTGGGGTGGGAGGTGGGTAGGGACTGAATGGGGATTTATATGAAGAGACCATTGGAGGGCTGGGGCAGACAATGGGTGGCTATCGGTGTTTTTCACACAGCAATGGAATTAAGAGCTGAACTGCATCACCTGACTCCGTGCTTAAAATTCTAAACTTATCTTTCTTTGGTATGGGCCCTTTTGAGGGGCATAGGTTAGGTCGGGCTCGGCCTAGTTTTCTCATACACAGGTTCACCCAAATATGCAAAGTCATTGAAAACAGTTCTACAAAGGCCTCACACCTGGCTTGCACACTGGTGTCTTTCCTTTTTGATCACAATAGTGGTCAGTCCATTACTGGCATCCACCATTATTGGATATTTAGGAGCCTGTTTTGTGCCTTGAAAACAATGACCACCAAATTTCTAGTCAATAGACTTTTAACGAGGACCTGAACAGAGATTGAATATTTTATTGGAGTCGTTGAAATTCCAATTGACTAACATGTCAATTAATCAATACCCTATATGAGGCAGGTTAATCTGATACTGGGGCAGGCAGTGTTCATACTTGGTTCTGGATTAGTGGTGCTGGAAGAGCACAGCAGTTCAGGCAGCATCCAAGGTTCGCTGCTCCTTGGATGCTGCCTGAACTGCTGTGCTCTTCCAGCACCAGTAATCCAGAATCTGGTTTCCTGCATCTGCAGTTACTGTTTTTACCTCAGTGTTCATACCTGACTAGTCTGCTGGATTCAGTAATACTAGCTGGAGTGGCAAAGCCATTTCTGTTGGCTGGGAAACTGGAAACTAATTTTCCAATGGAGTGGCTCCATCTGGCCAGGTACAAACAAAAAAACATTAGCTTTGTAGAACGTCTTTTGTGGTTACCTGATTGCTCAATTTCAGTCAGTGTTGTATAATAGAAATAATTGGCAGCAAAATCCCACCAGCAGCAATGTGATCATTGGTTAATCCAGTTTTTTTGCAATGGTAATTGAGGAAATAATATCAATGAAGACATGAGGGAGAACTCATTTTGCTTTCTCAGAACAGTACCATGAGTTGCTCACATCCACCTGAGAAAGTAGATAGTTCCACAATTGAACATCTCATTCCAAAGTTGGCACCTCTGACAAAGCAGCATTACCTCAATGTCAGCCTTGAATGTATATGAAAAGTCTCTTCTTGTATTGGTTTTAGCCGAAGATGTTCAAATGTGGGTGTGGGCCATGTCCCAGTGGGAATAGGGTATATAATGCAATTGAACACCTATTTATATGGATTTGGGAATATCATCCATAGTATCCCTACAGTGTAGAAACAGGCCCTTTGGCCCAACAAGTCCACACCGACCCTCCAAAGAGTAACCTACCCAGACCACTATCTTATAACCTTATATTTACCCCTAACAATGGGCAATTAGGCATGGCCAATTGACCTAACCTGCACATTTTTGGATTGTGGGAGGAAACCAGAGGAAACCCACACAGACACATGGAGAATGTGCACATTCCACACAGATAGTGGCCCAAGGCTGGAATTGAACCCAGATCCCTGGTGCTATGAGGCAACCACAGAGCAACCGTGCCACCTCACACATGACACACATCAACTCAGTACACATAGTTAATTTTAAAACATAATCTCAATGTACCTTCATTTTGAAGGTATTTTGGTCTCCCTGCTATAGGAAGGATGTTGTGAAACTTAGAGTCATAGAGTCATAGAGATGTACAGAGTGGAAACAGACCCTTCGGTCTAACCCGTCCATGCCGACCAGATATCCCAACCCAATCTAGTCCCACCTGCCAGGACCCAGCCCATTTCCCTCCAAACCCTTCCTATTCATATGCCTCTTAAATGTTGCAATTGTCCCAGCCTCCACCACATCCTCTGGCAGCTCATTCCATACACGTACAACCCTCTGCGTGAAAACATTGCCCCTTAGGTCTCTTTTATATCTTTCCCCTCTCACCCTAAACCTATGCCCTCTAGTTCTGGACTCCCTGACCCCAGGGAAAAGACTTTGTCTATTTATCCTATCTATGCCCCTCATAATTTTGTAAACCTCTATAAGGTCACCCCTCAGCCTCCGACGCTCCAGGGAAAACAGACCCAACCTGTTCAGCCTCTCCCTGTAGCTCAGATCCTCCAACCCTGGCAATATCCTTGTAAATCTTTTCTGAACCCTTTCAAGTTTCACAACATCTTTCCGATAGGAAGGAGACCAGAATTGCATGCAATATTCCAATATGGCCTAACCAATGTACTGTACAGCCACAACATGACCTCCCAACTCCTGTACTCAATACTCTGACCAATAAAGGAAAGCATACCAAACACCTTCTTCACTATCCTATCTACCTGCGACTCCACTTTCAAGGAACTATGAACCTGAACTCCAAGGTCTCTTTGTTCAGCAACACTCCCTAGGACCTTACCATTAGGTGTATAACTCCTGCTAAGATTTGCTTTCCCAAAATGCAGCACCTCGCATTTATCTGAATTAAACTCCATCTGCCACTTCTCAGCCCAGTGGCGCATCTGGTCCAGATCCTATTGTAATCTGAGGTAACCCTCTTCGCTGTCCACTACACCTCCAATTTTGGTGTCATCTGCAAACTTACTAACTGTACCTCTTACGCTTGCATCCAAATCATTTTATGTAAATGACATAAAGTAGAGGGCCCAGCACCGATCCTTGTGGCACTCCACTGGTCACAGGCCTCCAGTCTGAAAAACAACCCTCCTCCACCACCACTTCTGTCTTCTACCTTTGAGCCAGTTCTGTATCCAAATGGCTAGTTTTCCCTGTATTCCATGAGATCTAACCTTGCTATTCAGTCTCCCATGGGGAACCTTGTCGAATGCCTTACTGAAGTCCATATAGATCACATTTACTGCTCTGCCCTCATCAATCTTCTTTGTTACTTCTTCAAAAAACTCAATCAAGTTTGTGAGACATGATTTCCCACACACAAAGCCATGTTGACTATCCCAAATCAGTCCTTGCCTTTCCAAATACATGTACATCCTGTCCCTTAGGATTCCCTGCAACAACTTGCCCACCACTGAGGTCAGGCTCACCGGTCTATAGTTCCCTGGCTTGTCTTTACCACCCTTCTTAAACAGTGGCACCACGTTTGCCAACCTCCAGTCTTCTGGCACCTCACCTGTGACTATCGATGACACAAATATCTCAGCAAGAGGCCCAGCAATCACTTCTCTAGCTTCCCACAGATTTCTCGGGTACACCTGATCAGGTCCTGGGGATTTATCCACTTTTAACCGTTTCAAGCTTGAAAAGGTTGAGAAAAGATTTACAAGGATGTTGCCAGGATTGGAGGGTTTAAGCTATAGGGAGAGGCAGAATAGGCTGGAGCTATTTTCACTGGAGCATTGGAGGCTCAGGGGTGACCTTGTAGAGGTTTAGAAAATCATAAGGGGCATGGATAGGATAAATAGACAAGGTCTTTATGCCGGGACTCTATATTCCATTAAACCATATCTTTCAATTTTGGAAACTTGAAGAACTAAGCAGGAGCTGCAACCTGAAAGCATTACTCTGTTTCCAGGTGACTGTCGTTTCAGTTCTCCATCTTGTTCTTTCTCTGACCTTTCCTGTGCCTGCTACAGTATTTCAATGAAGTTCAATATAGGCTTGAGGAACAGCACCTGAGCTTTGTACAACATTTTGAGCCGGGCAACATCTCAAGCATTGTTACAATATAATTAGATGCAGCAGGTTAACGGGACTGACTAAAATTTAACCTGAGCTGAAATTATGCAATGTGAAACCAATGTGCAGGTTAGGTAGTGTCAGTGAATTTCTTACAATTCAGCCTCAAGAAGGTTTAAAGAGAAGTGGAAACTATAGAACAAAGTTGCAAATGTGATTAAGGTGTTGATTTTAATTCTGGACACAATAATGCAATTAATTATTTTGCGAGGCAAATCATCAATCATGCTACTTTTCTTGATTGAAGTTTCCACTAATTCTGACGCTCCAGTGAGATGCTCCCTGTATCTATTCAAATGAATAGGTATGCAAAGAGTTTTGTTCATGTGAGACTCTTGTGTGCTTGTAATTGGAAACTTTCATTATTCAAGAATCATAAGGGTTTGGCTGTGTACCACAGCATCACAGTTGCTAATAAGGATGGATAGATCCCGTTTACCTGCTGGATTGGGGGTGTTATTTGCTCAGGGGGATGGCAAGGGAGCAGAGATGCTGACAGCCTCAGGACTGGCAACATGTCCTTCTGAGGCCATGCTGAGAATACCAAAAAGGTAATCAAACCTACATTTTAAAATTAATTTGATATACTGCCTTCACTCTATGACTCTATGACACTGCTCACAATAAGCACTCCTCCACACTTGGTAGTTGATTGGGTGTCTGATTTTTGGAGTAACTCTATTCGATCTGCAAACATTACCCTAAGTTTCCAGGTGACTGTCGTTTCAGTTCTCCATCTTGTTTTTTCTCTGACCTTTCCTGTGCCTGCAACAGTATTTCAATGAAGTTCAATATAGGCTTGAGGAACAGCACCTGAGCTTTGTACAACATTTTGAGCCGGGCAACATCTCAACAACTTTAGATCATGACCACTGCTTCCATTTTGTTACCTCAATTTTTACTGTTCCATTCAATTCTCTTGTTTCATTTTCAATCCTTTTACTTTGCATTTAAACAGCAGCTTTCCTGCCATTCATACCTTTTCTAGACCCAAATTCTGTTTCTTCACTTAAACCATTCCCACCCCTTTGGCTTTTGTATCATGAAACATTCATTATTTAGCCTTACCTTCCTCCACCCTAGCTCAAATATTTCCTTTTGTTCTTCTTTATCCCTCCCTCCTTTTATGTGTTCAAAATCTATTACAGTAACTAACTTTTTCCGAGTTCTGTTGACAGGTCAACAACCAGAAACATATCATTTGTTTTTTGCTCCAAACTGTTGCCAGATCTGATTGCTTGCAATGTTTTATTTTTATTTTTCCTTTTTAAAGGTATTCGTATGTATCTCTTGACAGGACTGACAGTCTGGACAATGAGTGGCAGCAGGAGGAGAAAGAATACCAGCAGGAAGCCACAGAACCTTCCCCACCTTCAATGTAAGAGTGACAGAGAGCTTTGGCCAAGGGAGGACAAGGTATCCTGTCAGTTTGAAGAGAGTTCTGATGCTGAATGGTAAAGCCATTGAATATCAAGGGAAGAGATGGTTGGTCTTTGTTATTGGAAATGGTCATTGCCTGGCACTTAGATGCCAGAATCAAGATGGCAACAGCCGACTAGTCAGCATCCAGGCTCAGCCCGGGGCTTGGCCTTTCCATCTGCGTCTCTTGTTTTCCTTTTCTTTTTTAATATTTTGTATCTTTTTTTAACCCATCTTGACTTGTGAAGAGAGCAGGGGACGGGCTGGGGACCCAAAGGGGTTGGCCATTGGACTGGGTCCCAGTGTGGTCAGCCTGACACAGATCTCGAGTCCAGCTATGCGGGGAGAGTGAGATCACGTGTTGAAAGCCTACAGCATGGAGGGACTGCAGGTATAGAATGACTATAGTGATTATCTTCAAACTTCATTTATTTGACTTCCTAACTTATACTGAAGAACTGTCGTGTAGGTATTTTAGCTTTTCTCTTTATTTCTCTATTTTTGTACCTAATCTATTCTAGTACTCAAGGTATATACCTAGGTACTTTGTGTGGTGACAATGTATACATTTCATTGTACTGCTATGCTTTGTATTTGAATACTCATGGCAATAAATCTAATTCTAAAAGGTATTGCAAACATTACTTGCCGCTCATCAAATTAAGTCTGAAAGTCATCCGGATCTTGGACATGGTCTGCTTTAGTATCTGTGGAATTAAAAATAGCACTAAACATTGGGCAATCCCCAGCAAATATCTCTCTGCCCAACCACTTCCATCCCTGTTGAGGGAAGCTCATTGATGAAACAACAGGAGGTGGTTGGGCCTAGGGTACTACCCTGAGGAACTGCTGCAGTGATGTCAGGCCATCAATAAATCCAATAGGGAATTCAGGATGGACTTGTTAATCCAGAGAGTGGTGAGAATACGGAACTCACTAACACAGAAAATACTTGAGGAAAACAAAGTAGACACATGAAAGGGGAAGCTGGTTAATTATGTGAGGGAGAAAGAATTAAAAGGATATGCTGGAGAAGTGTGGGAAGAGACTCCGGTTAAATATAAACAGTACCGTGGACAATTTGGGCCACATGACCTGTTTCTATAATATAGTTTTGATGTACTTGTCAGAGACAATGAAGGGGTGGAAGGCATGATTCAGGCCTATGTTGCCAAGTAGGCTGGGCCTTTTAAACTCACGGCGCTACATGGCTGGATTCAGTTCAAAAATCTCAGCATGACAATGGCATTAACTATTGGCATTCTTACACCAAATGAATGCTTTTTAAAAGAAGTCAATTCAAAGCCATAAAAATGACAGAAGAAAATCCTTCATCCATAACAAGTTGACAGCACAGATTAGGTGGATCTCATTACTTTGGCAGGTTTCAGTTTAGTCATGTGCTGTGACTAAACTGTCAGAATAAAAATAGACTTGTAATAACAATTCAATCAAGGAAAATGAAGAAATGTGCAACTGGAACAGTTAATCCCATAATCTCTCTTTTAAACATAAATGGCAATGCATAGATCAGTGCTAAAAGAGTTGATATTTAGAAAAGAATTTTGAACAAATTTTCATATATTTTTAGCCTTACCTTCTAAAAAATATTAACCATGTTGTTTAGATGATATTCTCTCAATGGCAATGGAGGGGGGGGGGGAGATCATTCAATAAATTCATGTTCATGTTCTTATTATTTAATAATTAAAGGAAGGTTTCAATATGGTTTCCAGGGGTTAATAGTTGAGCCTTTAAATCAAAAGAAGCGCACCTTTTGATGAGTGCTTAAAAGCATGAAAAAAACAAAACGCAAATTGCTCTCTATGAATCTTTTTAAACAAGGTTTATGCGCCAGAGATTACCAATTTGGTAAAGTTTTACTTCATACAAAAGGGTTTGAATTTGTAGGTTGCTCTAACACTCTTATAGGTTTATCACAAGAATAAGAATAAGAATAAGAATAAGAATAAGAATTAGGAGCAGGAATAGGCATTTGGCCCCTCAAGTCTACTCCACTATTCAGTAAGATCTTGACTGGTCTAATTATCACCCCAATTCAACTCCCTACCTGCCACTCAAAATCCTTCATTCCCTTGTTTAACCTTGTTATCTAACTCGATCTTGAATAAATTCAATGTCCCATTCTCCACTGCGTGTGTGTGTGTGTGTATGTATATGTGAGAGTGAGTGAGTGAGTGAGTGAGGAGGAGGAGTGTGTGGAGGAGGAGGTGTGTGTGTGGAGGAGGAGGTGTGTGTGGAGGAGGAGGTGTGTGGAGGAGGAGGTGCGTGTGGAGGAGGAGGTGTGTGTGGAGGTGGAGGTGTGTGTGGAGGAGGAGATGTGTGTGGAGGAGGTGTGTGGAGGAGTGTGTGGAGGAGGAGGTGTGTGTGGAGAAGGAGGTTGTGTGGAGAAGGAGGTTGTGTGGAGGAGGTGTGTGGAGGTGTGGGAATTCAGTGGATTGGCAACTATCTAATGGGAATAGGAATGATTAAGGATAGTCAGCATGGTTTTGAGGGAGGGAAACCATGTCTCACAAACCTGATTGAGTTTTTTTAAGGAAATAGCCAAGAAGATTGATGAGGGCAGAATGGTAGACATTATTTCCTTGGGTTAATTAGTAAAGTTAGATCACATGGATTCAGGGTGAGCTGGCCAATTCGATATAAAATTGCCTTAATGGCAGGTGACAGAGAATGGCGGTGGAAGATTTTTTTTTGGACAGGAGTTCTGTTACCAGTGGTGTACCATGGGGATTAGTGCTGTGTCTGCTTTTGTTTGTTATTTACACAAGTGGTTTAAATGAGAATATGGAAGGCATTCTCAATGAGTTTGCAGAAGACAGCAAAATTGGTGTTTTAATTGTCAGTGAAAAGCATTATCTAAGATTACAAAGAAATTTTGATTGTTTTTTTGGGTCAATGGGTTGAGGAGTGGCAGGTGGAGTTCAATTTGAATAAATCTAAGGTTTTGCATTTTGGTAAAACAAACAAGGGCAGGACTTATACAATTTAAAAATAGGGCCTAGGGTAGTGTTGTGGAATAGACAGACCTTTGGGTTCAGGTACATAATTCTTTGAAGTTTGCATCACATGTAGATGGGATGTTAAGAAGGTGTTTAGCACGCTTGCCTTCATTGCTCAGAGGTTTGGGTACAGGAGTTGGGAAGTCATGTTGAAGTTGTATAGAATGTGGGTGAGGCATCTTCTGGAGTATTGTGCACAGTTCTGGTTGCTTTTTGTTTTAGTTGTGGACTGCCCCCACAAGGAAAATTGTAATGTGATATTCACTCTGTCAGGTTTTCTTAGATTTTGTTTCTTAAATCTTACTCATGGGATGTTGGCATCACTAGCTAGGCTAGCATTTATTCAAGCTTGTTGAGTGTTGCTGGAACTGCACTCATTCAGGCAAATGGGGAGGGTTCCATCACTCTTCTAACTTTTACCTTCTAAATGGTGGCAAGACTTTGGGGAGTCAGGAGGTGAGTTACTCACTGCAGTATTCCTAGCCTCTGACTTGCTCTTGTAGCCACTGTGCTTATGTAGTGAGTTTCAGTACAATTTCTGGTCAATTATTGCCCCCAGCATGTTGCTAGTGGAGAATTCAGTAATGACAATGCCATTCAATGTCAAAGGGCAGTGGTTACATTGTCTTTTATTGGTGATGATCATTGTCTGGCATTTGTGCTGCATGAATGTTACTTGTGCTTGTCAGTCTCAGCCTGGATGTTTTCCATATCTTGCTGCATTTGGACACGGACTGCTTCAGTACGTGAGGAGTCGCAACTGTTGCTGAACATTGTGTGATCATCAGCAAACATTCCCATGACCTTATGATGATGGGAAGGACATTGATAAAACAGCTGAAGATGATTGGGTATAAGACACTACCCTGAAGAATACCTGAAGCTGAAATGGCTGACCTCCAATAATCACAACCATCTTCCTATGTGCCAGGTATTCTTCATGATTCCAATTAACAACAGTTTTCAAGAGCTCCTTCTTGCCACAGTTGGCTAAATGCGGGGCTTGATGTTAAGGGTAGTCATTCTCATCTCCCCTCTGGAATGCAGCTTTTTTTTCCCATGGTTGAACCAAGGCTGTAATGAGGTCAGGAATTGAATAGCCCTGGCAGATCCCAAACCAGGCACCAGTAAACAGGTTGTTCTTGAGCTGATGTTGCTTGATAGCACTGGTGAAGACACCTTTCACCACTTTTCTCATCCGGTGTAGATTATTGGGTTGGTAATCGGTTGGGTCAGATTTGTCTCACATTTTGTGTACAGGACATACCTGGACAATTTTCCACATTGTTGGGAAGAGGCCAGTGTAACAGCTATATTGTAACAGCTTGGTGAGGGGTGCAGCAAGTTGTGGAACACAAGTCTTCAGGGCTATTGTCAGAATGTTGTCAGTGCCCTTAGCCTTTGCAGGATCCAGGGCGTCGAACCATTTCTTGATATCATGTGCAGTGAATTGAATTGGCTGAAGATTGGCATCTGTGATGCAAGGGACCTCTGAAGAAGGCTGAAAGGGATCATCCACTCAGCACTTCTGCCTGAAGGTTGCAGAGAAGGCTTTATCCTTATCTTTTGCAGTGATATGCTTGGCTCTCCTGTCAATATGATGGGGATATTTGTGGTGTCTCATCCAGTGAGCCGATTAATTGTTCACCATGATTCAAAATTGGATGTGGCATGACTGTAGAGTTTAGATCTGATCCATTGGTTGTGGGAACATTTAGCTCTGTCTATCACTTGCTGCTTAGACTGGTTGGCCAGTACTCCTGTTTTGTAGTTTCATTAAGTTGACATCTCACTTTTCGGCTGGTGCTATTTCTGGTCTGCACTCCTGCAACCTGCATTGAACCACGGTTCAATTGAATCATTGATTCAATAATTTATTCTTTCATTCTGCTAAACTATGATGGGCATAAGCCCAACCTGTTCAATTTTTCCTCATAAAATAATCCATTCATCCTGGGAGTTACTGAACTACTGCTTCTTCAATTATTTTCTTTATGTAGGGAAAACAAAACCATACACAGTACTCTAAATTTGGTCTCATCAATGCACTGTACAGCTGACATAAGACACTTCTACTTTTATATTCCATTTTCCTTACAATAAATGCCAACATTCCAGTTTCCTTCCTAATCACTTCCTGTACCTGCAAACTAACTTTCATTGATTACTTACCAGTACAATAGAATTCTGCAGTCTCCACATACGTCGTGCAAAAAAAAGTGTTAAACACTTAGAAAGAAATGGAGGGTTCATAGCAACACGAACAGGGATTCATTGTAAGCTCACTGCTATTAACAATGTTTGGAACATTGGTGAGACTAATATTCATTGTATTGATGTCCATGTAACTTGAAGTCTAACTTGCCAGCTGTAGTAGTCTTCCATTCCAGAGACTCGAGCTTGAAAATCTAGACTAAAGCTCCTTGTGCAATGCTAAAGAAATGCTACACTGTCAGAGGTCAGTGAGATGTTAAACCATGGCCCTGTCTGTCCTCTCGGGTGGATGTAGAAGGCTGAGACACTCAGAGGATGTTTACCCTCTAAAATGTGATCTTTTTATTTAACAGGTTAAGCACAATCAATAGATTTTTGAGACCTAAGGGAATTGAGGGATTTAGGAATAGGTCAGGAAAGTGGAGTTGAATTGAAATTGAATGAACCAATAACCCTTTGGCCTGAATTTGTCATCTAGGATGGGAATGCAGGGTTACGGCTACTCCAGCTCCACAAACCTGATCTGGGAGAAAGTGCTCCAGTTCTTCAGGTTTCTGTTCCAAGGGCTGGATTTTCTGGGTAATAGATCATAGAACTCTTATACTATGGAAACAGTATGCACCGACCCTCTGAAGAGTACTCTACCTATGCCCATTCCCCATTACTCTACATTTACCCCTGACTAATGCACCTAACCCCCATATCCCTGAACACTATGGGCAATTTAGCATGGCCAATTCACCTAACTTACACATCTTTGGATTGTGGGAGGAAACCGGAGCACCCGGAGGAAACCCGCACAGATATGGAGAGAATGTACAAACTCCACACAGACAGTTGCCCACAGCTGGAATCAAACCTGGGTCTCTGATGCTATGAGGCAGCAGTGCTAACCATTGAGCCACTGTGCCATATGGTGGAGGTCAATCCTGGAAGCATTATGAAAGCTGCCAGGTGCATGAATTGATTGAGTGGAAGGCCTACCTCAGTGCACTGTCACTTCTTCCAAGATATAAAAATACCCAATGAAACCAAACCTCCAACCTTCATCCCTACTCACATGTCATAGCATCAATGATATCCATTCCAACTTTGCACCCTACACCCACTCCTCAAGACCCTTTGCCAATTTAGTACCAATTCATGCCCCTCCCCTTAGAAATGATTTTACAGTAACTTTGTGCAGCAGCCAAGATGGACAAAAGAAACAGCTCTGTGATAAATTATTAAATAATCAATTTAGTGGTATTGATTGGGAGATAGATGATGACCCAGGACACTTTATGGGTCTAGATCTAGTTAACCCAGGGAAAGAGCCTTATAGTATCTACACTGTAAAGCCATATAAAAAATGTACACTTTTTAATGAGATCACTTCTCATGTTACTAAATCCCATTGTAATCAATCTTTCCTTCTATGACAACCTCTCATCTAAGGAATTCCTTCTACAAGGTGAGTATGTCTGTCTATAGATAGACAAAGCTGTGCTCACAATATAGGAGTTATCCATGGTAGCTCTTGTGGCTTACCTATAATATGTCAGCAGAATAACACATATACTTAGTCTTTTTTACAAATATGTTTATTGTAAATTCTCTCTGTTTGCTGTTAAAAAAAACACAGATAACATCTAGCATCTTTCACTTCCGAGCTCACTATTAGCTCTCAGTGAGCTTGCAAATAGAAGGACAGATTCATTCCTTTGACATTCTAACAAATCAATCAAATCCTTAGCTAAGACCACATTGTTAACAAAAGCCATGCTCTGTGATTCCACACTGCATTAACTCCTTGGAGTATGCATTGTTCTTGGTTAGGGAGTTTTGCAACTCTCAGACCTGCCTGATGAAAATACTGTTTCCAGCTGACCAGCTAATCTCTGGAAGTGCCACTTAGTTGCTCAGACGTCAACTCAGGCTTCTGTACTGACATAACATTATCAGCTAATACTTCATTTGGAGAAACAGCACCAGCATTATGCTGAAGAGATTATAGGTAAATTCACCTGTAAAATGTGAGAGGGGTAAAGACAGTGTGTGTTGTTTTTTGTTGTCTCTGTGTTTCAGTACATTATCCCAGTCCAGAAGGTAAAACTCAGGAGCAGGCATAACCTGTTTCGAGGCACAACAAGGAACTTGCTCTGCATCAGAAGAAAGAAACTCTTTTCAGTAAAATCATTCCACATTCTGCAATCAAGATGCAGTCACCACCATTTTGGTCCATGCAGTAATTTGATGCGAATAGTTGCCTGTGGTGTGGGTTGTCCTGACTATATTTTCAACACTAGACCATCATTTCCATCTTCTGGATGGGATGTTAAACCATGCCCTGTCTTCCCTCTTAGGTAGATACACTCTATGTCATTATTTGAAGAAGTAAGGTTCTCCCCCACAGTCTAGCTCAATATTTATCACTCAGCACTACAGATTACCCATGTCATTTGCTTGATTGCTGTTTGTGGAAGCTTACTGTGCACTTATGGAAAGTGAACCCCAGGAGGGCAAATGAAGTGCTTCAGAGACAACCCCAAAGCCTCCTTGAAAAAATGCAAGTCCCCACAGATCTCTGGAAAACCCCAGCCCAAGAAGGACCTGCACACCTTGAGTCTCATTGCTGATGATGGGCTGAAACAAGGTATTGACAGAGAATGGAGCCCAGGTGACCATGGCATCCCCACCTCTTATCCCCCAATTACTATATGTCCCACACAGACAGAGACTATAGGACTCTTCATTCACCTGAGAACTCATTTCTAATGTAGAAGCAGCTCATCCTTGACCACAAGGGACTACCTAAGGGAGAGACTAGGTTGCCTAATTTTATTCAGTCTTTTGCTTTCTTTCTAAGTGTAGTGTTGGGCACAAAAATCACAAACAACACCCCCATTTACTGTGAACAGAGAATATCTATGGGGTCTGTCGTCTCTCAACAACTAGAAGGGTCAGGCGGTGAGTTTTTTTGATGGATCATTTACTGGGACAGCAATGCCACCCCCTGCCTGAAGCTGTTGACCAGTCAGCGGCCTGATGCCACTGCAGGCAGCAGAGGACAAGGATATTAGTGGCACAGCAAGATCCAGGTGTAACAGGCAGGGCAGAGTACTTCTCAAGATGGCAGCAGTGACAGGGTAAGAAGTGTCTGGGCTCTGTGCCTGTACACTCCTGCTGACCTAGCCAGCAGCATTCTTTGTTCTTGTTTTGTTTTTGTTTCTTCATTTCCCTTTTGTATCAAAGTTGACCTTTTCTTGTTTTCTGCAGTGGAGGAAGATGGTTGCAAAGGCCTGCTGTGGCAGAGTGGTGGATCCAGATGCTCGTTCCTTGTGGCCATAGCTTTATCAAAGGCATTGTCACTGGTGGGTCTGGTCCATTCATTGTGGTGGTGCTGCGACTGTTTCAGCGGTGGCTACAGCGGTGTTGGCATGGTGGTTCTGGGCTTTTTCCTTGGGCAATGTGGCGGCTTCGGATGCCAACTGAAATGGCGACAGCTGGAGCAATGGCTGCAGTCTCAGCGACTTGGTGTGTCCAGGCTGTCCCTCCTTGCTGTAGTGGCGATGCAGAGACTTTGGTGTTGGCTTTGGCAGTGCCAGCGTGGTGTGTCCGGCCTGGAGATCCTTGCTTTGGCAACCTTGGTGGTAGCATAGGCATTTGCATCCCGTAACCACTCCAGAAGCCCAGAAGTCAGGGAGGGAACAAAAGGTGAACTTTGCCCTAACTTTGTCTTGATTACTTAGAGTCAGAGTTATAGAGATGTACAGCATGGAAACAGACCCTTTGGTCCAACCCGTCCTTGCCGACCAGATATCCCAACCCAATCTAGTCCCACCTGCCAGCACCCAGCCCATATCCCTCCAAATCCTTTCTATTCATATACCCATCCAGATGCCTTTTAAATGTTGCAATTTTACTAACCTCCACCGCTTCCTCTGGCAGCTCATTCCATACACATACCCCCTCTGCTTGAAAACGTTGCCCCTTAGGTCTCATTTATATCTTTCCCTTCTCACCCTAAATCTATGTCCTCTAGTCCTGGATTCCCCCCACCCCAGGGAAGAGACTTTGTCTATTTATCCTATCCATGCCCCTCATGATTTTATAAACCTCTATAAGGTCACCCCTCAGCCTCTGACACTCCAAGGAAAATAGGCCCAGCCTATTCAGCCTCTCCCTATAGCTCAAATCCTCTAACCTTGGTAACAGCCTTGTAATTTTTTTCTGAACCCTTTCAAGTTTCACAACATCTTTCCGATAGGAAGGAGACCAGAATTGCACGCAATATTCCAAAAGTGGCCTAACCAATGTCCTGTACAGCTGCAACATGACCTCCCAATTCCTGTACTCAATACTCTGACCAATAAAGGAAAGCATACCAAATGCCTTCTTCACTATCCTATCACCCTGCAACTCTTTTTTGAAGGAGCTATGAACCTGCACTCCAAGGTCTCTTTGGTCAGCAACATTCCCTAGGACCTTACCATTAAGTGTATAGGTCCTGCTCAGATTTGCTTTCCCAAAATGCAGCACCAAAATGCATTTATCTAAATTAAACTCCATCTGCCACTTCTCAGCCCATTGGCCCATCTGATCAAGATCCCATTGTAATCTGAGGTAGCCTTCTTTGCTGTCTACTACACCTCCAATTTTGGTGTCATCTGCAAACTTACTAACTGTACCTCTTATGCTCACATCCAAATCATTTACATAAATGATGAAAAGCAGTGGACCCAGCACCGATCCCTGTGGCACTCCACTGGTCACAGGCCTCCAGTCTGAAAAACAACCCTCCACCACCGCCCTCTGTCTTCTACCTTTTCTTTCTATAATTTATGTAATTAAAATGGCACCAAATTGTGGAGACTTGTACACATCTGTTTGTACGTGGGATGTGTGTGTTGTTGACAAGGACAGCATTTGTTGGCCAATCTTAATTGTCCTTGAACTGAGTGCCCATTTCAGAGCAGCAGTTAAGATTTAACCACACCTCTGTGGGCCTGAAGTCATATATAGGCCCATGCTAGGTCAGGACAGCAGATTTCCTTCCCTGAAGGTCCAGATGGGTTTCATAACAAATCAACATAGTTACATGGTCCCAATTAGATTGACTTTTAATTCTTGATTTTGTTGGATTCAAATTTCACCACCTGCCATGGTGGGATTTGAACGCATGTCCCTATCCAGACTCACTCCTTGGGAACAGAAGTTGAGGATGCCACGTGGTGTCAGGTAAATACTCAAAACTTGACAAACTTCATTTTGCTCATAGAACACAACACAGGAGTACAAGCCACAGCACTTTCATGCAGGTAACTTAGAGTGGAGATAATAATTCACTTGATCTATGGTCCTTTATTGCTGAGAATCTGAAGGGTGTATTCTCATGGGTGGGTCAATAGATTAGGAATAGAGTAAAGAAAACACAGAGAAAATCAAACATTGTCCTCTTCTCTGGTCCTGAAAGACACCACAACTCAATCACTCCTGCCCTCATAGATCTTTGCTCTTTACTTTGGCTCTTTTAATTTTTTTCTCTTAAAAGCTTATCTCGCTGTCTTTGGCAGGGCATGAGTGGGCCTACCCTCCTGACCATGTGTGGCAATTTAATTAATTAATCAGCAATTGAAAGCTATCTCCCAGTAATGGTGGCCATGAATTAATAATTGATTGTCATGAAACTCTATTACATTCACTGATTCCCTTATAAGGAAGGAACTTTGCTGTCCTTACCTGGTCTAACAGACATGTGAGTCGTGAAACCAGGGCTTTGGAGAGATTTGGACCTGAATTCATCTGAGTCTGTCTTCAGAAGATCAAAGTTGCCTCTCATCTGAAAAAAGAAGGAAGAAGTGTACAGTCGACATTTGACTGCTTTTGCGAGAGGTGTGTGCAGAAGAAACTGATTCAGCTCCTCCCGATGACCAGAGGCAACAACGACAGCAATGACCAGAGGCAGCGAAAAGTGATCAATACAACATGCCCCAGAAGGAGGCTGACTGAAACTCAAGGCCAGAGCTAGGCCCAGGGAGATAAGGCTTTAAAATCTGGACTTCTTACTTTTCTTTTGAAAAGGACTTTAAGAACTGAACATTTTCCTTTTTCTTTTGGCTCTGTTTCTTTTATTTCTTCTCTTGTTCTTTTAAAAATCGTTCTGGTTTTGTATTTTGTATTTTAAGATGGCACTGTAGCGTGGTGGCTTTGTACATTTTTCACGATACTCTTGTATTCCTGTACGTGAGTAAACATGACAATAAATCTAATTCTAATAAAGATCTACATAATTCTTCCTGAGGATTTACACTCCATTTGCTGAAGCAGTTTCTTCTGCGCACGCCTCTCTCAAAAGCAGATAAATGTCGACTATACACCATCCTCCTTCTGTTTTCGGACGAGAGGCAACTTTGACCTTCAAAAGACAGACTCAGATGAATTCAGGTCCAAAATCTCTCCAAAGCCCTGGTTGAGGAGTCACATGTCTGTCAGACCAGGTAGGGACAGCAAAGTTTCTTCCTTATAAGGGAATCAGTGAATGCAATAGAGTTTTATGATAATCAATTATTGATTCATGGCCACCTTTACTGGGAGATAGCTTTCAATTGCTGATTAATTAATTAAATTGTCATGGCAACTGTCATGGCAGAATTTGAACCAGAGAATCAAGTGGGTGCCTGAATTACTAGCCCACGGGACTAAGTAATAGAAATAAGATGCCAAAAACAACAAGCTTTTGAGAAACCAATCTGTACAATTATACATACAAGAGAATTCAAAGCAGTTAATTATTTTGTGAATGCCATTATTTATTCTTCACTCACACCCACACAGGTCAATACAATATTGACTCAGTATGATGAAAAAGGTTATCTAAGAGTACAATGAGATCTTGATCAACTGGGCCAGTAGGCTGAGGAATAACAGATGGAATTTAATTTAGAAAAATGCAATATAAGATAAACCGGGACAGGATTTTACAAAGTTGTTAAATGTTGTTGAACAGAGAGGCCCAGGGATGCAGATACATAGTTCCTTGAAAGTGTTTTCAGAGGTAGACATAGGGGAAAAGAAGGTGTTTGGCATGCTTGCCTTCATCGGTCAGAGTATTGAGTACAGGAGTCAGGAAGTCATGTGATGGCTACACAAGACATTGATGAGGTCATATTTGGAGTATTCTGGTCACCCTGCTATCGGAAGATGTTATTAAACGGGAAAGGGTGCAAAAATGAAGTTACCAAGACAGGTTTGAGATATAAGGAGATGTTGGATAGGCTGGGGATTTTTTCACTGGATTCTAGATTAGAGTGGTGCTGGAAAAGCACAGCAGTTCAGGCAGCATCCAAGGAGTAGGAAAATTGATGTTTCGGGCAAAGGCCCTTCATCAGGAATAGAGGCAGAGTGCCTGCAGGATGGAGAGATAAATGAGAGGAGGATGGGGTTGGGGAGAAAGTAGCATAGAGTATAATAGGTGAATCGTGGTTGGGATGGAGGTGATAGGTCAGGGAGGAGGGTGGGGGAAGGTAGCAAAGAGTACAATGGGTGAATGGGCGTGGGGATGAAGGTGATAGGTCAGAGAGGAGGTGGAGTGGATAGGTGGAAAGGAAGATAGGAGGTAGGACAAGTCATGGGGACAGTGCTGAGCTGGGTGGGAGCGGTGGGGGAAGGGGAAATGAGGAAACTGGTGAAGTCCACATTGATGCCCTGGGGTGGAAGTGTTCCGAGGCGGAAGGTCAGGCGTTCTTCCTCCAGGCATCGGGTTGTGAGGGAGCGGCTGTGAAGGAGGCCCAGGACCTCCATGTCCTCGGCAGAGTGGGAGGGGGAGTTGAAACGTTGGGCCACAGGGTGGTGTGGTTGGTTGGTGTGGGTGTCCCAGAGATGTTCCCTAAAGCGCTCTGCTAAGAGGTGTCCAGTCTCCCTAGTGCAGAGGAGACCGCATCGGGAGCAACGGATACAGTAAATAATATTGGTGGATGTGCAGGTAAAACTTTGATGGATGTGGAAGGCTCCTTTGGGGCCTTGGATGGAGGTGAAGGAGGAGGTGTGGGTGCAGGTTTTGCAATTCCTGCGGTGGCAGGGGAAGGTGCTAGGATGGGACGGTGGGTTGTTGGGGCATGGACCTGACTAGGTAGTCACGGAGGGAATGGTCTTTGCAGAAGGCGGAAAGGGGTGGGGAGGGAAATATATCCCTGATGGTGGGGTCCATTTGGAGGTGGCGGAAACGTCGGCGGATGATTTAGTTTATGCGAAGGTTGGTAGGGTGGAAGGTGAGCACCAGGAGAATTATGTCCTTGTTACGTTGGAGAGGTGGGGTCTGAGGGCGGAGGTCTGGGATGTGGACGAGATGCATTGGAGTTCATCTTTAATCATGTGGGAAGGGAAATTGTGGTCTCTAAAGAAGGAGGCCATCTAGTGTGTTCTGTGGTGGAACTGGTCCTCCTGGGAGCAGATACGGCAGAGGCAGAGGAATTGGGAGTACGGGATGGCATTTTTGCAGGAGGTATGGTGGGAAGAGTTGTAATCCAGGTAGCTGTGGGAGTCGGTGGGTTTGTAAAAAATGTCAGTGTCAAGTCGGTCGTCATTAATGGAGATGGAGAGGTCCAGGAAGGGGAGGGAGGTGTCAGAGATGGTCCAGGTAAATTTAAGGTCAGGGTGGAATGTGTTGGTAAAGTTGATGAATTGCTCAACCTCCTCGCGGGAGCATGAGGTGGCGCCAATGCAGTCATCAATGTAGCGGAGGAAGAGGTGGGAAGTGGTGTCGGTGTAACTACGGCAGATGGACTGTTCTATGTAGCCAACAAAGAGACAGGCATACCTGGGGCCCATACGGGTGCCCATGGCTACCCCTTTGGTCCGAAGGAAGTGGGAGGATTTGAAGGAGAAATTGTTGAGGGTGAGGACCAGTTCAGCCAAATGAATGAGAGTGTCGGTGGAAGGGTACTGTTTGCGACGTTGGGAGAGGACGAAATGGAGGGCTTGGAGGCCCTGGTCATGGTGGATGCAGGTGTAGAGGGATTGGATATCCATGGTGAAGATGAGGCATTAGGGGCCGGGGAAACGGAAGTCTTGGAGGAGGTTGAGGGCATGGGTGGTGTCTCGAACATATGTGGGGAGTTCCTGGACTGGGAGGATAGGACAGTGTCGAGGTAGGTAGAGGTGAGTTCAGTGGGGCAGGAGCATGCTGAGGCAATGGTTCGCCCAGCGTGGTCAGACTTGTGGATCTTGGGAGCAGAGGAGGCTGAACGGGTGACCGTATAGAGGTTTATAGAAAATCATGAGGGGCACAGATAAGGTGAATAGCCAAGGTCTTTTCTCCAGGCTAATGGCATCCAAAACTTTTAGAAACACAGTTTTAAGGTAAGAGAGGAAAGATTTAAAAGGTACCCGAGGGCCAACCTTTTCACACAGAGGGAAGTGCATGTATAAAACAAGCTGCCAGAGGAAGTGGTAGAAGTGAGTATAATTACAACAATAACAGACATTTGGTCAAGGTACATGGAAAGGAAAGGTTTAGAAGGATATTGGACAAATGCAGGCAAATGGGACTAGTTCAGTTTAGGAAACCTGCTCAGCATGGACAAGTTGGGCTGAAGGTCTGTTTATGGGCTGTATGACTCTGAGTCTGAATGCAAACTTTGTACAAGGATTTTTCCTGGGTCAGCCAACTTTGGTCAGAGACATTTTTCTTCTGAAAAGCAAAGACTAAAAGTGAACTAATAAAGGCCTTTAAATGGCAGCATGGTGGCTCAGTGGTTGGCACTGCTACCTCAGTGCCAGGGACCTGGGTTCAATTCCAGCCTCAAGTGACTGTCTGTGTGGAGTTTGCATGTTCTCCACATGGGTTTCCTCTCAGAGCCCAAAGATGTGGAGGTTAAGTGTATTTGCCATGCTAAATTGTCCTGTATTGTGCAGGTAGGGTGAGTTAGCCATGAAAATGCAGAGTTTTGAGGGTGGGATGCTTTACAGAGGGTCAGCGTGGATCAAATGGCTTGCTTCCACTCTATAGGGTTCTTAAAAAAAATGACAAAATTACAAAGGGTTATAAGTGAAATCTTTTATCCTTTCATTACATGCTTGGAAGAAAGGACATATATGTAGAAGGGATGTTAGGAGACCTGGACTCTGCTGCATTCCCACCTACAAAATTAAGTTCTGGTTCAGAAGTGGCCAACTCATGTTCGCTTAAGACTCTCATCCCATGATTATTGGGAATTAACCCATCTGCAAGCAGACACCAGGCAAAACTGCCCAGCCAAGTTTGTATCTCCTGGGAAAGGGGGAGTCCCTCAATCAAAGGCACTGAGTCCCTCAGTGCTTAATGAAAGGACATGACTTGCTGCGTTATGATCTGTGAGTCGGAGAATGTCGACTTTCAGAAAGACAGAGATGCGTAGGTGGAATGTGTGAATAAGTTGCAGATGAAGTTCACTGTGAACAAATGGGAAGTGCTTTATTTCAGTAGGAAGAACATGGAAAGATGGTATAAAGTAAAGCTTACTACGCTAAATGGGATACAGGCACAGAGAGCTCTGGATCCATACGTACTCAAGTCACCGAAGGTGGCAGGACAGGTGGAGAGAGCACATACTAAAGTATACAGTATCATAGACTTTATTAATAACTAACAAGATTATGTTGAATGTGTAAAGACACAAGCTCGATCTGAACTGGACTGCTCATCTATGAGTGATGCACTTTAGGAAGATTATGAGAATAGTGGAAAAGATGCTGAAAAAAGTCATGAAAATGGTTCCAGGGATGAGGGATTTTAGTTCTGTGAATAGATTGTTCTCTTTGGAGAAAAGCAGGTTGAGAGAAGATTTGGTAGCAGTGAACATGAGAGCTCTAGAAGGAATAAATTGTTTTGAAATTCTTTGAGAACAGAATGGTTCAGATTTAAGATAATTGGCCAAAGAAGCAAAAATGACATTAAGCGCAACTTGCATGCAATGAGTGATTACGCTGTAGAACGCACTGCCTGAGAGTTGGAAGATTCAATCGAAGAATTTAGACTGTAATCTGAACAGAAAGAATATGCAAAGTTATAGGGAAAAGATAAGAGACAGGCTTTGGGTGAGTTGCTCATTTGGAGAGCTACTGTGGTGATGATGGGCCAAGTGGCCTCCATCTATGCTGTAACAACTGTGTGATTCTGTAAGTCAAATCTTGAAGTCCACAAACATCAATTATGAGTGTCAAAAGTTTTTTTAGGATTCATAATTCAATGAGCTTGCTCCTGACCATTCATTGTGATGAACACTTTACCTCCTTTGGAAACTATTCAAAGTAATGAAGCTCATAAAATTACTTAGCAATTGTATATGGCACAATTATATATTTCTAGAAAACCACTACCATGCTAAGTTTGGGGTTTGAACTGTTGAGTGAATTTTGTGCCAAGTATATTCAGTTTTCTTAAATATATGTTGAACTACTTTGTGAGAAGGCAGCAATATCTCAGAGTATGATCTGTAAGCATCAGACTACTTTTCTTTTAAAGAAAAGCATTTTTAGTTGTGTGTTGATATTTGAGCAAAGAAGTGAATGTTGGCCAGTAGCATTCTTCATTACATCAGTAAGTTAATCCCTAGAAGTATCCAGTGAACCAACATAACAAAACATAGCCCCATTTACTCTTAGCAGATGCTTAACAAGTGAATGCAATTAGTTTCTGTTTATCTAATCCCTCTTTACAAGGTTCCAGTCTCTAAACATTAGAGGGGTTTAGGAACCATCCTTGCATTATTAAGCATGGCTCCTTGGCTTCTAACCCTACAATATATCCCATTCTAAATTTTTTTATTTGCCCACCCTGTCAGCCGAAACATAGAGAATATGGAAACATGTTTAAGGGATGAATTATGGGATGGTTACAGCAAAGAGGAGGCCTTTCAGCCTATATGTTCAGTTTCCTGCAAGAGCAACTCACCTAGCTCCACTCCCTGCCTTTTTCCTGTGGCCCTGCAAATGTTTACTCCTCAGATAATTATCCATTTCCTTTTGAAAGCCACAATTAACCCTGCCTCTGTTACATTCTTGGGCTCTGCATTCCAGATCGTAACCGCTTGCTGCAATAAAATGTTTTCCTTATGTCACCATTGTCCTTTGCCATCTACCTTTGTCAGTGCTCTCAATCCTTCCACCATTGGGAGTAGTTTCTCTCTATCTATGCTGAACAGACAGTTCTGTGATTTCGAACACAAGTATCAAATCTCCTCTTAATCTTCTCTCCTCCGGGGAAAGCAACTTCAGATTCACCAACTTATCCACATAATTGAAATTCATCAATTCTGGTACTGTTCTTCTGACTCTTCCCTGCATTCTCTCCAATGGCATCATAGGTAGAGGAGTTTCTGTCTGTTCAGCACAGGCAGCATATGAAGAGAAAGTCATACTTAGAAAGTTTTAAGTCAGCTCCACAAATTCTTTCACACATGGTCCCTGTCAGTGCAACTCCCTCCTCAGAACTTATGATTCAGGAGTAAGAGCTACCATTTCCCCAAAGGTATACACCCACTTATCAAAGTAGTGAGGTCCAAGAGAGGATTGAGAGGGAGTTCGAGCTTCTCCATTATGATTATGTTCCATGTTCCCTGCACAATTAAAACAAAAATCTTGACTATCAGTCCTAATTCACTCTGTATTCTGACTCCCTTGGCTGTCTTCCTGCCTTGTCTTCTCTTTGGTCTGCCTTTCTATTTCTGATTTTTCTTTCATGTATTGATGTTGACTAATATCTTAGCAACAACTGTATGTAACTTTCATAATCCTTATGCATTAATCCATTAACTAGGATGTCATATTTTCTAAGTTCTACTTTTCATTGTACTTCTTCAAATTATTAAATAATTTTCTCTGTTCTGACATGTCAGGTCTTGTTATTTACCTTTAACATATAAAGAGTGCAATCTAGGAAATTCAAATGTTGCTAATTTAAAACCAGAGACTATTCATTGGTTTGAGCAGTCGGTTTGAAACGTTTCTCCTGATTTTGAAGACTTCCAGATTGTGTTTTCCTCCAATATTTCCCACATCAAACTATAATATACAAGAGCTGACTTCACATCTTGGGTGCTCCCTACACAGATCGTGCTGGCTTCTTGAGAGAAATTCACCCCATCAGCCATCCCAAGAACTACAAGAAGTCTACCCTAGTAGACCTATCATTTCAGCCTGTTCCTGCCCCACTGAACTGACTTTTACATATTCTGACACTTTTTTTCTCCTCTTATCTTATCCCACCCCATCTACAGCCATGAGTCTATCTAAACTCACTGTCATTTTTAAAAATCACACAACACCAGGTTATAATCCAACAGGTTTAATTGGAAGCATTGGCTTTCGGAGCACTGCTCCTTCATCAGGTGTTATGGCACCCACCTGATGAAGGAGCAGCGCTGTGAAAGCTAGTGCTTCCAATTAAACCTATTGGACTATAACCTGGAGTAGTGTGATTTTTAACTTTGTACACCCCAGTCCAACACCGGCATCTCCAAATCATAAAATACATGGGTCAGGTGAGTGAGCAATGATCTGACAGATGGGGTGTAATGTGGGAAAATGTGAAAATGTCCAACTTGACAGGAGGTATAAAAAGAAGCATATTATCTAAATTTAACTTACTTGCAACATTGCAGGTCTACCTAAAGCTTAGGACTTAGGCAGCTGAAGACTCAACACTAATATTGGATTGACTAAAATCAGAATTTAAGGAACACAAGATGTTGAATATTGTGAGGTTGTTAGAGATTCTGGAGATTCATAATAGAGATTCCGTGGATATTGATAAATTATGTAAATGGATAAAATTGTGGCAAATGGATTGCATTTTAGACAATTGGAATTAATAGACAGGGATACTTCTAGAACATAGAACATTACAGTGCAGTACAGGCCTTTCAGCCCTCAATGTTGCGCCGACTTGTGGAACCAATCCTGAAGAAGGGCTCATGCCTAAAACGTCGATTCTCCTGCTCCTTGGATGCTGCCTGACCTGCTGCGTTTTTCCAGCAACACATTTTCAGCTCGGAACCAATCTGAAGCCTATCTATCCTACACTATTCCATTTTCATCTATACGTTTATCTAATGATTGGCAAGAAAGTTGGTGAGAAATGGTGAAAAGTAGAAATGGCAGTGATCCAAAGAGACATACAGGTACAGAGGAACCTTGATTATCCAAATACCAATTATGGTTCTGTTTGCCGAGCTGGGAATTTGTGTTGCAGACGTTTCATCCCCTGTCTAGGTGACATCCTCAGTGCTTGGGAGCCTCCTGTGAAGCGCTTCTGTGATATTTCCTCCGGCATTTATAGTGGTTTATCTCTGCCGCTTTTGGTTGTCAGTTCCAGCTGTCTATTGCAGTGGTCGGTATATTGGGTCCAGGTCGATGTGCTTATTGATTGAATCTGTGGATGAGTGCCATGCCTCTAGGAATTCCCTGGCTGTTCTCTGTTTGGCTTGTCCTATAATAGTAGTGTTGTCCCAGTCGAACACATGTTGCTTGTCATCTGCGTGTGTGGCTACTAAAGATAGCTGGTCGTGTCGTTTCGTGGCTAGTTCCAACTAGCCACAAAACGACACAACCAGCTATCCTTAGTAGCCACACACGCAGATGACAAGCAACATGAGTTCGACAGGGACAACATTACTATTATAGTACAAGCCAAACAGAGAACAGCCAGGGAATTCCTAGAGGCATGGCACTCATCCACAGATTCAATCAATAAGCACATCGACCTGGACCCAATATACCGATCACTGCAATGGACAGCTGGAACTGACAACCGAAAGCGGCAGAGACAAACCACTATAAATGCCAGAGGAAATATCACAGAAGCGCTTCACAGGAGGCTCCCAAGCACTGAGGATGTCACCTAGACAGGGGATGAAATGTCTGCAACACAAATTCCCAGCTCGGCAAACAGAACCATAACAACGAGCACCCGAGCTACAAATCTTCTCACAAACTTTGAAGATCAACCTTTATATCTAGAGGATTGAATGCAATGGTGCAAAGGTCATGCTTTAGATTTATAAAGGGCCTGATAGATCATGCCTGGAAGACAGTGAGCAGATTTTTGCACTAAATCTATTAGTCTTGAAGGTGATGCAACATATGCTTTCCAGAATGATGCCAGTTCTCCAAGGGTTAAAATACAAGGAGAGATTACACAAACTAGGTTTGCTTTCCCTAGAATTTTGAAAATTAAGGAGTGATTTTATTCCAGTTCTTATGATGTTGAGGTGAACAGATAGGGTAGCTATAGAGAAACTATTTCTGTTATTTGGGAATCTCAGACAAGGTAACATCATCTCAGTATTAGAGGGAGGAGCGAAGCTAGGAAATATACCCATACACAAAGGTGATATAAGTTAGAAACTCCTTTCAAATATCAGCAATTATTGCTTAATCAGCTGTTATTTTTAAGACTGAGATTGCTATATTTTTATTATCAAAGGAATATGGGGCAAAGGCAGGTGCCTGGAGGTAAGAGGCAGATCAGCCATGACCTCACTAAATGGTGGAACAGACTCAAAGGGCTGAACCACTTCTCCAGTTTTTATATCGCTATGCGATTATACACACCTCAGTGACACCCATTCGAGAGGTATCACGTGTCAACAAATCTTACAAACACTGTTTTTTAAAGACAACATCCTGAAGGTAAAACCATTTTTCTGCTAACAATAATGCCTTACCTCTTGGAAACCTCTATTAAATCTAACTGTCTGTGCTCTGATGAAAATAACCTCAGAATCAAGTTAGAGCAGGTCTATTGCCCCTTTGAGCCTCCTGTACATTTGGTGAGGTGGTTGATCATTTACCTCAAATGCAGCAGTACAGATTCTCCGTATCCCTTAGCTCCTTGCATACCCATTCAACTACTGCCTTGTCAATGACTTAAGTGTTCACAGCTCACTGGGATTGAGAATTCCAATGATGTCTGTCGGATGAACTAATTTCTCCTATCCTAGTCTTAAATGGCTGATCCCTTATCCTGAGATTGTGATCTTCTATTCATTCCAAATTGGACAAATCTGCAATGCTGTAGCAAATGTACACTGTAGATCTTCTGTGGTTTTAAATGTCTTAAACTGTATATAATATTCTAAATGTAGCCTAACCTTTATATTCTCTAAATTTATTGTAACCAGCGTTCAGATTTGCATAAAGTAAGTGAAATATGACTATTGCGATAATATCTCTGTCTTCCTTGACTATACACAGATTTCGTAGATAAATTACACACAAGTGACCTTGAGATATCACAAGACATACTGTGCTGTGAGGTTAAAACTTTGCCTCTTGCCAGGAAACTTTATGTCATCCAAAATGCCGCTGAAAGTGATTAAACTTGCAGCGAGTCTCAATCCCTCATCACCACTGTGTTTATTGGTCTACATTGGGTCCCAGTCAAACACATCTTGCTTTTAAATTTTTCATCAGTGTTTTCAAATAATGCCGTGGACTTTCTCAGTTCCTATTTCTGTAATCTCCTCCAAGACCACAACCTGGGCTTCTCAATTGCTAGTCCAATGACATTAACACATTGCTACCTTCTCCTCTGATGGCAGCATTAAAGTATGATCTGTCTGTGTTAGAATTAATGGGTGTGAGCGTTACTGGGTGTATGAGTCATTATGGTAAGTTTGATGGGATGTAACCATTGAGATATAAAGCACAGCAATAATTATGAAAATGCCATTGTGTGAAAAATAAGAATAGTGGTTGAAACAGGCTAGACTGGTTTTTATCATTCTCTGACAAGCTTGTTGTAGTTTATTCAAGTACTGTAATTGATTCTGAATTTTAGCCTGTGGGTGCCTGCAGACAAGTTGTAAAAATAGGTATTTTACAGAAGTTGAGGTGAGCATACGGCCTCTGCAGGCTGGGATGTGCTTAATTGTAACAGTGTCACCAGCTCATTAATGTTTATACACCCAATTTGAAGCTAAATAAGTGATGTTTGATGGAGCCATACTTTTTGAACTGCAGTCACTGTTGTAAAGGGGAAAATGCAGCAGCCAATTTGCTCACAGCACATTTCCGCAAACAGCAACGTTCCTCTGACCAGAGTATCCATCTGTGACACTCAATGAGAGATAAATACTAACCATAATATTGGGATCATATGAATTCAGTGTTGATCATGGTGCAACATTGTGAAGGAAAATAAGCCATTTCAGACCCATATATCCAATCATTATAAAAAATGTAAGGAAGAACACTCCGATGATAATAATGGTGTGGTGATGTTGAATGGCAAAAATCTTCTGCAAAGCAGCCAATTTGTCAAACAAATGTACCTCTCCAGATGAATATAGGATCATTAGATCTCGACAAGTTGTCAAACCTCCAAAACATTGCACTAAAATTTGAAATGTTTCTCTTGTAGACCTTGTTTTGCCAGTCTATTATTATTGAATTGACAGCGTATGCCTGTGCTCAACCTTGCAAATCTGTTAAAATAGGTTTTTAATTTTGAAAAAAGGTAGAAGTTTTGTTATGTCACACAGTCAATATGTAAGTATCTTTAAGAGACATGCTCATTGTACTATTACTGTGTAATCGCATGTGGCATGAAGATATAAAGGTCTTATATTCCATCATTGTCAAAAAGTGTGGTGCTGGAGAAGCACAGCCAGTCCAGCAACATCCGAGGAGCAGGAGAGTTGACGTTTCACGCATAAGCCCTTCATCAGGAATGTGGGCGGTGGCCCAAGGGGGCTGCAAGATAAATGGAAGGTGGGTGGGACAGGGGGTATTGTAGCTATGAATGCGATAGGTAGATGAACATGGGGGTGATGGTGATATGTTGGAGATGGGGTGGAGCAGATAAGTGGGAAGAAAGATGGACAGGTAGGGTGGTTCAAGGGGGCGGTGCCAAGTTGGAAGGCTGGATCTGGGATAAGGTGCGGGGAGGGGAGATGAAGAAACTAGTGAAATCGATGTTGATCCTGTGTCCCAAGGGTCCCAAGGTGGAAGATGAGATGTTCTTCCTCCTGTGCCCACACCTCCCCCCTCACCTCCATCCAGGGCCCCAAAGGATTCTTCCACATGCAGCAGAGATTTTCCTGCACCTCCACACATCACCTACTGTGTCCATTGCTCTCGATGTGGTCTCATCTACATTGGGAAGACAGGATACCAACTTGCAGAATGTTTCAGAGAACATCGCCGGGACACACACACCAATCAATCCCATTGCCCAGTGGCTGAACACTTCAACTCCCCCTCCCACTCCGCCAAGGACATGCAAATTCTGGGCCTCCGCCACCGCCAAATTCTAGCCACCTGATGTTTGGAGGAAGAACGCCTCATCTTCTGCCTTGAGACTCTCCAACCATAGGGAATCAATGTCGATTTCACAGAGTTTCCTCATCGCCCCTCCCCCACCTTATCCCAGATCCAACCCTCTAACTCGGCACCTCCCTCTTGAACTGTCCTATCTGTCCATCTTTCTTCCCACCTATCCGCTCCATCCTCTCCTCCAATCTATCACCATCACCCACACCTTCATCTACCTATCGCATTCCCAGCTACCATCCCCCCAAACCCCACCCATCTCCTAATTATCTCTCAGCCACTTTGGTTACTGCCCCCCCCCCCCACCCCCACCCCACATTCCTGATGAAAGGCTTATGCTTGAAACATCAACTCTCCTGCTCCTTGGATACTGCCTGACCTGCTGTGCTTTTCCCGCACCACACATTTTGTCTCTGATCTCCAGCATCTGCAGTCCTCACTTTCTCCTCATACTCCATCCATTATTCTGCTCACTTGAAGCATGACACTACTGTTATAAGCGAACAGCTTGATATTCACTCAGCCACTCACCTCCCTGAGGAATAATGTATGTTCATAATCGTTAGTTGCAGTAACTGTTGCTGGATTCTTCATTACTGCAATTTCCACACCTAGTTTATGTTATGGGAGGTATTGCCTCCTTAGGTAATGGACCCTGTTGGAAGCAAATCCAGATCAGAATGCTCATTTAGAGAAACAAATCTCTCTAAGTGGCATCATATTTGGACGAGTGGTGGCTACCATGAAGATTCCGCCATCTCAACCTCTCAACCTTTCCCGAGACATAGTGACCCTCAGGTTGAACTCACATCAGTTGTCTCACTCTCTGTCTCTGTCTCTCTCTCTCGTTCTCTCTCCCCCTTTCTCTCAGTCACATTAAGAGAGCAATCCTACAGTCCGCTAAGTCTGTGGCGACCTTATCTTTTATTTTTTGTGGTGGCAAGGATTTTATGTCATTACGTCATTCTCATTAAGGGAAGTGGTCATAAAACATTAACATCTGTGCGAACACAACTCTCCCACTTATAATTACTCCCAATTATAATTATGCATATTTAATAAGGGTGATGATTTTAATTTTAGTTTTCAAATTTTCTGATTAACAGAAAACAGAATCTTTACATAAATAAATCTTTGATTGACAGGCTGTGGTGTATGGAATCCCGCAGGGGTCTGTGCTGGGGCCTCTGTTTTTTACAATTTACATCAATTGATTAGATGAAAGGAGCGAAGGCCTGAATAGCCTGCCCTTCACTGATGAATCAGTGCACCTCTATGTTGAACATCACTTGAAGGATGCACTGGGGATGCAGAGCTTACTCTGAATGAGGATCTAGATTGCCATTAACAATGGCTCAGCAGCAGCACTACTGACTGAGCTGACCAAGTCCTAAAAGACATTGCTGCTAGACTAGGACTCTGGAAGATGGGGAGGGAACCAAGAAGAGGGAATATATTCTCATAAATCTGTGCGTTGCAGATACATCTCTCCATGACAGTATGAATAAATGTAACCACTGCACAGACCTTATGCCCAGTAGGCAAAGTCCCACCTTCACATTGCGTCATGGGACATTAACACTTTGCTAAATGGTACAGATTTTGAATAGATCTAGCAAATCAAGATGGGTATCCAGGAGGTGCTGAAAGCCATCATCAGCTGCGTAAGTGTATTGTAACACAATCTGCAATTTCATGGCTCACCATATCCCCACTTTATCATTATGATCAAGCCAGGGGATCGATGCTGGTTCAATGAAAAGTACAGGAGCAGCACTAGGCATACTTGAAAATGAGGTGTCAACCTGATGAAGCTACAAAACAGGACTACTTGTGTGCCAAACTGCATAACAGCAATTGGTAGGGAAAGCTAAGTGATTCTACAACCAATGGATCAGAACTAAGCTCTGCAATTCTGCCAAAAATTTTTAAAAACTCACTGGAGGAAGCAGCTTCACAAATATCCCTATCTTCAATGGTGGGGAAATGCTGCACAATGTAAAAGAAAAGGCTGAAGAATTATAAGTAATCTTCAGTCAGGAGTGCTAGATGGAAGATCTATCTTGGCTTCCTCCAGGGGTCCAGCATCACAGCATATAGCGTCATGTTACACAAATGTATACTGATCGACATGATTTGGTTTTACAAATGGACAGCACTTGATGAATAATCCTGACTTGGAGTGTTGATGGGGAGGCAGAACATGCAGAGAATGGAATTAGAAGGGAGGATGGAGGGTAAGGGAAGGGTGTCGGAGGGAGGGTGAAAGAGTTGGTCATTGCCTGGTATTTGTGTTGCATGAATGTTATTATCAATCATTTGTGTAGCATAAAATATATGCAAATGATGATGTGATTGATAATATGAATCTGATATCAGGAAGACTGATTGACAAAAACCATCAGAATAGAAGGAGTATGTAAAGAAAGAGATGTTGGACATCTCAAAAGAGAGCCGTACTTAATAATTGAATGTACAAATGTAAATAAAGGAGTGCTACAGTACATTAGGAATGTAAGTGCCATTTTTAAAGATAAAGAGCTAACAACCTCGGGGACAGAATATGCGTAATGGCTAAAGCATTACAACAAGATATTCAAATTTGCCACTTTCAAATGACTCAGCTTTAGTGTTTATTTAACTGTAAGGAAAACAATCCCAACTTCTCCCTTTTGTCCACATAGTTCCTTGGCCCTAGAACAAATCCTCTCTGCTGTTAAAATCATACAAAAATCACTAAGAAATTGGGAACTACACAATAAGTCCTTCTTAGAAGATCATAAAAATCACAGTATTTCTGCATTTTGATAAATTTCAAAGACTTTAGATTAGATTTCCTACAGTGTGGAAACAGGCCCTTCGGCCCAACCAGTCCACACTGACTCTCCAAAGAGTAACCCACCCAGACCCATTTCCCTCTGACTACTATACCTAATACTATGGGCAATTTACCTGGCCTGCACATCTTTGGACTGTGGGAGGAAACCGGAGCACCCGCAGGAAACCCACGCAGACACGGGGAGAATGTGCAAACTCCACACAGACAGTCGCCCAAGACTGAAATTGAACCTGGGACACTGATGCTGTGAGGCAGCAATGCTAACCACTGAGCCACCGTGCCACCCTAAATCTCAGATGATTCCAGTATACATGGCCACACAACAACAATGTCTAAAAGGACTGACCAGATAATGTGTTTTCATGATGTTCACTGAAGGACACACATTGGCCTAGACACTACAGAGAACTCTGACTCTTCTTTGAAATCGCATTGCGGCGACTTTGTCATCCAACTGAAAGGGCAGAGGAGACTTCTGTTTCCCCCAGTTAACAACACCTTTGATAATGCAATACACCCTGAGTTCTGGAATGTCAGCTTTGGTTCTTGTGTTCAAAAATCATGTACTCACAATCACCTGACTCAGAGGAAGAAGTGATTTCTCTTGAGAGACAGTTGAGACAACAAGCTCAAGTAAAAAAATGGATATTTTAGTTAGAGTGCATATGCCAGGTTCTGTGTTATGTCTTTCCTTGAAGAAAGAGGCATTTTGAATATTTCTGTGATTTTGGAAATGTCTGCCGAACTACAGAACCTTTAGATTTCTGCTCGTCCCCCTTTGAACCAGCCTTCTTGATCTTTTGATTCAGCAGAAGTGCAAGTGTACAAGATATGGCAATACCATGTACATGCTACAACTGGGATTATTCTGCAACATAATATTACTCAGCTGCAAGGCACACACAATAACCCATGGTCCAAACATCAGGAATATTGTTTTAGGAGGGCACTTATCTGCTCTTGATTATTTTTTGTCTTGTACATATGCAGTTAATTTCACGTAGGCTCTGCAGATCGGTCATATTCGGAATAAGATTCAAAATCACACAACACCAGGTTATTGGACTATAACCTGGTGTTGTATGATTTTTAACTTTATCTACCCCAGTCCAACACTGGCATTTCCAAGTCATGTTTGAAATAGGTGGCCTGCCTTGCCCTTACAACATGGAACACTTGGTTTCTTCAAAATTGGCACATTGTTCACAATCACTAGAAAACAAGCATTCACTTGTGTAGCTTTGTTGCTACTAGTTGCTACTACTCAAAGCCCTGAGAAATCAGTAACTCTTACATTAACAAATGAAGCAACATTGCCTTTAGGTAAGAGTATGAAAATGTATATATTATCAATGGAGCCTTGTGCTTGATGAGTGATAATTTCTAAAATTGGGTTTCAAATTCCAGTGAGTGCTATAGGCTATTGATACACAAGATGGCTGTCACTGTTAGCAAAAATAACATATTCATTTACTCAGTAATGCTGCCATGAACTGCACATTAACTAACTCAAATAATGCCTTGTGTTAGAAACTGGAAGCAAGTGGTGAAGTGGAGATTAAACATGCAAAGGTCTGAGATTGCAATCCTGGTGAAACATAAGACCCTTACTTACTATTCAGAGCAATAAAAATATTCACAAAAATACACACCGGAACTTGGTGGATATACTTATCAGGAAAGGCTGAACGGGATGAGATGTTACTTTCAAGAGAAAACTTAGCAGTGATGAACTTTAAGATTGTGTAAAAGATAACGCATAAAGAAGTCTTCCAATTGTGAGTGGAACCAAAATTAACCATAAATCACCTTCTTCCACAAGGTATAAGTGAGGTGAATCTATACATTCCTTGAAGAAGAAGCTAAATAAACCTTAAGGAAGGAAGGAATAAAAGGATATGCTGATTTAATGAGATGAAAAAGATTAGGAAGATTTTAAAAGAGTCTTTCATTGGATGTGAGCATTGCTGGCTAGGCCAGAACTTGTTGCGTATCCGCAATTGCTAACTGCTGTCTTCTTGAACTGTTGTAGACCATGTAGTATAGGGAACCCCACAATTCTATTAGGGATTGAGATCCAGGATTTTGACCCAGTGACAGTGAAGGGATGATGACATAGTTCCAAGTCAAGATGCTATGTGAATTGGATGGGGCCTTACATATTGTGATTTTACTGTGCTTCTGTTTGTCCTCTGAGTAGTGGAGATCATAGGTTTAGAAGGTGCTGATGAGGCTTGGTGAGTTATTGCAATACATCGTGTACAACTACCACTCTGTGTCAGTATCAGAGACAATGATGAATGGGATAATGATCAAACTAGTCATTTTGTTCTCAATGATGTCCAATTAATTTAAGTGAAACATAAACAACAAGACAAGACCAATTAAGTCAAATGGTTTGTGTCTTTTTTTTTATTCAACCTATTTTTCTAATCAACCTGATTAGAGATGTTACTACACACCTCTGGAGCAAGTGGGGCTTAAACCAAGACCTCTCAATTCAGGGGTAGGGACACTACCACTGTACCACAAAAGGGCCCCAGTGTCTGTGTTTATACACTTGATGCAATTCTAAATAATTCTATTCCCTGCAAAGGCTACTGTAGTAATTATGCTATTTTAGAAACCATCAAGTGTCATTAACCTTCTATGGACCTAAATCTTCTAGACCATGGTCATTAGTTTTTGGTACTCCTTCTTCAAAGTATCCAGAACTGCGTTGCAGAGTAACCTCCTTTAATTCATAGATCCTCTGTTTACCATAAAATTGTTAATGTCAAATGGGAAAATAAAACAAAGAACTATGAATGTTGGAAGTCTGAATAAAAAACCCCAGCAATTCCTGGAGAAACTCATCGTGACTGCCTGCACCTGTGGTGAGAAAGCAGAGTCAACATTTCAGGTTCAAAGACCCTTCTTCAGAACAGTCAACATGCTGTACGAATGAAGAAAATCCTCAACAAATTTGTATTTTGCATGTGTTTGTTTCTACAGCAACTGCTGCTCAACCAGCAATCAGCAACAAATTGCACTTGCATAACCTAGTCAAATTCCAAAGAACTTCACAGGAGCTTATTCAAATAATATCCTTCAGATCTTCCAGTCCTTGTGTCATCAGAGGTCAGATATACAATCCAAGATACACATCAGGACCTCATAAAGGTTGACCTCCCTGGGAAGTTTAAACATCTAACAGATAATTCCCCTGCTCCCCAAAGCCCTCTGCAAAAATCTCTGACTCTGAGGTAGAGTGGGAGGCTTTGAACAGTTTAAATATACTGATCCCAATCATTACCCAGGACATGTTAGGCAAAAAAAAAATCCTCGATCAAATCTTGGCTATCTACACAACTGACCCCTAGTCACTCACACTGAACCTTCAACAGTCACCTTGACTCCCTGATTCCCACTTGATCCAACTACTAACCCCAATAGCACTCCACCTAGTCCTGGTTAACAAACCACCAGACTCTTTGACTACCTCCCTGCTCCAACTTGACCAGTACCCTCTACCCAACTAACTCGCCAACCTGATCTGCCTAATGCCCATCACCAAACTGGACATAAACTGATCTGACTCACCATTCACCCATTTCAAACACTTACCTAACTTGTCCACCTCACCCATATGCCACCCGATCTCACTGTCACCCAATTGCCAACCTGCTTCTTATCTTCATTCATCATAAACACTAACCTCACCCATCTACCTACTTATCTGCTTATCACACCAATACCATCTCTGCCTCTGTACCCATTCACTCATTCGGCCACACACTCATTCATTAACATTCACATCGGACTTATGCATTCACCTCATGACAGCCAGTTCTGTCAAAAGATGTCTTCCCCTGTTGTTATTTTGTTTTTGATAGATTTCTTTGTGGGACTGAAGAAGAAGCCAGGCTTGGAAAACCCAGCTGGAAATGCAGTCAGGGTGAGCAAATATTATAATGGAGCGGAATGGCAACCTGGTAATGATTGTCATTGTGAGGGAGATTCAGGTTACTACTTGACCACACATGCGGAGTTATTAGAAGAAATGGTCGATGGCTTGATTTTAAATATCATCGTAAAGGTGGAGGAAAATGAGAGGTTTTGAAAGAGATTTACATAGTTCAGGCCCCAGGAAGTTGTAGGCATCACCATCAATGTGGAGTGATGGAAGTTGGGAATGCTGGAGCAAATATCACAATCTACTGCCAGGCATATCAGTTCTTTAATGTCATAGTGTTTGTCTCAGCAATTAAACTAATGTCTCTTTCTTTTCCAAGACCTTACCTGTAAATTCCCCAAACTGCCATAAATTTAACTGCACTTGTATATATATCATCAGGTTATTGAGGTAAGTGGACAAAATCCTGGGTACGAAGTCATGTTTGAAGTCTTTAAGAACCAGTGATAATATTGCAGCCCTAATTGTTTTAATCCACTCTTTTTGAAAGCAGTCCCTTGCAGGCAGCGTAGGAGATGGTGGATTTATTCAATAGTAACTATGTGCTATGTATCATTAGTTAGACGGTTGTTAAGTTGTTTCAGAAATGTTAAATGGGCAATAATAGAGGTAAATCAGCATTGAATAAATTTCCAATGCAGCAACAGTGCCCAAAGAAGTGAAAAATTGATCATATCCGAAAACAAAAGAAAAAATTACTTTGGAAGATTCCTTTGCATTAATAAAGGGGATAATAAGATTTTTGTGAATTTGAAAGCAGAAAGCAATACCAATTTTTTCCTTTGGTTCGGAATATAGTGAATGTATAGACCTGAATTAAATGTTCCAGAACACTGCACATGCATAGAGTCAGTTAAACTCCACTAAGCATACGAGAGAAAAGCAACAGTCATTACAAAAAAATGCAGGTGCATTCACCTCGTTCTGCACAGTTTGCTGTCAAATGGCATGCTACTCTATAAAACCTAACCAAGCCCAAGTTCTCTCAACTGGCCTGAACATGTTCAACTTTAATGAAAGCTACAAGTTGCATTTCCCAATTTTAATGTACATCAATTAAATTTGCAAGACTTCTTTGACCAGGTAATCTCAAAATTGCTGCCCCCCTCCTCTTATTTCATTTAAGTCTGTCAAATTTACAGAGGCATAAATTGAACTGACAGAGTTAGAAAAATGAGCTGAACTTTACATACTATACACATACAGGAATGAGAAAAAATTGCTTAGGAACTCTCAGTGTAATTTTTGGTATTAACTTGATGATAATGAAGACTGCATGCACTATTCCCTCCAGTTCTGGCATATAGTGTGCTTTAGATGACAGTAGGTAAGTACAATTGTATTTAAGTTCATAGTGATGTTAAGGAAAGCAATGTCTTGATACTTATTAACTATTTAAATTTAAGTTCTTCAGGACTGCTGAATGATTCTTCCAGCTTTCTGTTTCTATTCTCAGCACCGTTGCCCTACCAATATTTTGGATCGGAAAAATCTTAATTCAAAGGCAAAAAAGTATCAGAACCTGTCAGACAGATCTAACGAATGTGACAATCAATATCCGAGCACTCTTCCCTGCAAATAAATGTGAACATACCTAATTTGGCAAATAATGGTCTGATGGAATGATTAAATGTTGTACACACAGCATGCACAGGATGTGTAATTGTCCCACAAATGCTGGCTTAGTGGCACGCCGGTCACAGAACTGTACAGAAGGAGATATACTATGGAGAACAGTAGCCGGTGTATCTCAATTAAGCACAACACCAAATATCAGCAACTACATCTGTTAGCATTAATGTAGCTACCAGTACAGAGTTTTCTTCATAGGATTTTGATAGAATACAACTGGTTTATCTTCTCTCTACACAGTTTAAATTGGGTTGTTTATGTTAAAAATTAAGCTAACCAAGTTATTTCTTCCCTGGTGGCTTTAGGATCACCACAGGCTTCCACAGGACATGTGTGCTATTATTTCCCTTCATCTCACTCTTATAAACCTCACAAAATCACATATTTTGTTTATAGATCACACAACACCAGGTTATAGTCCAATAGGTTTATTTGAAAGTATAGCTTTCAGAGCACTGCTCCTTCATCAGGTGGCTGTGGAGTATAAAGATTGTAAGACACAGAATTTTGCTATAAATTCTGTATCTTATAGTCTTATATTCCATAATCACCTGATGAAGGAGCAGTGCTCGAAAAGCTAGTGCTTCCAAATAAACCTGTTGGACTATAACCTGGTATTGTGTGGTTTTTAACTTTGTACACCCGAGTTGAACACCGGCATCTCCCAATCATATTTTGGTTATATTAGCCATGGCTCAATGAGTAACCCTTTTGCCTCAAACTTAGAACAATGTGGGTTTACAAGACTAATTCAGAAACTGGAACAATATAATCTAGGCTGACATGGCAGTGCTGTCCTGAAGAAGTGTTGGCATGTCAGAGGTGCCATCTTTCACGTAATGCTTCATTGGCTCCTCAGAGGGAAATAAACAATCCTGTGTGTAGTGATGGGAACCCAGGTGGATCTTATTTACTATGAGGTCCTTGATTGGGGTTGTTAACCTGGGCCAGTCAGGGATCCCTGGCTGACTGATAGAAACTAAAGTGTCAGAGGTTCTGTTCACTCTGACAGCTGACTCTAAGTGAGATGGATCAGTGCCAAGGACTCTCCACGTGTAAATAAAGGGTGAGTTAGTCACAGGATACTGGCCCCTGTGGAGTTATTTCATCTTTGTCCAAGTCCTTGCTAGAAGTTGTAAACAGTTTAGGCCCTGACACCCATTCCAGTTGGGCACTATGCCTTACAACCTGCCAACCTGAAGATACTCACTCTCTGTTTTCTGTCAGAGGAAAAAAATATAAACGGGGATTCAGAGAGTCTTCTGTCTTGACAGACTGACTCTGACTTGGTTGGCCACAGCCAATGTACTGTACACATGTAAATAAAGTGTGACAGGATACTGGCCTCTGTGCAGTTATTTCACTGTGCCATTATTTTAAACAAGAGCAGCAGAAGAGTCCTCGACAACATTTAACCCTCAATTAACATTTCAAAAATGGATTATCATTATTGCTGTTTGTGGGAGATTGTTGTGTGCAAATCTCCAACATTATAACAGTGCCTACACATTTCAAAATTCTTCATTGATTACAAAGTACTTTGGAACATCCTGAGGTTGTGGTAGGTTCTGTAAAAAGGACTTAGCTTTTTGCTAATTTTGTTCACATCAGTTTTTCAAATAGCCTAATGCCAAAAACACATTCGTTCCTATAAATGATGAGAAAAATCACAGAGTGGCTACACAGTTGCCCTATGACATTAACTGGAAGCTGGGTATGAGTACACATGTCTATATCTTTAGGGATTAGTGACTGTCATGATTGGCTTGCATAGCTGCACACTATTGCCATGAAAGATTTCTAATCATAGAATATGTGATGAAGATGCACATCATATTGTGACCAAAAGACAAGAAGTGACACTTTTGCATGTTTTAATGTCCTAATCACTAGGAGCACTGGTTATGTACATTTCTTTTATTCATTTGTGGGGTATCACTGGCTGGCCAGCATTTATTGCCTGTCCCTATTTGTCTTTGAGAAGGTGGCAGGTGAGCTGCCTTCTTGAACTGCTGCAGTTCACATTCTATAGGCAGACTCATAATGCCCTTAGTAAGACAATTCGAGGACTTATATCCTGTGACAGGGAAGGAACAGTGATATAGTTCAAAGTCAGAAAAGTGAGTGACTTGAAGGAGATCTTGCAGGTGGTGGTGTTTCTATGTATCTGCTGCCCTTGTCCTTCTAGGTGGAAGTGGTTGTGGGTTTGGAAGGTGCTGTCTAAGGATATGTGGTGAATTCTGCACTGCAACTTGGATAGTAGAACACACTGCTGTTACTGAGTGTTGATGGAGGAGGGAGTGAATGCTTCTGGGTATGGTGCCAATCAAATGGGGTTGCTTTGTCCTGGATGGTGTCAAGCTTCTGGAGTGTTGCGGAGCTGCACTCATCCAGGGAAATAGGGAGAATTCCTTTACACTCCTGACTTTTTTCTTGTAAATGGTGGACAGGCTTTGGTGAGTCAAGAGATGAGGTACTCACTGTAGTATTCCTAGCATCTGACCTGCTGTTGTAGCCACTACGTTCACGTAGCGAGTCCAGTTGAGTTTCTGGCCATTGGTAATCTCCATGATGTTGATAGTAGGGGATTGAGTGATGATAACATTATTGAAAGTTAAGGGGTGGTGGTTAAATTATCTCCTAGTGGAAATGGATATTGTGTGGCATTTGTGTGGCATGAATATTACTTGTCACTTGTTAGCCCAAGTCTGCATATTGTCCAGATCTTGTTACATTTAAACTTCAGCTGCTTCTGCATCTGAGGAGTCGTGAATGGTGCTGAACATTGTGCAATCATTGTCAAATATTCCCATTTCTGACCTTATGATGGATAGAAGGTCATTGATGAAGCAGCTGAAGATGATTGAGCCTAGGACAATACCCTGGGGAACTGCTACTGAAGTGTTCTAGAGGTGAGATGATTGACCTCCATCAACCACAACTATCATTCTATGTGCCAGGAATGATTCCAACCAGCTCGTAGATTTTACTCCTGATACCTATTGATTTCAGTTTTGCCAGAGCTCCTTGATACCACATTCATTTGAATGTGGCCTTGATGTCAAGGGCTGTCACTCTCACTTCACCTCTGGAATTCAACTCTTTTGTCCAAGGCTATAATGAGGTCAGGAGCTAAGTGTCCCTGATGGAACCTAAACTGTGCATCACTGAGCATATTATTGCTGAGCAGGCGTTACTTGATAACACTGTTGATGACACCTTCCATCACTTTACTGATGATCAGGAGCAAACTGAAGAGGCAATAATTTGCCAGGCTGGATTTGTCCTACTTTTTGTATGCAATTTTCTAGATTGTTTGATAGATGCCAATGTTGTAATTGTACTGGAACAGTTTGGCTAGTGGAGTAGCAATTTCTGGAGCACAAGTCTTTAGTACTATTCCTGAATGTTGTCAGGGCCGATAGCCTTTGCAGTATCCAGTGCATCCAATGAAATGTCAATTTAACAGGGATTCACTTATCTGCTGTTTAATGACCAGAAATATCAGGCAGTGTAAGTGGCTATTTGTAGATAGGAGGAGACTGGAACATTATAATGCTGCCAAAACTGTCTCCTTTAGTTCCTGCTCTCTCCAGTTGTTCATCATCTTTTCCTGCAAAAGGGCTTAAAGTGTGTTAATGAGAGTCAGATATTTTCTAATTAACTTGCTCAGAGATGTTATGACACACCTCTGGAGCAGATGGGACTTGAATCTGGACCTTCTGTCCCAAGGGTAGGGACACTATATCTGCATCACAAAAGTCCCAAACCAAGTACGTGAGAATGAGATGGAGCATATGCATGTCAAGTACAAGTGCTGATTGATAGAGATTATTGATAGGTGAGTAATGGGGGTGTGGTGAATCAAGCAGTGCTTGAGGCTGGTATACTGGACACTTTGCAGATTACGGTATTTGAAGATGCATCTACTGACTTTAACAATTAGTACGAGGGCTTGAACTTCCTGCGGCACTGCATTCTGTGCCTTGGGGCTTGGCATCAAACACCGATGCAAACTATTAGCACTGCCTTCTGAGGAAAATCACCAGACTCAGACATTCCTTCTTCTCCCACCTCTTCCACCAATGTGTTCAGAACAGTATTTGCTCAGCCTATGATCTGCCCATATTGAATGAGTCTTAGAAAAATGTGACTTATCGTACAGCTGCTGGCAACTTCTCCAGTGACAATACACCTCCTTAAAAGGAGTGGTGCAGTGGTAATGTCCCTACCTCTGACCGAGGAAACCTCTGTTCAAGTCCCACCAGCTCCAGAGGTGTGTGACAAAATCTCTGAGCCGGTTGCTTAGAATTTTTTTTAAAAAGAGAGAACTAGCTTGAGAATGAATCAATTGAAAAACACAGGTGATTAATTGGTGGTCGGTATTAGAAACACTGATGTATCTATTTACCTGGACGGCCTCGGCTGTCAACACTTGACCTATAGGACTGACCGTAGCCAAAACATTGGCCAGACTAGGATAAGCCCCTTGTAAAAAGTGAGGACTACAGATGCTGGAGATCAGAATTAAAGAGTGTGGTACTGGAAAAAGCACAGCCGGTCAGGCAGCATCTGAGGTGCAGGAAAGTCGATGTTTCGACCAGAAGCTCTTCATCAGAAATGTGGGGGTGCCCAAGGGGGCTGAGAGATAAATGGGAAGCGCGTGAGACTGGGGAAAGGTAGCTGGGAATTCAATAGGTAGATGAAGATGGGGACGATGGTGATAGGTTGGAGCTGAGGGTGGAGCGGAATATGTGGGAAGGAAGATGGACAGCTAGGACAATTCAAGAGGGCAGAGCCGAGTTGGAAGGTTGGATCTGGAATTAAGGTGGAGGGAGGGGAGTTGAGGAAATTGGTGAAATCGACATTGATCCTGTGTGGTTGGAGGGTCTCAAGGCAGAAGGTGAGCCGTTCTTCCTCCAGTCATTGGGTGGCTAGAATTTGGCAGTGGAGGAGGCCCAGGAATTACATGTCCTTGGTGGAATGGGAGGGAGAGTTGCAGTGGTCAGCCACAGAGTGGTGGGGTCTTTTAGTGCGTGTGTCCCGGAGATGTTCTCTGAAACATTCCGCAAGTTGGCGTCCTGTCACCCTAATATAGAGGAGACCACATCGAGGGCAATGGACACAGTAGATAAGGTGTTTGGATATGCAGAAAAGCTCCTTGACTGACTGTGGAGGGACACCCTGACTGATTGTAGCTCCCCTTTACCCCTATAAACATTATTCACCTTTTGATTTTCTCACATTAACATTTATTTGGAGCACATGCAGTGCATTTGCCACATCAGCTGCCAGTGCAGCTCTGATATTAAAGTTGCACATTGCCTTCACCCCTGACAGATAGATTTACTGTTCAGTACTCCCCAACATCGCAAGCTTCCTGCTTCTCCCTCTATGCTAGAAGAAAGACAAGCTAAACCAAAGGGGCTAGCATTCTGTGACCCAGCTGTCAAGACCTTGTACACTGTGAAATTAATGTCACCCACAGTGGCTGGATGCCTCCAAGTAAGCACAGCGTTAAGGAAGCAAGTCAAAAACCATAAGATGCATTTGTCAATGTGAGTAAAAGCATCCTGTGCCTACAAAGACAGTGGTTTGGTCAAGATTTTTGGTTATGGGAAAGACTTCCAATGAATTTGTTTGATTTTAAAATGAAGATGTATTTCATCCAAGATGACTATTTTTTCAAGATGGATTGCGAGATTTCAATCAATCACAGCAGATTCCGTGATCAGAGCACCCAAAGGATTTTTGTAAACACTGTTTCCCAGAGGGATTTGTAATGGGCAATGACCTCCATTCATGAATGAGGATTTCACAAATTTCACTTTGGATGCACAATCAGCTATTTGAGAGGTTCTCCACTCCATCCTCAGTTGAGTGGAGAGGTGGAAAGAGCAGTCAAATCCATGAAATCACTCAGGCATAAGGACCCAAGCTGGGAATTACTCATTCACAGAACAAGACTGAGGATTAATAGGTAATCTTCAGTCGACTTATTAATAGAGAGGAAATTAAAAACAGAAGTATCAGTTTTAGAACAAAATCTCAGACCACTAGAATGTAAAACAACCAGAGAAGAACAACTGCAAATGGCAAATGAGATGATTTAGCTCACTCAGAAATTGAATTCAGGTCACCTAAGTGCTATTAAACAAAAGGTATAATGTTAATGAGGAAATGGAGTCCATCTCAAATACCAGCCAATGAGGAATAGGCAATAGTCTGTCAAGTGGTAATTCCATTTAGGTATTGTAACAAACTTTTACAAGAGGCTTACGAAATCACTTGGAGATTAGGAAATGTAGATTAAAATACTGAAACATTTCTAATATTACATAAAAACATGTGAAACTTTGCTCATCATGCCATACATATGAGTTGGTGAAGAAATCCCAATCACCAATTAAAGCTGCACCTGTAATTCTAATACCAGCTTTGAGTAGGTTCCTAACAGATTATGTTGGATCTCTACCCAAAATAGGGAGTGAGAATTAGTATTTTAAAAGAATTATGGATGTTTCAGCAAGATTTCCTGAAGCAGAGGAAAATTTGTGGAAAATTATGGCAAAAATGTTAGCAGAGGAGTTCAATATTTTACAAAATACGGACTATTAAAAGAAAAAGAAATCGAACTAAATTTCAACTTTTATGTTACAAATACTCAAAGAAATAATTAATAGCTTGGAAATAAAAATAACAGCTTATCATCTATCATCTTATTGATTGTATTGGCAAATGGAAAACAGCTTTATTAGATTAGATTCCCTACGGCCCAACAAGTCCACACCAACCTTCCAAAGAACAACTCACCCAGACCCATTCCCCTACCCTATATTGACTAATGTACCTAACACTATGGGCAATTTAACATGGCCAATTTACCTGACCAGCACATCTTTGGATCGTGGGAGAAAGCCCACACAGACGCAGGGAGAATCTGCAAACTCCATACAGACAGTCACCCGAGGTGGGCTCAAACACAGGTCCCCAGCACTGTGAGGCTGTAGTGCTAACCATTGAGCCACCATGCCCCATATGAAATAGGTAGAGTAATTATCTTATTTCTATCTGAGCATTCAAACTGTACTTGTGTGTGATGCAAAGCCATTTAAGGGTAATTGCATTAATCAGGCACTTTCACACAATACATCTTGAACTCATGTCTAGTCACCATGCCTGGGAAATGCATTCAGTGTCCAACTATGTGGAATGCAAATGCTAATCACAAGCAATCGTGACCATTCCACTGGACATTGCAGATTAAAAGTAGTTGTCTCTGTGAGACAGAAGTAATCACAGTGACATTAAAATTGTGGGCCACAATTTACAAAGTTTTTAATGTAAGATGTCATAGGCAACACAGCGGCATGGAACTGACTTTACTTCAGTTTCAACTACAAGAATTCACCAACATATGTAATGCCTTTCGTGTGCAATGTGGGGCTGGGAAATAAGGGTGACAAGGTCTCAGTATTCATACTGCAGTTATAATCTTTGAGTGACATGGCTTGTTGAATGTAGTACCTATATCAGACTGTCCATCTACAGACATTCCATGGTCCTCCTTGTTAGAATCCTCCAAGACCCACTGGATTGAAGACTACGCTAAGCCACCACTTATGAGTGATGTAATTGCTGACTGCTTGTATAACTAAGACCTTTTCGTTTTCTTATATTGCCCACACAAGCTCAATGGATCCAGCAACAGCAGAAGTTTATGTTGCTGTTGCTGCAATGTAATTAAGGTACAGAGAAATCGAGGAGCAATAAGATGCATCAGCAAAAGCCCAGGAGCAGAAACAACCTCTAGTGGACGTTGAACAGACTGCGCATGAAGAGGGAGGAAGTGAAAATGTCCTCTCAGAATATGTGTGAGGTAAAGAAGTCCTCTCGGCCTTGTTGTCATCTCTGCCATTTCCTCCAGTTGAGTGAGGTGCAGTGCTGCCATTAACAGTGGATGTCCTGAGATACCTTCATGGAATTACGTCAGTCACTCAGGCAGAACCTGTGACCTGGAGGAATGGGTGGCCAACCTATCCCAGTGTTTGTCAAGGTGACATCTGCACTAAACGCTTATGCTTCCAAGGGATTCACTGTGTGGGATCTTGCAATCCTCAACTCACAAATGTATATAGACTGTTACCAATGCAATTTGTGCCAGATTACATCACTTCATCTAATTCTACCTGTTACATGGCCAGTGTTGCAGCTCAGGAAGTAGGCTTAGCCAACATAACTGGCCTCTCCCAAGCACAGAGCACTATAGGCTGTACGTATATTACCATATCACAATGCAACTGATGTCAACAGGAAACTGTTCCATTCTAGCAATGTATAAGTCATCTGTGATCATCAATACCACATCTTAGAAGTACCCTGGCAGATGTCACCATGCCGATATTCTGGAGATGTTCCATGCTCCTGTTTCATTTCAAGGGATGGATGCCTTGTATGTGTGGCTACTGGGAGAAATGGGATAACCTCTGCAACCTTGACTGATAACTCCTTAATCCAACTCCCTGAGGCAGAGTAGAAATAGAAAATGTAGCCCATTCTTCCACCAAAGCCATAATGGAGCAGATGATAGGTCTTCTGAAGGTGGAACGAACAGAGAGAGGATGTGGTGGAGAGTGGAGAGCTGGAAAGCAGCAGCAGTCTTCCATTGGGGAGGATGTGGACATTATGCAGGATGATAGAGCAGCACAGCATCATGGTCAACAAGTCAGACAGGTCTGAATTGATACCTGGTTCCAGTAGATCTGAGCTGTGTGCAGTGACAACTCATTGACCAAAACTTTGTTGTGGTCAAAATGCAATGAATTTGGAATGGTAGTGTGAAAAAAATATGGTAGGCTATTTTGGAGATAAATCCTCCAAAAAACTTGTCAAAGTTGACAATTAGCTGATTTCTGGTAAAATTCAGTCTTTGATTCCTCATCTCTATACAAACCACTTCCTGAACTTAGGTAATCCCTCACAATGTCATCAATCAACAGAGCCATCCTATCCTAACCTCCTTTCCCTTCCTATATGTCATTTACCCTTCAATGTTCTATTCCCAATTATGCGATCCTGCAACCCTTGTTCTGTAATAGCTATTGAATCATACTTGCTTATCTCACGTCACGCTGTCAATTCATCTGTTTTGTTTGGAATGCTATTTGCATTAAGTACAAAACATTAAGTTTTGTTGTTTTGCTATTCTTGTAGCCTCCAACCTTATTTGCTGATTTACTCCTGTACTATCTGTTCTGAGGAAGGGTCACCAGACCTGAAATGTTAACTCTGATTTCACTTCACAGATGCTGCCAGACCTGCTAAGCTTTTTCAGGAATTTCTGTTTTTGTTTCTGTACACTCTGTCCTTTCCTGCCCTGGTCTATTTATCATTTCCCAAATTATAATCTTCCTCTCTTGCCTTGTCTCTATTTTTTGACTTGCCATAATTTTTTGAATTTTATCCCTTACCCACACAATTTAGTTTAAAATTGTTTCTACTTCCCTAGTCCCGCAGCTCACTGAAACATCAGTCCATCATGGTTCAGACGTAGCCCACTGCAAAGGTAAAGCCCACACTTCCTTCAGTAGTGTTGCCACTGAGTCACAAGCCAGAATCCACTTCCCACATAATAGCTTTACTTTATGTATTTATCTCACTGATTTTATGCCAAATTGCATTTGGCTCAAGTAATAACCCAGAGATTATTACCTTTGTGGTTCCACATTTTAATTAATGCTGGCTCCTTATAATGACTATTCAAGAACATCTTTTTTCTTCTGCCCATATTATTGATCTTTACATGGAATGTGATAACTGGATCGTCCAAGTTCCTTTCCCAACCTGAGTAGCTGTCCTGAACTCTATCCTCAGGCAGTCAAGAAACTGCCTGGATTCACAATGATAATGAGAGAGAAGTGTCAAAACTCCTCAGTCTGCTGTTCCCTGCTTGTACTACAATCCTTTTTTCTCCTCCTGCTTCAATGGTTTCCTGCACCATGGTACCATAGCCAGTTTGCTGATCCACACTCAGAATCTGCTTTCGTTAATACGGGTTAGGAGCACTTCAAGCCGGTTTGACTTCTGCGAAGTCTGAGCCTCCTCCAGAACAGTTTCTAACTACCTCACTCATAATTACAATATTCCAGTCCCTCACTCCTGGAAAAAGAAATGATCTTGTCCTAAGAGGTGTGGCAGTTTTCTTGAACAAATTGTCCTGGTATTTCTGCCCTCTTCCTTGTACAGCTTCCAAATCAATAATCCTGGTCCAGATTTCCTGCAGGTGCTTATATTTTCTTCAGATGTGTTTGCCTTAGCATCCAAAATCTCCCGTGTTCCACAGCTGCAGCCAAATACCTGTCCTTCTTTAATTACATGTTTAATTAACTTAGAATGATTCCCATGTACTGTGCAATTTATTGTGCTTATTAAATGATGAAACCACCTACAACTAAAGTAATACTTTTATTGATGAGAGAGATAGGTAAAGATAGAGTCATCATAGTCCTACTCTCTCATTACAGAGTAGTGACTGGTGGGAGTTTAGCCTGGGGTTCCCTACACTTCAGGCTAGGAGCAAAATCAAGACATTTATGGTGACTTCAGCTGGTAAGATAATCAACCTTACAATGTTGGCATCACTCTGCATTATAAACCAGCCACCTAAGTAACTGAGCTAACTGGCCCCAATTACACAGCTTTGTTTTTTAAGTCTCCATATGCTCTCTCACAATGACCATGAGGTTGCTGTCTCCATACAACCCGTCATGACTTTTATGAATATATTGGTTCATCTCTGTTACTTGCAATGTTAATGAAGCTGTTGACCCCATTTTCTCTCTCTATTGCTAGGTTTATGAAGCTGCTGTCCACACTCTCTGTTGTAATACTTACGAAGCTACTATAGTCATTTTTTGCCGATATTTGTAAAGTAGCTATCCCTGCTTTCTCAGGTGCTATTTATGGTAGAGAACCCAAATGGTAGAATGTTGAAGCAATACCATCTGAATGATGTGGTAAATGTAGTCTGTTGTCTTGAATTTAAGATTAAGGGTACTTGCTAGAACCTACTGTTGGCATCCAGTTTTGTGAACAATTTAATTGCTGCCAATTTTGCCAAATGGCCATTGACAGACGAAATAGAATGGACTTTCCTTCTTTGTCCCTTATTTAAATGTGAGGACGCACACACAATCGTGGTTCTTCATTTGCTTTGGAACAGTTAGTAGCCCTCACCATTGATGTCGTTTTTCTGATCTTGGTGATATGACTTCAATTTTGAACCGTGCCCTCTAACCAAGATTTTACTCTACCCATTGGAAAGTGAGGAATTTTCTTGTGAGTACACAAGCAGATTGGTTTTGTATTACTTGTACCCTAAACATTGGCAACCTTGCTTCAATTTTTCTAAAACTTTGAACAACATTTTGGAATATTCCCTCAAACTCTCTCCCAACTCTGACTGGTTGACTAAATGCATTTGTCTTCAGCAAAAAGGCATTCTGATTCCTTTGCATATAAAGTGTTTATCAACATTTAGCTCTTTGGAACTAAGTTTCATAATAATATGCTTATGTACTTGAAACTCCATGCCTCCTGGACCTGGGAGTCCTTTTTTTAATTAGCTGGTGAGACTTTCACAGACTTCAACCATGGAAATCTGACTGACTGTATAGAACCAGCTATTCCTGTGTGGACCTTAAGGTCTGTTTTAAAATTGATCTAACTTCAGATCAATTATCAAGAATCTGTTCTGACTCTCTTTGACCTCCCCCAGGAAAGTTACCTTCAATTTGTATAATATATCTTTACTTTCTTGAACCTTTTCCTCTTTGCATGATTTCCATTTGTCTTGAAATGTTCCTTTTGGGGGACTTTCTCTTTGTTTTTGAGGTGATAAAGGTGCTGATAACTTACAGTATTTTTTTAAAGTGGCCAGCTTATAGTGCTCAGCTCCCCAGCTAGACATTCATTGCATTTGTGATTCTCTTTGGAGTCACACCTTGTACAATCTAATACTGTCAATGATGTTGATTTCCACTCTTTTGAGAATTTGCAGGACTTTCTGGAGGGTGATGATGCCATATTAGGATCTACACATCCTATGTTTCAATGCAATCCTGCATGATAGTACAAGATCCTTGGTGTGATGCCTTGGTACAAATTCCAGGCAGACTGTGGTTGGAATATAGGGCTGCCATCAATCCTCATACATATACTAGTCTAAGAGGCTGGTCTGTTGTCTGAGAATGAGCTGTGAATAAATCTCAATAAAAGAAGCTGTTGACTTAGATAACAGGTTACTCCATAACAGTAGTTATATACAGATTACTTTTATCTCTGAGGCTAACTAGCAATTATTAACAAGAGGTAGGGAAGACACAGATATACCTCCTATGCCTCCATCAGGAGGAACTGCCAGACCCCAAACGATTCCCTAACTAGAGACTGTGACATCATCAGATTGGGTAGAGCTTGGACTAGCTCAAATGTTAACCCTTTCAGAACCATTACCTTGGATAACAACACCCCAAGCTTCTTTTTTTCATTAGTTAACCTATTATGAAAGTGTGTATGCAACCATGTTGTATTTATCCCTTCTCTCCCCTTTCCCCCACAACTCCCCCATCCCCAGGTCTCTGGACTCACTTTGCAAGCTCTCTGGAGGATTAACAATTCTTTTCCAGAGTATTTTCATTTTGAATTTGAAAGTTTGGTAAGTATTTGACTTTAGGATTGTTAACCTTGATGCTGATCTTTGCCATTTCTCTCCTGGAGGATCCTTTATCTCATGGATGAATTTTGCAGGGGACATCATTCTTTGTAAACATTAATGTTGTTACATTAAGTTATCTGGAGAACATAGCTAGGCACTGCTGTTGACTGTGATACTTTTTTGTTCTACAGTGCTGACACTGACTCTTAGTAAGTGATGTTTTGCCTCCACTTTGTGACTTGGCATGTGTCTTTTTTGAGTTTTTGTACCTTATGAAGTTGATAGATTCTGTTATTCTTCCATCGTAAGGGCGTTCCTCTTCTGTCGTTCTTATTCTAATCTGTGATTTTCCTGGCTTCTGCTTCCAACACAATTGGAATAGCTTTCTCTGAAGTTAAATCTTCTTTGGAGTGTAACAGATCTGACAAAGACTGACCAAACATTTGTACAGCAATTCTGTTAGCAAGAGTTTATATTCCCAGGTTTCAAGTAATATGTCATTAATTAAAGTGTCAGCACACTCTGCCAGACGTTCAACTCTTCTATTAAATCTTGCCCGTTCAAAAATTATTTTTAATCATAAGTTGCAGTAATTATCAAAGGCTTTTATAAATTCAAAGGTGTCTGCATTTTTAAAAATGTTATTATGATTTATAGGATCACTAGCTTTTGGACCTATTCAATATGGCAGTGTCTTAACTTGTTCCACTTCTGACTTGATATTTATCTTTGAAGACATTTTGTATATTAGACACAGTTGTCTTAGCAAAGTCTAAATTTGTGGTCTGTTAGGACCATCACAGAGCTTGAATCTGTTAGGAAAGATATGTCTTTTTCCATTTTTTCTTAATGTGATGAAAAATCGTAAGACTTTACAAGATATTTTAAATCTGTATCATTTAATTATTTTGACGCTGATGTTCTATGAACTTGTCTTCTTGTATTTAGCAATTCAGTTTTAATTTGAATTTACTGTAAAGCTTGTTGGTATCTTTGCAGCCTTTTCTTTATTTAATGGTCAGTGCTAATCAGATTCTGAGAGGTTTAAATTGTATTTCCTGGTTGTTCTGTGGTGATTTACTGCATTTTGCTTTTAAACTTTTGTGTCTGTAAAAGCTATTGTTTTTAAAGTTGGTTAGAGTCTTGATACTCTGCATTGTGCCCATTTCTCTGACAGAATGACATATTCATGCCCTTGCCATCTTTTGAGTTTTTACTAATGTTTTGTCTTGCCTCTGAAATTCTCCACTGGTCTTGATCTTCTTCTGTAGTGGATTTAAATTCACTCCAATATTCCAAACTTCGATATAAATTAACATTTGGTCCCATGTTTGTAGCTGTAACTAATGGTACCTCATTTGTGACTGCAACAATGTTGTTCTACTGATAAGTATTCTTCTTTTTTCAGCATCCCCAGTCTCTGTGTAACACTAGTTGATCAGTTTCAAGCTCTTCATTTTGGGGGTCCAACTTCTAATTGAGCTCTGTCCACAAAATGTTTTCTTCTTCTTCAAGTTTTTCTGGATTTATACTCTTCATGGTGTGTATGGCTGCAAGCAGATGATGAATAGGCAATGTACATCGTGAAGTACTGTCTATCATGAAGTACTCCGGGCATTATGTTTGGGTACCAACACATGATGGCTTGTGGTTGGGGTACAGTTCTGTAACCAATCCTCTTTCCTATGGCAGTCTGATTGACTGTTTTATAACCTACAGTTGAGAGTGGACAATGAGAAAGTCTCAGATGAGGCTCTTGTCTTATTAAACAAGGTGTAGTTTATTACATCTCAGATGAGATGAACACTTAGTCATATTAACAATTAATACGAAGAGGTAGGGAAGACACGTATTTTCTTCAGGAGGCTATGGTACAGTCCAACTGATTTTCCTGCAAAAAGCTTTGTAACTTCATCAGACTAGGTTGGGCTTGTTACCACTGTGCCTCATTCCATTCCCTGTTCATCTCCAAGCTCACCAAGAGAGACAGTAGAAAATTCTGCCTCCAAATATTAACCATAAAGGTATTTGAAATTTTCACAGTGGACAGATGTGATTTTCTAAAGAGCAATGTTGTACTTACGTTCATAATTTTCAAAAGATTGATTGTCCAATAACACAGTAAACGATACTAGCTGGAACGGAAGCTCTGCAATGAAGGAGCTATTTTGCCTGACTCTCCTCCTGACAGCTAGCCTCACTAGATGACAGAACATTTCACTGCATTGACTTTTTGTTTCAGTCCTAGCTGTGAATCACATTCTCATGGAGCGGTGCCTTGCAAAAGTAGCTCCTCTCCAGTAGCATTTGCAACTTTAGAGGTTTGAATACATTCCAGTGAAAAACAATGAATATAACATTGTAATGTTTTGAGTGGGAGTGCAATTGGTAGATGGAGTTGGGGGTAATGGTGATACATTGGAGGGGAGGGTGGAGTGGATGGGTGGGAAGGAAGATGGACAGGTAGGACAGATCATGAGGGCGCTGCTGAGTTTGAACTGGGATGGGGAAGGTGGGGGAAGGGGAAATGAGGAAACTGGTGAAATCCACATTGATGCCATGGGGTTGGAGGGTCCCGAGGCAGGGAAGATGAAGCATTCTTCTTCCAGGCGTCGGGTGGTTAGGGAGTGGTGATGGAGGAGGCCCAGGACCTGTATGTCCTCAGCAGAGTGGGAGGGGGAGTCAAAGTGTTCGGCCAGGGGGTGGTGGCGTTGATTGGTGTGGGTGTCCCAAAGATGTTCTCTGAAGTGCTCTGTGAGTAGGCATCCTGTCTCCCCAATGTAGAGGAGATCGCATCACAACGGATACATTAAATGACGTGTGGAAGTGCAGGTGAAACTTTGGTGGATGTGGAAGCTTCCTTTAGGGCATTGTAAAGGGTGAAGTGTGGGCGCAGGTTTTGCAACTCCTATGGTGGCAGGGCAAATTGTCAGAGGTGGAGGGTGGGTTGGTGGGTAACATGGTCCTGACGGGGGAGTCGCGGAGGTAATGGTCTTTACAGAAAGTGGATAGGGGTGGGGAGGGAAATATATCTCTGGTGGTGGGGTCTGTTTGCAGGTGGCGGAAATGGCGGAGGATGATTCATTGTTTCGGAGGTTGGTGGGGTGGAAGATGAGGACCAGGAGGCTCTGTCTTTGTTGCAGTTGAAGGGGTGGGGTTCGAAGGTGGAGGTGCGGGACATGGATGAGATGCGTTGGAAGGCATCATCAACCATGTGGGAGAGGAAATTGCAGTCTTTAAAGAAGGAGACCATCTGGTGTGTTCTGTGGAGGAACTGAACTTCTTGAGAGCAGATGGAATTTATACACACCCTCCCCTCCCGGCACCTTCCCATGCCACCACAGGAATTGCAAAACCTGAGCCCACACACAACCACCCCCCCCCCCCCCCCCCCCCACCTCACCTTCGTCCAAGGCCCCAAAGGAGCCTTCCACATCCATCAAAGTTTTACCTGCACTTTCACACGTCATTTACTGTATCCGTTGCTTCTGCTGTGGTCTCCTCTACACTGGGGAGACAGGACACCTACTCGCAGAGAGCTTCAGAGAACATCTCTGGGACACCCGCACCAACCAATCCCACTGCCTCATGGCCGAACACTTCAACTCCCCCTCCCACTCTGCCGAGGACATGCTGGTCCTGGGCTTCCTCCATCGCCACTCCCTTACCACCCAACACCTGGAAGAAGAACACTGCATCTTCCGCCTCGGGACCCTCCAACCCCACAGCATCAATGTGGATTTCACCAGTTTCCTCATTTCCCCTTCCCCCACCTTATCCCAGTCCCAACTTTTCAACTCGGCACCACCCTCATGACCTGTCCTACCTGTCCATCTTCCTTCCCACCTATCCACTCCATCCTCATCTCTGACCTATCTGACCATTACCCCCACCTCCTTCTACCTATCGCACTCTCAGCTAACTATCCCCCCCCAGCCCCAAGCCTCTCCCATTTATCTCTCCATCCCTTGGCTCACAGCCTCATTTCTGATGAAGGGCTTTTACCCGAAATGTCAATTTTCCTGCTCCTCAGATGCTGCCTGACCTGCTGTGCTTTTCCATACTCGACTCTGATCTGAGAATCTGCAGTCCTCACTTTCGCCTGACCTTATTATAAACTAGAGTGGGCTTCGTATTCGATCTGGATGAACGTAATATGTCAAAAGGTCTGAACCAGTACAATCCAGCTTGCAGAACTACACATGCCCTGTTTAGTAGACTGACGATTGTCCACTTTTATTTGATATTATTAAACAGAAAATGAAAAGTATTTTCAGGAGCAGTATATTTTCAATAGTCCCCCTCTCTAATCTCCTCCTGCCCGACAATGCAAAGGTACCTGCACTCCTCTCATTTTAGCCTTGAGTGCACCACCAATGTTATTTGCTTCATGAATGCTAGCAATACTTTTGGTTGCTTCAGCCCTAAGCTCTAGCGTATCCTTTCACCTTTCCAACTCTCCATTCTGCCTTTTAAGACACTCTATCGGGCATTTCTCTTTGACTAAGCATTTGGTCATCTCTCCATAATATTTCCCCATGTTGCCCTGTGTCATATGTTTTATTACATATACAACTATGCAAATATAAACTTTGCTACTCTCCTCAATTTTAGAGCACCAGAAGCTTCTGTTCTAATGCTCAACAGAGAATTACATCTTGAAACATAACAGTTGTTTCTTTTTCTTAAAGGGAAATGTACAGTGGCAAATTCACCCATCAGTGTTGTACCTTCAAATTCTCTCTTCCAAATGATATTTTCAAATGACCTTTTAAAAATAAATGAAATCAAAAATAAGGATTTCCTACAAGTATGTTTGGGTTGTCACTTGAAGATTTCAAAACAGCCTGTACTTGACTGCTGTCAAGTAAACGTGTTATAAATGGCCTTGCAGAGTGTTTGTAATTGAATAAAATAGTCCAACACTCCTCTGAGAAACTTATTCTTCTTTTCCAACCACTTTGATCAACTTATGATTTCATTAAAGTCATATTTATCCAGTCAGTCATGAAGGATACTGTTCTGGACATCATATGGAGTAACAGGAAATGGAATGTATACTTTAATCCTGGGGCCTGCTCATGAATATCAGTCAACTGTCCACAGCTGGGCTGGGAAGTTCTTGCAATGTGCAAAAATAGGAAGCGGCAAGACCATGGGACGATTTGAAAAGAAGGATGAGAATTTTAAAGCTAAAGACTGAGAACCAATGTAGGTAAATGGGTAAATGGAACCTGAAGTAAGTCTTATGTTGAGTGAGACACATGGCCAGATGTCCATGGTTCAGGACACCTTTTCTCATGGGAAACGTCTGCTCCTCACCTCATTAATTATTTGTGCTAGGAATGACTCAACCTGCAGAGATTTTTCCCCTAATTTCTGTAAACTCTAGTTTTGCTTGGCATCCTTGATGTCACATGCTGTCAAATGTGGCCTGGATTACACTCTCACATCACCTCTGGAATTCAGCTTTATCGATAATTAAACCAATGTTATAATAAGGTCAAGAGCTGAGTGGCCCTGGTGGAACCCATATTGGGCATCAGTGAGCTGGTAATTACTGAGCAGGGCACTGTTTGATATCACCATTGATGACACCTTCCATCACTTTACTGATGATTGAGAATGGACAGATGGGGCAGTAATTGGCCAAGCTCAATTTGGCCTGTTATTTGAGTACAGACTACAGCCAGGCCTCAAAGAAGGTGCAGCACCTGAAATATCAGATATGTCAGTCCTGTATCAAATTTTAAAATATTTTCTTTGTCATTAACTATAATATCAAATAGAGTGTGGCAAAAGTCAGGTGAGCCAAAAGCCTTGGCCTGTTATATCCTACAAGAGGAATTCACTTCACTGTTCAGGGTGCTCTGATGGCTGGACAGTTGCACATTGTTCTTAAGTGGTTTGTTTTTAATTTTCTTTGTTGTTGATGCAGCTCTGAAATTCGCTCCTGAGGCACTCATGACCTTCTGTGATACTAACTGGGCCTTACTCCCACAAAGAGAGGTGATCCTTTTTGGTGCCAACTGTGTCATTTTTCTTTATACTCTTGAACATTCTGAATGACCTCTAATTACCCATTTTTGCAGTCTTCTGATGCACTGTAATGTTTCACTCACTGTGGTTGGTTGATTTGCTTCTTGTTTGGCAAGTTATCTGCTGTGGACTTTTCCTATGCTTTGTCAGCTTCGCTTGAGCTTTCTCTCCCTCCAGCCCAGTGCCTACGGGATCCCTGAAATTCATGACCCCCTGCTTCCTGTTGCTGCTTGGCTTCTTTTCAAGCTTCACATCTGGAGATTGAATGCTGGGTTGGCCTTAAACTTCACCCACAGCATTTTACTTTGGCTGGGCTTCACTTCATGTGCTCGTTGCTGCTTGCCTCCAGTTGTGTGGGCCTGATCACTGCTGCCACCATGTAGTAAAATCAGCTTGCACTCACCTGACTGAACAGTAATAGCCTTTATTAAACATCAATATATAAAAGGATTGTAAGAGAACACATCATCTGGAATCCCACTGCTCTAGTTTGATTTAATTTGTTATCATCATGACGTGTACACATGTTCGGTAGTTATTCTCAGAGTAAAAACTACAATTAACCCTATATTTCATGCTTCCCTACCCAAGATCACTGTCCACAAGACATTGGCCTACAAACTGCCTTCAAATACCTGATTGATGTCTGCAGCTCATCATATGCTGGTGACTCCTGAGAATTAAATTTCAGATGAGCTTCCATCTCGTGAGATTCCACAGAACAGGAATTAAGGGTACAAAGAAGGATCAAAAAGAATTTTCATGCCTAACCACTTCCTTGCTATTGTATCTTTTTATGTGGTTAGTACTGAGTATTTTTGTGATGCTTTGAATACATTAGACACACATGTTTGAGCAGGATTATCCATTACTCATACTTGAGGAAATTGAACAGTATTCAGGAAGGGTACTTTACTTGTTTCAGTCATTCAAATTTACTCAAACGTTGACAAAAACTACTGGAGAGAACAAACATTTGGGGGTGACTGGTTGGTGAATAGCAGAATGTTCTTTATGTCGAAAGAAAAACAGTCATAGGCAACACAGGACAAGTGGGGTGCAACAGCAGGAGTGCAAACTGTGCAAAGGATCTTGAAACTTATTGCACCTTCTTTCTGACTAACATTGGATGAACATCATCCCTTCTGTATAAGAAATTCATAGTTTGGATTCAAATTAGCAAAGTGTCGTCTTGTATGTGCATGATATACCACAATGGCTTGGTTTCATTTTCAAAAAAGCTGTGACAAGCTCTCCATGTGCAGTTTATTTTGTAAATGTTTTTAATGGTTAAAACATTCCAAATATGTTTTAAAGTATAAATGTCAATGTACTGTTTAAGTTCATGAAAACAAAATTGCTCAGAATTTATTTAATTGATTAGAGATGTTATGCAGTTGCCTGAATACATGGATGAGTAAGATAAAATTAAAAGAGCAACAAAGAAGAGCACAGCACAGAAACAGATCCTTCGGCCCATCATGTCTGTGTTGAACATGGCACCATTCTAAACTAATCTCACCTTTCTGTGAAATAATTCCACGGAGGCTGACGTCCTGTCACCAAGACAAACTTTATATACATATGGAAAGTCTTCGACACTGATCCAGTTCATTCAGAGCCAGCTGTCAGAGTGACAGGACGTCTGACACTCCTGTTTATTTTTTCTTTCTTTAACCAGAAAAAATCACAATAAGCAATAAAGAAAAACAAAAAATCAAAACAAAGTCTACCTGAAACAAGGAGGAGGGACAAAAAGGAAAACTCTCCTCCTCAGTGGGAAACACCAACAGCAGTAATAGGACACACTGTGGTTCAGGCAGTTCAGCGGTCAGTCTCCATCTCCTTAAAATGGAGAGTTCTTCACATACTGATACAGCTCCCTCAGAGCCAGCTCACCTGTTTTTTTTCTTTTATCTTCTTTTTTCTCTTTCCCCACACTACCGCCTAACAGTGGTAGTGTTTACTTCTTCCCAGCACCCATGTTGTGTGTGTGCAAGTGTTAGACACATTGAAGAACAAGAAGTGTGGAAATCTTTATTTACGAAGAAAGGAAAAACGCGAGTGGCCAGTGACAAACAGTGCCCTTCTCAAAAAAGGGGACACTCCTGTTTTTTTTTCCTATTACCCCAACACTACTGCCTAACTGCGGTAGTGCTTATTTTTTCCTCAGCACCCATGTTGAGTGAAAGACACAAGGTGCACGAATCTTTATTCAAATTTCCACCACCAGGAAGAAAGGAAACACCCGCGCGGCCAGTGACAAGCAGTGCCCTTCATATCAAAGGGCAATGCTGTGTGATCAAACAGTGAAGAGGAGGGCAGGGATTAAATCAAAATAGAGTTGGAGGGGGAAATAATGCATTCCACTCCCTGCGGTGCCCACCTCTCCCTGAACAATTCAAGGGTGTCAGTGGACACCGTATGCTCCTTTTCCAGAGACACCTGGGCTCTAGCGTTTTTTTTTAACAGAACCTCTGATATTCCTGTTTTTTTTTTACCCTCACACTACCGCCGAACTGCAGTAGTGCTTATTTTTACTCCAGCACCCATGTTACACTCCTGTTTATATCTGTCAGCCAGGGCTCTCTGATTGGACCATATTAACAGCCCCAATCAGGGAACTCATATTCAAAGAGGTCCACCTGGCTGACCTTGTTACAATCACTTCAGCCTACACATGGCCTGTATCTCTGTATTTCCTGCCTTTTCACATGTCTGTCTAAATGCTTCTTAAATGTTGTTATCATATCTGCTTCTGCCACCTCTCCTGGCAGTGCGATCCAGGAATTTTGCCTAAAAAACCTGATATATGGGAACCTCGATTATCCGAACGCCTCAGCGGAGGGTATTTTGTTCAGATAGTCGAATGTTCAGATAATCGAATATTCAGATAATCGAACGGCAGATAACACAGTTTAGCTAAGCACCAGGATCTTGCGATCTTGTCTGGATAATCTGAAATTCGGAAAATTGAATGCTGGATAATCGAGGTTCCTTTAAATATTTCCCCTCTCACCTTAAACCTATATCCCTCTTATATTTTACATTTCCACTCTGGGAAAAAAGACTCATCCATCCTTCCATTCCATGCTTCCCAATTTTGTATATTTCGTTCATGTCACCCCTCAGTCTATGACATTCTAGCGAAAACAATCCATATTTGTCTGCCCTCTCCTTATAGCTAATATATTCCAATCCAGGTAACATCCTGGTCAACCTCTCTTGTATCCTTTCCAAAACTTCCACATCCTTCTTATAGTGTGGTGACCAGAACCCAACACAATATTCCAAATGTGGCCAAACTAAATTTTTATGCAGTTGCAACATGACTTACCAATATACTCAATTTATATTCAATGCCCTGAACCGACATTTTCTTTACCACCTTATCCAATTGTGTTGTCACTTTCAGGGAGATATGGACTCGAACCCCTCTCTGTATATCAATGCTCCCAAGGATCCTGCTGTTTATCATTTAATTTCCTATTGCATTTGACCACTCCAAATGCATTTGATTTATATCCTGCTGCATCTCTGACATTCTTCCTCAATATCCACAACTTCATCACTTTTTGTATCATCCACAAACTTACTAATCAGACCACCTACATTTTCATCCACATTATTTATATATATTACAAACAACAGAGGTCCCACCACTGAACCTTGCTGATCACCACTGGTCACAGAACTACAGTCAGAAAAGCAACGCTCCCCAACTACCCTCTGTCTTCTACGAACAAGCCTAATTTATATCAAACTTACTAACCCACTTATGGATCCCAGATGACTTAATCTTCTGGGCCAGTCTACCATGACGGACCTTGTCAAATGCTTTAGTAAAGTTCATGTGGACAACATTCACTGCCCTGCTCTCAATCATCTTCATCGCTTCCTCAAAAAAAACTCAATCAAATTTGTTAGACAAGACTTCCCCTACGCAAAGCCATGTTGACTATCCCTAATAAGTCCATTATTTTGCAAATGTGACTAAATTCTCTTCCTATGAGTCTTCTCCAATAACTTCCCATTGATGTAAGGCTCAACAGCTTGTAATTTCCCATATGATTCCTGTTGTCCTTCTTAAACAAGGACAACAGGACCTTAACTGTGGCTAAAAAGGATATAAAGATCTCTGTCAAGGGCCCAGCAATTTGCTCTCTTGCTTCCCTCAGTATCTTGGGTACATCCTATCAGACCCTGGGGAGTTATCTACCTCAATGTGCCTCTGCCTCCATACATAAGTTACCTTCTTAGTCTTTGAGTGGACCAACCCTTTCCCTGGCTACCCTCTTGTTCCTTAAATGCCTTGATATGGGATGGAATTATCACAAAATACTTGATCACATCAGCATCTGTTTTGGTTAAACACCTAACTATATAAAGAAATGAGTGGTAGGGCTCTTGTGATACAGTGGTAGTGTCCCTACCCCTGGACTGAGAGATCTGAGTTCAGGTCCCACCTGCTCCAGAGCTGTATAATTATATGTCTGAACATGTTAATTAGAAACAGGTGAATAATAAATAAATGGGTTATAGGGCTGTTACGGTGTAGTAATCGTATTGAAAAGTGTGGTGCTGGAAAAGCACAGCAGGTCAGGCAGAATCCGAGGAACAGGAGCGTTGACGTTCCGGGCATAAGCCTTTCATCAGGAATGTGGAGGGATGAAGGGCTTGAAAGATAAATAGGGGGTGAGGGTGTGGTTGGGGGGAAGGTAGCTGGGAAGGCAATAGGCGGATACATTTGGGGGTAATAATCATAGGTCAGTGGGAAAGGTGGAGCAGATAGGTGGGAAGGAAGATGCATGATAAGACAAGTCAAAAGAGCAGTCCTGAGTTGGAGGGTTGGATCTGGGATGAGGTGGGGAGAGGGGAGATTTTGAAACTGGTGAAGTCGATGTTGATGCCATGTGGTTGAAGGGTTCCAAGGTGGAAGATGAGCTGTTCTTCTTCCAGTTGGCAGGTGGTTTTGATTTCACGATGAAGGAGGCCTAGGACTGTACTGATGACTGTATCAGTGCCACCTCATGCTCCCACGAGGTGGTTGAACAGCTCACCAACTTCAGAAACACTTCCACCCTGATCTTAAGTTCACATGTACCATCTCTGACACCTCCCTCCCCTTCCTGGACCTCTCTTTCTCCATCTCCAGCAACTAATTCAACATGGACATCTATTTCAAACCCACTAACTCCCACAGCTACCTTGACTACAAGAACCCTCCTCATCCCTATAAACACATAATCCCTTACTGCCAAATCCTCCATCTTCCGCGTATCTACTCCCAGGAGGAGCAATTCCACTCTTAGACCTTCCAGCCGGCCTCCTATTTCAAGGACTGCAATTTCCCCTCCCACGCGATTAACCATGCCCTCCAGCACACCTCCTCAACTTCCCGCACCTCTGCCCTTGAACCCCACCCTTCCAAGCGCAACAAGGATAGAACGCCCACCCACCAACCCACCTCCCGTCCTCACCTTCCACCCCACTAATCTCCAGGTACAGTGCATTATCCTCTGCCATTTCTGCCACCTACAAACAGATCGCACCACCAAAAATACATTTCCCTCCCCATCTCTATTTGCGTTCCAATAAGACATTTCCTCCATGAATCCCTTGGAAGGTCCATGCCCCCAACCCCACATCAACCCACTCTCCACTCACGACACTTTTCCTTGTCGCAGCAAGGGGTGTAAAACCTATGCCTACACCTTCCCCCTCACATCCATTCAAGGCCCCAGAGGATCTTTTCACATCTGGCAGATTTTCCTGTACATCTATCCACCTCATCTACTGTGTGCATTGCTCTTGATGTGGTCTTCAACATTGTCTCTACGTCAGGGAGAGACAGTGCCAACTCGCAGAGCATTTTAGGAAACATCTCTGAGACCCATGCAATAAACAACCCCACTACCTTGGACATGCAAGTCCTGGCCCACATCCATGCCAAATCCAGGCCACCCGATGACTGGAGGAAGAACGCTTCATCTTCTGCCTTGGGACCCTTTAACCACACGGCATCAACATTGACTTCACTAGTTTCCCTATCACCCCACGTCCCCCACATCCATCCCTCCAATTTTCCACAATCTTCTTGACCTGTCCTACCTGTCCATCTTCCTTTCCACCTACCTGCTCCTCCTTCCCCATCACTATTACTCCCACCTGCATCCACCTATCGCCTTCCCAGCTACTTTCCCCCCAGCCCCACCCCCTACATATCTCTCAGCCCCCTCCCCTCCAGATTTCTGATGAAGGGCTTATACCCAAAATGTCGACTCTCCTGCTCTTCACATGCTGCCTGACATACTATGCTTTTTCAGCACCACACATTTCAACTCTGACATTCCTGCATCTGCAGTCCTCACTTTCTCCCTGTAGTGGTAGTGTCCCTACCTTTGAGGCGGAAGGACGGGTTTGAACCTCACTTGTTCCAGACGGGTGTAATAATACCTCTAAACAGGTTGATTGAAAAAGAGGATAAATAAATGGACTATTTAAATAAACAGATGAACCAAAGTTGGTCTTATGTTGATGTTGCTGAACATTGAAGCAGGTTTAGTGTTTATTAGTCTTAGCACAAATATAAGTACATCTGGATACTCTTTGCTCAGAAATTACTATTACAATATATTATGATACAGCTAAGACTCTGAAGCACAGTATTGGGGTGAGAGTTTGTGTTGGTCTATTGCACTAATCATGAAGATTTTTATAAAGAAGAATAAAATGAGCCAAAATCGCTTTCCTTCTCTATATGTATTTTTATTTTGTACTCATTATGGCATATACTATAATTTGTCTTTCAACTGGGATTTATGTCTCCCACTAAGGTACTTGTTTGATTTGGTCTCTCCACAAGGGTGGCCTCGTCCCCAGTAGTGAGTGGTTGAGTTTCTAGTGTCTGACCTGTTGTCTCAATGGTGACTTTGTTACTTTCAGGAGCCAAAGTTAATTGCCTCAATCTTATCTGTAGTGCATGGACTGCTCCTACTTACGTTTGAATCATTAAGTGAATTGGCAGCTTCAAGTATCTTTTGATCCCTGCGACTGGTTTACACAGAGAAAGTCCTAATGTCTTTTCTCAGTGGCTTAAATACAAAACTGTCTGCTGATGTTACTTTTCCTATTTTTCTGATGATTTCTTGCAAGGTAGCTACCATTACTTTGGTCTTTGATCAGCAGTCTGATGAGCTAATCTGGAGCTAATAGTTTGTGCGACAATGTGTGATCTTCTTAGTGATAGATATTTATTTTCTAAATTGCTGGCTGAATGGATATGACTATCAAAGAAAGCTCATCCTTTCATGTTCAGTTAAATTTTGAACAATTTAGAAGAACTTGTATCAATCTATAGAACATTTGATAATGACTTTTGAGATCAGTAATCATAAAACAAGCTATATGTTAATTACAAACAAAAAACAAGCTATATGTTAATCACAAACAAAAATGCTTGAAATGAATCTGAGCTGTACCACTTATTTTCAATTATTCCCCCTTTTTCCAATATTTTCTGCTGAGTGACCAGAGTTTTGATCACTGCCAAAAGAAATAGAGAATGGGATGAGAATTTTTTTTACACAAATTATCTGATAGCTGTTACATTGTTACGTTCAGGATTTTGCTATATGTAAATAAATTGCTGTGTTTCCAGCACATAAGAACTTTAAAAATCATGGGTAGTATAAAGCACTCTGTGATATCCAAATAGAAATTACCAAAGATGGAAAATTAAATGCTTTCCTACTCAGAGCATCAAAATGCAATAATTTCTATCTTGTTATGATATAATTAGTGCATCCAAACCGTTTGCACTTCCACCTTTCTATCTCCATGACTGAATTGAGGCTACAGTGTTCAATCAGTTCATAGATTTTCTTTTACACGAGGGGAGAGATTTTCAGACAAGCCTTCAACCACGTGCCGTAAACAAGAGCAAAAGAAATAATCCCTAACTTTTGATTTCTCACAATCTAAATACTGGAGGATTTGTTTGGATGTTGCAGTAAGCAGATTAATTAACACTCATGGATGTAATTTGTAGTTTTTTAAAAGGACTACATAAAAGATGATATGCACAAATGAATTCAAACTGGATACTGAAAACTACTGTAACATTAACACCATGTCACCCAGGCTGAGTTATTATATTGTATTCTGCAAGGTTAATTCAAACAGATATTTTCTCCCGATTTAATGGTTCATAGTAGAGTCAGGGATATTGAGACCTCAATATTAATGCTCTGCTTATGTTATGAAGATGTGGGTGAACTATACCTATTAAGAGAATTAAAAGCTAGCAGTGACAGCACCAAGTGTTCTCAATAAGACATGATGTAACATATGCTCCAGCTACTGGAGTAGCTGGTTGCCTGGAAATGACAAAAAAACCGATTCGAATTATACCCCGAAAATGCCAATTTCCAATCAAGTCTGATTTGAGTATATTGACAATCATAAAAGCCAATGACACAATACCATGCTCTGGAGTATGAGACCATTATATATTTCATATGGAATGAGCTGCCAGAGGAAGTGGTGGAGGCTAGTACAATTGCAACATTTAAAAAGCATGTGGATGGGTATATGAATAGGAAGGGTTTGCAGGGATATGGGCCGGGTGCTGGCAGGTTGGACTAGATTGGGCTGGGATATCTGGTCGGCATGGATAAGTTGGACCGGTCTGTTTCCATGCTCTATGACTCTATGAGACCAGGGAAAATTCAACAGTTGGAGGAGAACTGCCTAGCCCCAGCATGTAAACAGACTGCCTGAAAAATAGCTGTCTGAAAAGGTATCTTTTTTGATCAGTAATCTGTGAAGCAGAAATCCCGAAGAAGAAAAGAAGACACAGGAAAATCTAAATAGAAGAACTGAAAACTGCCTGGTTTTGACATCAGAAGTGCTGTTTTGTAAGTTTTAATTGGAGTTTTATTGGACTAGTATTATAGAAGGGAAGGTAAAAGATAAATTAGAGTAAGGACTTGTGAATAATTGTTAGTTAATTATTCTCTGTTATACTTTAACAAACAAAGTTGTTAACTTTTACTTTTTTACAGATTACTGCACGGGATAAATCTTTTTTTGTGTTGCTGGTTTTAAATTAAGCAGCCAGGTTTACCCCGTGTCGTAACAGTTTAGGGGCTCGGGTCCATGATTTGAACTGGTTTAGACAGATTTGAATAGATTTGGGGGTACGAAAAATCCCAGCAGATTTAAACACTTGCAGGTTACTGTCCTAGATCTTTAAATAAAATGTAGGTGAGACAATTTGTTTAATTTCGGTGATTTGGGGTTGATTAAATTAAAAGTGAGAGAAATGGCTCTTAAAATGGCTAAAGAGGTTCTGGGATTTGAGGATGATTCTCAAATTTGCCAAGAAAGTTTAGAAGGAAAGAAAAAGGCCATACTTTTAGAATTAGCAAATAAGTTTGATTTGGATTTAACCAAGGACAAAGATAAAGCTGAAATTGTAAGGGAATTACTCAAACACTTAGGTGTATCCGAGAAACAGACAAGTGCAGTAGAGGTAGAAAAACTTAAATTACACTTGAGGAAAATGGAGTTAGAAGTTAAACAAAGAGAGAGACAGGATAAAGGGAGAGAGAGAGGGAGAGAGAAGGCTGAGCGAAGAGAAAAAGAGAGAGAAAGAGAGAGAGAATTTGAACTTGAGAAGTTGCAACTTAGTCAGCAAAGTCAAGTTAATAGGATGAAAATTAAAAGAGAAGGCAGTGATATATATAAATATGTTAAAACTTGGCCACACTTTGATGAGAAAGATGTTGAAGCCTTCTTTATTTCATTTGAAAAATTGGCGAGGCAGATGGAGTGGTCCGAGGATTTATGGGTAAATCCAATTCAGACTAAACTGGTAGGCACAGCTGGTGAGATATTTGGTGCACTGTCAAATGAGGGGTCAAAAGATTATGAAGACGTTAAACAGGCTATTTTGAGTGCTTATGAATTTGTACCAGAAGCAAACAGGCAGCGATTCAGAAGCACAAAGAAGGAACCAGGTCAGACTTATGTTGAGTTCAAAAGAATTAAACATAGTCATTTTGATCAATGGGTGCGTGCTTTGAAAATAGATAGGACATTTGAGGCTCTAAGAGAGATTATTCTGCTGGAGGAGTTTAAAAACTCACTTCCAGAGATGGTAAGAATTCACGTGGAGAAACAGAAAGTTCAGGAACTGAGAAGGGCAGCAGAATACATGATGGTGCATAAAACAAGCTTCCGGCCAGACTTTCGGCCTGTGAGTGATAGAAGTTGGGAGAAGGGGAGATCCTACACTACTAAACCAAGAGTAGACAGCCCTGGTAAGAATTTACCACAGATTCAAAAAGCTCAAGAGAGTGGACAGGAGGTGAAAGGCCTCAGGTGTTTCCACTGTGGTAAAATGGGACACATTAAGTCACAGTGCTGGTCATTAAAGAAAGGCACTGTGGGAAAAGATGTGTTAAAAGAAGCTAAGCTAGTGGCATTAGTGAAGGTAGTAAAGGAGACCCCAAGAAGAGCTGAGGAGCTGCAGGAGAGAGCACAGCCTAGGCAGGGGCTGGGTATGGAGTTAGTACCTGATCTTTACAAAGAATTTGCCTCTGTGGGTAAAGTTTATTCAGAAAGAACAGGGCGAGAAGGACAAGAAGTTATAATTTTGACAGATACAGGATCTAACCAGTCGCTGATAGTAAGGGATGAGCGAATATGCACAATTTTTGATCTGTTACCCGAGAGTGGTAATTTGTAGGATAGATGGACACAAATTTAGAGTTCCTCTATGTCAGGTTAGGGTTGAATGCCAACTCAAGACTGGGGAAGTTACAGAGTGTCAGTTCCAGGAATTCAGTTAGTTCTTGGGAATGATTTGGCAGGATCCAAAATGGAAGTGACACCCCTTGTTCTGGAGAAGCCCAAGGAAGACCAAGAAACTGAGGAGTTAAAACAGAAATATCCTGATATTTTCCTAGTCTGTGTGGGAACCAGGTCCCACTATCATAAGTCACAGCACGAAACAAAAACCAAAGAGAAAGGTGAAGGAATTGAGGTTTAGTTAGCGGATACCCTATTTGATGTAATGGTGCAGGACAAACCTGAACAGACCTGAGCGTCAGACTTAAGTGTTTAGTCCTAAAAGGCTAAGAGACTTGCAATGGCAATATATGTGGATGCGTACTCTGAAAAGGAGGATTATTATGATTAGATTATATTAGATTCCCTACAGTGTGGAAACAAGCCCTTCAGCCCAACCAGTCCACACTGACCCTCTGAAGAGTAGCCCACCCAGACCCATTTCCCTCTGACTAATGCACCTAACACTATGGACAACTTAGCATGGCTAATTCACCTGACTGCACATCTTTGTGACTTGTGGGAGGAAACCGGAGCACCTGGAGAGAACCCATGCAGACACGGGGAGAATGTGCAAACTTCACACAGACAGTCGCCCGAGGCTGGAATCGAACCTGGGACCCTGATGCTGTGAGGCAGTAGTGCTAACCACTGAGCCACTGTGCCACCCCTATCTTTCTCTCTGTAAGATAGAATCCTCAGGCGGAAATGGAGACCATGGCAGGTTGGTGCAGAGGAGAAATGGCCAAAGTGCACCAGATTGTGTTGCGGTTGCATACAGACAGGAAGTGTTACAGGTAGCACATGAAGTACCTGTAGGAGGTCACCTAGGGATACGAAAATCTCAGGCTAAGGTACAAAAACATTTTTCTTGGCCTGGAATGCACAAGGATGTGGCTAACATTTGCCATACATGTCACACATGCCAAATGGTAGGTAAGCCACAGGCAGTAATAAAACCAGCACGTTTGTGGCCAATTCACACATTTGAAGAACTTTTCACGCGGGTTATAATTGATTGTGTAGGTCTCCTCCCGAGAACTAAAAGTGGGAACCAGTACTTGTTAACCATGATGGGTGTGTCTACCAGATTTCCGGAGGCAATTCCATTACGCAGTATCAAGGCAAAAATGGTAGTCGAGGATTTAGTAACTTTCTTCACAGGGTATGAGCTACCCAGAGAGATTCAGTCGGATCAAGGGTCAAATTTTACTGCTAGGCTGTTTAAGGACGTTATGGATAGCTTAGGTATACAGCACTTTAAATCCAGTGCGTATCATCCTGAATCCCAGGGAGCTTTAGAAAGGTGGCATCAGACCTTGAAAACCATGTTGAGAGCATACTGTCAGGATTACCCGAATGATTGGGATAAAGATATCCCATTTATATTGTTTGCCATTAGAGACGCCCCAAATGAATCTACTCAGTTTACTCTCTTTGAATTAATATTCGGTCATGAAGTGAGGGGCCCTTTGAAATTAATTAAAGAAAAATTGACAGGACCAAAGTCGGAGATCTCACACTCAGATTATGTATTGGAGGTGAGGGAGAGATTAAACTGAGTAGGTGAGTTAGCTAAACAGCATCTAAAGAGGGCACAGTATAGAATGAAGCAAGTGGCAGATAAAAGCTCTGAGACTCGGACATTTTCCCGAGGGATAACATGTTAGTACTGTTACCAGTGATAGGAGATCCCTTCAAAGCCAGGTTTAGTGCTCTCTATCAAATTGAGAAAAAGTTGAGGCAGGTGAACTATTTAGTAAAGATGCCAGATAGAAAAAGATGTTATCGAGTATGTCACGTGAACATTTTGAAACCGTATTACACTAGGCAGAAAGAACTGGAGAAACAGGTATTAGTTACAACCCTGAAGAGTGAGGAATCAAATCCAGACGATATGGATTTTGAGGAGCCTCAAAATAGATCAAAGAATGAAGAAGTCCTTGAGAAGTGGGATAGGTAAGTAAACTATCTGTCTCAGGAGCATAGAACGCAGTTTCAAGATTTGTTACTGCAGTACAAGGGCATATGTAAGAATCAGATGGGGAGGACTAATGCTATTGTACATGAAGTAGACATAGGGAATACTGCTCTGATAAAACAACACCCCTATCGGCTTAATCCCTTCAAAGTCAGACAAGTCCAGAAGGAGGTGGAAGACATGCTCGACAAGGACATCATCGAAACAAGCCAGAGTGAGTGGAGTTCGCCGATTGTCTTAGTTGCCAAACAGTATGGGATGCAATGATTCTGCATGGATTACCAAAAGGTCAATGCCATTACAAAATTGGACTCATACCCAATTCCTAGATTGGAGGACTGTATCGAGAAAGTCGGACAAGCCAGTTACATCACCATCAGAGATAGCGAATGAAATTTCTGTGTGTAACCCCAAATATCAGTTTAAAATGATGCCCTTTGAAATGAAGAACGCATCCGCCACATTCCAAAGACTCATGAACAGAGTTGTGGCTGGGTTAACAAACTGTGAAGTCTATTTGGACGATGTAGTGATCTTTAGTAAGTCCTGGAAAGATCACATGGTATAGTTTGCAGAGTTCTTTGAAAGACTACGAGAAGCAATACTGGTGATAAACTTAAATAAAATGGAATTTGCGAAAGCAGAAGTGATGTTCTTGGGACATAACATCGGTCATGGAAAGGTGACCCCATGGAACGTAAAGATGAAGGCCATCGAGGAATTTCCATAACCAACCTTGAAGAAAGAGGTGCTGTGATTCTTAGGACTCACTCGATTCTTATTAACCACCAAACCAGTTTTAGCTACACCAAACTTTTCAAACGTTTTAAAGTCGCCATCAATGCTAGTGACATTGGAGTTGGAGCTGTACTCCTACAGGAAGATGAGGATGGGATTGAACTGTCAGTTGGTTACTTTTTGAAGAAGATCATCATCCATCAGAGGAAATACTCCACAATCAAAAAGGAACCATTGTGTTTGGTACTGGCCTTACAACATTTTAACATGTATGTCTCGAGCAATGTGTCAGAGATGGTTGTGTACACTGACCACGATCCACTCACATTATTAGAATGTTTTAAAGATAAGAATATGAGACTATTTAATTGGAGCCTTAGGTTACAGACTTTTAATTTAAAAATCATACATGTTGCGGGTCAGAAGAATGTAATTGCAGATGCATTATTGAAGATTTAACTGACAGGGTTTAGATGAGATTTATCTTTATTTAGTGTTATATACACAAGTATATGGGAAGACGTTAAGGTGAACTTATATTAAAGTTATCTGTATGTTAGGGCAATGTGTTTAAAAAGTATAGAAAAACTGGAGTAGCTGGTTGCCTGGAAATGACAAAAAACAGATTCGAATTAGGCAATCAGTTTAAATTATACCCCCAAAATGCTAAATTCCAATCAAGTCTGAATTGAATATATTGACAATCATAAAAGCCAATGACACAATCCGATGCTCTGGGGTATGAGGCCAGGGAAAAATGCAACAGTTGGAGGAGAACTGCCTAGCCCCAGCATGTAAACAGACGAGCTGAAAAATAGCTCTCTTAAAAGTACCTTTTCGGATCAATAACCTGTGAAGCAGAAATCCCTAAGAAGAAGAAAAGAAGACACAAGAAGATCCAAATAGAAGAACTGAAAGCTGCCTGGTTTTGAGAGAAGAAGTTTTGTTTGTAAATCTTAATTGGGAGTTTTATCAGACTAGTATTATAGAAGGGAAGGTAAAAGACAGGTTAGAGTAAGCACTTGTGAATAGTTAGTTAGTCTGTTATACTTTAAGAAATAAAGTTGTTAATTTTTACTTTAAAAACCTCTTGGCCACTTGAATTTTTTACAGATTACTGCATGGGATAAATCTTTTCTGTGTTGCTGGTTTTAAATTAAGCAGGAAGGTTTACCCTGTGTCATAACACTTATGAACCAAACACGAATGAAATGGATCCATTTGATTCAACATGCCATTTCATGTGTGGGTGACGCACTGTAGAATAACTCATGGACAGGAAGCCAGGGACAATATCCTGCAAGAACACCTGTTGAGTGTAATTTGGACTTTTGCTCAAAATGGGTGTACAATTCAATTCATTTGTATCGTGTGGTTTGGAACACTGATCAAACTTACTTCATACTGAAAAGTAGACCACCCACTGTGAGAATGAAAAATGTACAGTACTGACATTGCCATTTCATTGAAAATTGGCTTTTCTTCCAATTCACCATTATCTCTAGATCCACCAAGAATATTATTCTCAATATTATAGGTACCTTTATGAATCATATTATAGTTAGAGTCAGAGAAAATGTAAAAAATTACGTACACTTTGATTCTGAGGAATTGCATCCACAAGTCAGTGGGAAGAATTTTCCAAGCTAATATTACTCAGGTGAAAAGTCATTGTGCAATATTGTTCTGAGGTAACATTCTATATTATATGTGTGAACCATAATGACAAAAGCAAAGAAAACAAAACATGAGATTTATATTTCTTTAGTGCCTTTCAGAGCCTTAGGGCATCTAAAAAATGCTTGGCAGCCAATAAATAGTTTGGAGCGTAAGTGCTGTTGTATTGTGGGAAACATGGAAGCCAAGTTGCAGACAGGTGAAGGAAATTCAGGTTAGAACATAAATGCTGGTCTGGTCAGCCCTGCTTAAATTCCAAAACAAAAATAACAATAAAAATGCTGGAAGGAGAGGATGAGATGGTAGTTGAAAACTAGATCACTGAATACAAAATTTGTATGGCAAAGAAAGGGACCACATGACTACATTAGCTCTTCAGATGAGCATCATTACTGAGTGTAAATCTGCTGCTGCTTCCCTCATAGCCTTGCACACCAATTCTATCCAAATAATCAATACCTTCTTGAATACCTCAATTGTGCCTGTCTCACCACTTTCTAGCAAAGCACTCTCTACCCCATTACTTGCTGGAGTGAAAAACCTTTTTCTCACATCACCCTTGCTTGTTTGGTACATCACTTTAAATCCATGCACTCTTGTTCAGTTTACAATCAGGAATAGTTTCTCCTCAGTCATTCTGACCAATCAACTCTCAATTTTACAAACCTCTTCTAAATCTCCTCTTAGGCAACCTCTCTCCAACGAGAACAGTCCCAACTTTTTCAAACTATCCTCATCACTGAACTTTCTCATTCCTGGAATGATTTTTGTAAATAGTTTTTGCATTCTTTCCAATATGTTCATATCTTTTTTACAATGTGACACCCACAACTGTGCACAATACTGCAACTGAGGTCTAATAAGTGCCTTGTACAAGTTCAACATCATTTGTTTATACTTGTACTCTACACCTCTATTAATAAAGCCAAAAACACTGTGTGCTTTATTAACTGCTCTCTCCACAGGTCCTGTCATTTTCGATTTTTTTTATAATTGGCTGATAGAACACGGATGTCACTCGCTGGCCAGCATTTATTGCGTGTTCCTGGTGACCCTTAGAAAGGTGGTGGTGAACTACCTTCTTGAACCACTGTAGCCCATGTGCTGTACATAGACCCACAGTAACACAAGAGAGGGAATTCCAGAATTTTGATCAGCAACAGTGAAGGAATGGTAATATATTCCCAATCCACTTGAAATAAGAACCAACATTTCATCAGCCTTACTGATTACCTGCTGCACTGGTGTGCTAGCTTTTTGTGTTTCATGCACAAGTATTCTCAAGTCCTTTTGTGCTGCAATTTGTCCCCATTTAATAATATTGTTCTTTTGTTCTCCTTTCCAAAAATAACTTCACATTTTCCCACATAATACCCTCCTTGCCAACTGTTTGTCCATTTAACCTATTATTACCTCTTTGTAAACTGTTTGTATTCTTCTCACAACTTGCCTTTCCACCTACCTTTGTGTCATCTCCAAATTTGGCTACAGTTCCTTCTTCCAAGTTATTAACATTTATTGGAAACAATTATGATCCCAGCACTGATCCGTATGGAACCCCAATAGTTATAGTCACCAATCTGAGAAAAAACTCCTTATCTACATTCACTGTTTAGCTGCTTATTAGCCAGTTCCTACCGAAGGCAGTATACTACCTCCAACACCATGGATTCTGATGACTTAACCTTTTATGAGATACATTTTCGAACACTTTCTGGAAACCTAAACACAACACACCTACTGGTTCTCTTCTATCCATTCTGTTTGAAACTTGCTTGATTTTCCTTTCATGAAGCCATGATGACTCTGCTTGATTAGATTATGATTTTCTAAATTCCTTAATAACTGATTCCAACATTCTGCCAACAATAGACATTAGGCTAATCAGCCTTTAGTTACCCACATTTTGCCTTCCTCCCTTTTTTAATGGTATTGTCACATTAGCAATTTTCCAACCTTCCAGTACTTTTCCAGTATCCAAGGACTTTTGGTAACCAATACATCCATTATCTCTATAGCTACTTCTTTCAGGAATCTAAGCTTCAAGCTATCAGGGTCAGGTATCTTATCTGCTAATAGCCCAGTTTTTAGTACTACTTCTCTAGTGATGGTGATGGTCCTTAATTCCTCCCCTATATTCTTTAGTATTAATGGCATGGTTCAGAGTATCTTCCATTGTAAAGACTGATGCAAAATGTCTGTTTAACTCCTCTGCCATTTCCTTGTTCCCCAAAACTGTTGCCCCATATTTATTTTCTATGGGGCCTATGTTCACCTTGTCACTTTTCTTTCTTATATATTTAGACTCATTGATAGACTCATGCAGCAAATAAACACACCTTTCAGCCCAACACATCCATGCCAACCAGGTTTCCTAAACTGAACTCGGCCCAATTGCCTGCATTTGGCCCATATCCCTCAAAACCTTTCCTATCCACTCACCTGCCTGAATATTTAAAGAAGCTCCACTTGTCAGATTTTATATCCTCACTAGTTTGTACTTGTAGTTTATTTTCTCTCTCTTTATTATTTTTTCAGTCCTCATTTGTTGGGTTCTGAATTTCTCCCTGTCTTCGGAGTATCACTGACATTTGCATCCTTATATACTTTCTTTTTTAACTTAACACTCTCTTAACTTCCTTGATGAGCTATGGTTGATTTATGCCTCACTTAAAATTTTTCCTTCTCACAGAGACATATTTTTGTTGAGAGTCATGAATGACATCTTTAACTGTCTGCCATTGCTCATTTACTGTCTTTCCTGCTAATCTCTCCACATTAGAAAACTTTAACCTTCATTTCATTGTAATTCCCTTTAAGTTTTCAGATTTAAATTAAACACAGTTTCTCTGATAAGTTTCTCGCTGTCAAACTGAATTTAAAATTCTACCATGTTATGATCATTACTTCTTGGGAGATCTTTTACCCTGAAGTCACTTACTAAAACAGTCTGATTATCAAATCCAAGAAACCCTGATTGGCTCCATGACATACTGCTCTAGGATATCATCCCTCATCCACTCAATTTATTTTGCCTAGTTACCCTTTCCAAATTGATTAACCCAATCAATATGAAGATTAAGTTCACCCATAATTATTACTTTATTCTTTCTTACACTCCTATTATTTGTTGATTTATGTCATTTTTTACAATGGCTACTGGTTAAGGTCCAATACACTACTCCTACCAAGGTCTTCTTTCTCTTGCTATTTTTTAACCTCAACCCAAATGGACACTACATTATCTCAGTCTAAATTATCTGTCACAACTGTCCTCATATCTTCTATTAACAGTTCTACGCACCATTCTTTCCTTCCCTCCTGTCTTTCCAAAGGTCAAATATCCCTGAATATTAAGTTCTCAGTTTTGTTTTTGTTGTAACCTTTTCTCCATAATGGCAATGGGCTCATATAATTCACCTCAATCTTTGGTTCCTATCACTCAGCCAATTTTGTATCCATATTGCTACTGTTCCTTTTTTAACTTTATAACTTTTCTCAAATCTGAAGTATGTATCAAATGCCTTCTGGAAATCCATAAATACCACATTATTTGTGTCACCCTCATAGAGCCTCTTAAAAACCTCTTAAAAAATCCAATTAGTTAGACAATCACAATTTCCTCTTTAGAAATCATGTGGACTTCTCCTAATCAACTTTATCCATGTGGCTGCTATTCTATCCAGAATAATTGTTTCCAGACGATTTCCCACCATCAATGGTAAACTGACTGGTCTGTAATTCCTGGGATTATCCATACAACCTTTCTTGAACAGGCTGTAATATCTGCAATTCTCCAGTCTTCTGGCACCTCCCTGAGTGCAGGCAAGATTAAAAGATTATGTCCACTGCCCCCACAATTTTTATACTTCCTTCCTTCAAAATCCTTGGAGGCATCTTATCTAATCCTGGTGCCTTGTTAACTTTAAGTATCACTTGTCTATCCAAGACATCTTCCTAATTAATTTTGAACCCTTCCAATGACAGAGTTTTCTCTTCAGTTACCATGGCCTGGGCAGCATCCTCCTCTTTTGTAAAAACAGATGCGACGTAGTCATCTAAAATCTCAACCATGCTGCTGCCTCAAGTGTAAATCTCCTTTTTGGTCTTGTTTGAGCCCTAATTTTCCTTCAACCCCTTTTTTTTTGACTGGTTTTAGAAAGACGACAACCTTTGGGATTTTCCTTTAACTGCTGCCCTTTTCTCATGGTTTCCCTTTGCTTCACTGAATTGTTTTTCACCTACCTTTGAACCTTCGGTATTCCTCTTGGTTCTCAATTGTATTTTCTGCCTCAAACCTGTCAGAGCACACTTTTTCTTTCTAAGGCTAACTTCTATATCTTTATCATTCGGGGAAGTCTAGTTTGTCCTACCATTATCCTTTGAGGGATTATACCTCGAGTGTGCCAAAAACATCTGCTCTTTGAAGGTAGTTCAGTTACTGTTTTTCCTGCCAACCTCTTGTTCCATTTATTCCTACCCAGGCCTGTGCTTGCCCCATTAAAGTTAGCTCTCTGCCAATTGATTTTTCTTATCCAGGATTGCTGTGTGTCATTCTCCACCCTCATACTGAGCTTTATGATAAAATGGTCACTGTCACCTAATTGTTCCCCCACTGACACTGGATGCACTTGGCCTGCCTCATTTCCAAGGACCTGGTGCAGCAATGCATCCCTTCCTGCTGGTTTGGATACCCTCCTGAACACCATGCAGAAACACTTGCCCCTTGCTGCCCTTTGCTACCCTTTACTCTATAAGTATCCCAGTTTATATTTGGGTAAATCAAGTCCCTCATTATAATTACATTATCCTGTTGGCATTTTAAAAATAATTTCTCTGCAAATTTGCTCCTTTACATTCTTTCCACTAGTTGCTTATCGATAAATTACACTGAGCAATGTTGTTGTATCTTTGTTAATTCCTTAGTTCTGGCCAAATTGATTCTGTCCTTGAACCATCTGAGGCATTCTTTTTCTCCAGCACTGCAATGCCCTCCTTGAACAATATTGTCATCACGACTCCTTTCCTATCTTTCCTCAACAACTTATATTCACATTTAACATTAATTTAATATTTAATCCCCAGTCCTGTCCCTCTTTGAGCCAGGTTTTATTATCTCTACAATATTATATTTCCACTTAGCAAAGTGTATACGTAACTCCCCAAAATGCATTTACCATACTCTGTGCAATTACATACATGCATGTTAACTCTGTTTCAGACATGATTTCTTTATCCCCCACGCAGACTCTACCTATTAACCTGCTACTCTCTATGCTAGTGCCAACTGTACCCCCAAGTATTTTGCAAACTCTGCTATTCTCTCTTGATTCCCACAAAGCTGCCAAGTTAGTTTAAACCCCCCCAATAACACTACCAAATTATCCTGCCAAAAGCGTCTCTCCATAAGAAGATATTTGGCAGAAGTTCTGACTCAGTTGGTGTGGCTATAGGACATTGGAGTTCATAAGAGGATTATGGTTTTAACAGGAAGAATTATGTGCTGATGGCTCATGATTCATTACCTGCAGCTAGAGACTATTTCTTTGTTAAAAAAAACAATTCTTGTTAAGCACAGAAACCCAAGCTGTAGGTCCAGATTCCTCATCTACTACTGTAGGACATGCCCCAGAGCCATGACAGACCCTTGATGTGGTAAGAAGTTAGTGCCAATAGAGGGGGATAATATCACTAGGCTATCATCTCCCCCAAAGTTAGTGGATTAAGATCAAATATGGGAACCAGGATAACTAGAATTTAGGTAAACAATTATGAACCATTGGCATATAATTCCAACAGTTAAAACTCACACAGGAAAAATACATGGGTATTACAAATGAAAGGAAAACTGAAAAGAAGTTTAGTGGTCTCTGTTCATGGTTGGGGTGGGGGCAGGGGAGGAGCGGAATCTGCTGAGATAAGTCTTGAGTTGATCACAATGCAGCTTGATGGTGCTTCTTCTCTGGTTGTTTTCATTGATTTGCAGGAAGTACACACGGAGGTTCATACTTTCTATAGAATCCCCACAGTTTGGAAATAGGCCATTTAGCCCAACAAGTCCACATTGACTCATCCGAAGGACATCCCAACCAGTCTCACCCCCTAACCTATCCCTGTAAACCTGCATTTCCCATGGCTAACCCAGTTAGCCTACAAATCCCTGGACACGATGGGCAATTTAGCCAATCCACTTAATCTGCACATTTTCGGACTGTGGGAGGAAATCAAAGCACCCGGAGGAAACTCACGCAGTCATGGGGAGAATGTACAAACTCTACACAGACAGTCACCTGAGGCTGGAATTGAACCTGAGTCTCTGGCACTATGAGGCCTTTCATAATTATTATTAATCAGAAGTCACAACTTACAGCAACAGCTGAAAACATGTAAACTGGTTTTCTTCAGGTTTTTACTGTAGAGAGCAGACTCAAAACAAGACTGAAAATGTTAACTCCAGAAGTGACACAGATCTACTGGGTTTTGTGGTATTCTCAGTATTTCTTTATGTTAGGGAGATCTCCTGCTGTGGAAGAGATCTGAAAGATTCTGCCAATCCAGTTCACAGTCCCATGTTGTTCAGTTATCTGAAAATTAATCACATACTTATTGGAAGGCAAAAAGCCCTTGTAATCAATAGTCAACAGACCAATAGCTTCATTTATACATAGCCCTTTGGGTTCAGCTCATCTGCAATTTACACTTCAACGATGGCTGTAATGAGCAGCTGTGTAAACTTTGCTTACAATGAGTGCCAAGTTACTTGCTTTCAAAATAAGAAGCAATTTTCCACTAATCCTTAATTATCAAGAATATGTCTGTAGGGATAGTTGAGGCAATGAACTTGACAGAAGTGTCATGTATGACATAGATATATATAATAAAAAGAAACAACACAACATGCCATTCAGCCAACTAATTAATGCTGGCATTTATATTATATGCAAGCCTTCTCCCACCCATCCTTCTATAACCTGATCACCATAACGTTCAATTCACTTCACCTTCATATGCTCGTCTAGACTCACCTTAAGTGCATTTAATTATTTGCCTCTCTTCTGCTTCCACTTTAGTATTGAGTTCCACATTCTTGCTACTCACTGGAAAAAAAGTCTTCAGAATTCCCTATTAGATTTCTTGATACCTATCTCATTGATGCTTTGTACTTTTGCTCTTCTCCACAACAGAAGACATGGTGCGGCAGTGGTTAGCACTGCTGGCTTACAGCAGCAGGGATCCAGGTTTGATTCCAGCCAAGGGCAACCAGCTTTGTGGAGTTTGCACATTCTCTCTGTGCCGGTATGTGGTTTCTCTGTGTGCTCTGGTTTCCTCCCACAGTCCAAAGAAAAAGATTTCATAGGGCTGCCTAGATTCATGGAGAAATCGAAGAAAACAGCATCATTTGAGATCAGCTTTGTGGAAGATGAAGCTTGTTGCATGCCATCAGACATCAAGCCATATTAAGGATTTAACAAAACACAACAGGATCAGAAGACGGACCAAGAATGTCTTATCATTCAGAGTTATTCTGTTGAAGTTTGGCCAGACCAAAGGCTCAGAGAGTTGTCTACGGCATCAAATTTTGAGCAAGGACAGCAGTACACAATTGGGTGGGTGGAGGACAGTGTGTTGGTGAGGAGGAGGGGGAGATAATGTAGTACCGACTAAATGGGAGAACAGTTTAGGGCCTCTGAGAAGCGACGCTGATTATCCAGGTCCTCCTTATAATGTCTGTAACAATGCCTGTCAGATCAGTGTAACTTGTACTGATCAGCAATATGCAATAAATTACTTTCTGTTTCAGACAATAATCCTTCTTGTTAGACTAACAAGTGGTTTTCCTCAATCACACCAGACCAGTGGACGTTGTCAATCACTATCCTAAAGAATTTGTGTTGCAGACATTTCGTCCCCTGTCTAGGTGACATCCTCAGTGCTTGGGAGCCTCCTGTGAAGCACTTCTGTGATCTTTCCTCCAGCATTTGTAGTGGTTTGAATCTGCCGCTTCCGGTTGTCAGTTCCAGCTGTCCGCTGCAATGGCCGGTATATTGGGTCCAGGTCGATGTGCTTGTTGATTGAATCAGTGGATGAGTGCCATGCCTCTAGGAATTCCCTGGCTTTTCCCAGTTTGGCTTGTCCTATAGTAGTAGTGTTGTCCCAGTCAAACTCATGTTGCTTGTCATCTGCGTGTGTGGCTACTAAGGATAGCTGGTCGTGTCGATTCGTGGCTAATTGGTGTTCATGGATGTGGATTGTTAGCTGTCTTCCTGTTTGTCCTATGTAGTGTTTTGTGCAGTCCTTGCATGGGATTTTGTATACTACGTTGGTTTTGCTCATGCTGGGTATCAGGTCCTTTGTCCTGGTGAGTTGTTGTTGAAGAGTGGCTGTTATGAGTCCTAGTGGTCGTAGTAGTCTGGCTGTCGGTTCAGAAATGTTCTTGATGTATGGTAAAATGGCTAGTCCTTTGGGTTGTGGCATGCCCTCATTCCGTTGTCTTTCCCTTAGGCATCTGTTGATGAAATTGCGGGGGTATCCGTTTTTGGCGAATACATTGTACAGGTGTTCTTCTTCCTCTTTTTGCAGTACTGGTGTGCTGCAGTGTGTTGTGGCCCTTTTGAACAGTGTCTTGATGCAACTTCCAAGCACTGAGGATGTCACCTAGACAGGGGATGAAACATCTGCAACACAAATTCCCAGCTCGGCGAACAGAACCACAACAACGAGCACCCGAGTTACAAATCTTCGCACAAACTTTGAACTATCCTAAAGAGGATGGTGATGGAAAACCTACCCCATGGTGAGCAAAAGTGCAGAAAGCCTCACACAATACGTTGATCAGTAATGAAAACTTCGTACAAGAATAGTCTGGCAGGATCCACCTTGTAATTGATGCCTGAAACTGTTTCATTGAAGTGTGTGTAGGGTATCCACTGACAAGCAAAGTAGATGGTACACTACCTATGTCAAAGTTTCTAAGTAAGGAATTAATTTAAAAGAGGAAGTCACATGTATATGAACAAAAAGAGAACCAGTGGATATATCTTAGTTAGATTTCTGGAAGGCATTTGAGACTGGCCACATCAAATTATTTGCAGAGAAGATAATCTCATGATTTGGGGGTAGCATATTGGCACAAGTAGAAGATTGCATCTTGTTAACTAGCCAGTTATTTGCCAAGAGATAATGAGTAATGTGTCATAGGAATCAGTGCTGCACCTTAACTTTTTATCATTCATATAATGGCTTGGATGATTGGACCAAAGATATGATTGCTAAATTTGCTAATGACACAAGTATAGGTAGGAAACTAAGTTTTGAAAAGAACATAGGAGACTATAAAATACATGGTTAAAAATCACACAACACCAGGTTATAGTCCAACAGGTTTAATTGGAAGCATACTAGCTTTCGGAGCGACGCTCCTTCATCAGATGATTGTGACAATCACATGATGAAGGAGCATCGCTCCGAAAGCTAGTGCTTCCAATTAAACCTGTTGGACTATAACCTGGTGCTGTGTGATTTTTAACTTTGTACACCTCAATCCAACACCGGCATCTCCGAATCATAAAATACATGGGTCAGGTGAGTGAGCAATGATCTGACAGATGGGGTATAATGTGGGAAAATGTGAAAATGTCCAACTTGACCGGAGGTATAAAAAGAAGCATATTATCTAAATTTAACTTACTTGCATCATTGCAGGTCTACCTAAAGCACAAGCACTGCAGCGGTTCAAGATACCTCACCAACATCTTCTCAAGGGCAACTACAGATTAGCAATAAATGTTGGCCCAACCAGCAACACCCACATCACATGAATTAATAAAATAGTCCAATTGGTGAAAGGTTGCAGAACCCTGAGATGCAGACATCTGGGTTCCCGAGTGTAATATTCACTGAAGATCAGTGTGCAGATACAGCAAGTATTTAGAAAAACTAATAAAATCCTATTGTTTCTTGTAAGCAGAATTGAATGTGAAAGCAATGTGATTATGCATCATTAGATTTTGGTATTGGTTAGATCGGATGTATCCCTTAATTAAAGAAAGGATGTATATTGATTGGAAGCCATTCAGAAAAGTATATGAAACTAATACAGATACACAATCCTTTTTCTGAAATCTGAAAAGCTCCGAAATCCGAAGTGAAGTTTTCTCGTGAAGTTTTTTTCTGCATAACAAGGTTATTTGGCATGTGAACAGGTGACCCAACTCCACACCCACTCGACCCACATCACTCAGGTGTGACGTGGCAGGCGTCAATGTTTCTTATTTCACTGTGAAATGTCATTTATTCTGAAATCCAAAAAACACCCGGCCCCAAGGATTTTGGATAAAGGATTGTGTACCTGTATCTGCAATGGGTAGATTGTCTTATGAGAAAAGGTTGTATCCACTGGAGCTTAGAATAAAACGTGACTTAATTGAAGACCCTGAGGGGTCTTGACAAAATGCCTGTGAAAGAATCTAGAACGAGGGGGTCACAATCTGAAAATAAGGGCTTGTCCAGAGATCAGGAAAAAGATTTTTTTTCCTCATAGAGTTTGTGAATCTTTGGAACTCTCTTCCTCAAAAGACAATATGAGAAGATTCCATGAATGTTTTTATGTCAGAGGTAGATAAATTCTTTATTAGCAAGGAGGTTTTCTCAAGAATAAGCAGGAATGTGGTATAATCAGATAAGCCAAAATCTTATTGTACAGCGAGGCAGACTTGACAAGCTGAGTGGCCAACTGTTCAAATCTGAATGTTCATTTTTCACCCTCAGGCCAGAATTGATATTTTAAAGCATGTGCTGGAATATTCTATCCATTTACAAGTGAGTACTTTTATTTACTTTTGTTTAAATTTAGCAGAATACTTAGCCATCTTTTATTGAGAAAATGTATGTTGTAATGATAAAATTCACTAGTACACAATTCCAACAAATGGTGATTGGGTGATGCCAAGGTTGGAAATTGAAAGCGATACAAAGAATACAAGTCTAATATTTTTAATATCTGTAACTGTTAGAGTCATAATTTCAACAATCAGAATATAAAGAGGAGAATCAGTATATAGAATGGCATATTTGTAGTTTGAGAGGAAATAGAATAGGAAGTTCAGAAAAATTCTGAACATGGTAACAACCTAACATAGAAAAATTAATTGCAATAGTGAGAAGTGAATATATGATGGGGATAAACTATCATCCATAAAATTCTTGAATTCTTTTTAGGTAACTACAAGATCTTGCTTTGAAGTTCAGAATTTTTTCTCTACCTTTTTCCCCTAGTAGTCTAATTAAGTATGGAAAGGAGCAACAGTTCTATCTGAAATGAGCAGATTGGGCCTAAACTCTGAGTTTTAAAAAGCAAGAGGTGATAGTATTGAAACATATAAAATTATTAAGGGGTTTGACATGGTAGTTGCTGAGATGTGTCCCTTTGTGGAGAAGTGAGAAACATGGTCAGACTGCTAGAATAAAGGGTTGGGCATTTAGAACTGAGATGAAGAGAAATTTCTTGACTCAAGTAGTTAAAATCTTTGTAAACCTCTACTCCAGAGATCTGTGAATGCTCAAGTATCAAATGTACTTAAGACAATAGTTATAGATTTTTGGGTACCAAGAAAATGAAAGGATTTGAGATAATGCAGGAAAGTGAAGTTAAGATTGGAGATCAGCCACAGTCTTGTTGAATGAAGATGCAGAACTCAATCTCCTTCCAGAGCTTTTTTTTTGTTGTTCTTTGTTTGAAGTTCTAAACTCACCAATGCAGCAGTGTAAATGGCAGGGATCAACCCATCAGAAACTCTGGCCCAGAAAATTAAATATAGCTGGTGGAAGAAGGGCTATATCCCACTAGTGAGAAGCTACACACATCAAATGAGTCTGGAAGTAGTGGTGGGGTAAGGTTGGATTTCAGAAGGGAGTGGATTAAGAGTGCAACTCCCATATTTGCATCAAATGTGCAATGCTGTGCACATCACTTGCCAAACTTTTGTTTTGAGAATTTAAAATGGTGATGGACCACAAACTATGTTTCCATTATGCTTAACCTGTAGAAATTTAATATTGGCAGAGATCAAACCTTAAGAGGAGTTCTATTGCTGAGGAGAAACTGGACACCTTCTCACCATAAGGACAAAAATGGTCTACAATGCCAACATGTCTCATCCATAAAGGGTTCAGTAGACAACTATCTGAATTCTATGGTTTTTAACAACATTAAATTATTTTGCTTCTGTCATGTTTTTCCAATAAGACTAATATATGAAAAACGATGTATTATACAGGTGTACATTAACCATTTGAAAGCAATGTTTACCTTGAGGAAAATTACAAATTTTCATTAAACTTTAGTTAAAAACTTTAAATTCTTCAATTCTTAAATACATTTTCTTGAATACTTTGCATGCATGTGCATATACATATAATACATGCCTTCTCCTTCCCAGTAGTTAATTGCATCCTTGAGTAGTAGAATCTCTCCTGTCATTTTGCTGTTTAAAAAAAATTAAAAAGTTAGTCAACTTCCCCGCCAACATTTCACAGTGGTGATGACAAATGTCAGTTGTAAATTGATTATACACCCACTGTCAGAACAACAGCTTGTGATAACAAGAGGTCCATGGGCAGTGAGTAAAAGTCAACAAAATAAACAAAAATACAAAAAATATTTTGCTGTCACAGTGTAAAACTATATAATTGGAAAAGAATGACTTGCTGCTAAGGCATGCAAAGCACAAACACTGGGGTGTTGAATCATATGAAAGATTCAAAACAAGCATTTCATGATTTTATCTTCCCTCAATGGTCTACAGAAAGGAGAGTCTGCCAGAGTCACACAGTCGCATAGACTGGAAGGTTCCATTTGATTCTCTATCTGTATCTATAGAACTAAATAACTAAAATTAAGGCTGTGACCACTGGCCACTTTGTTTTGAAAGTAGAAGGAATTAAATCTTGAATAAAGCAAAATATTGCAGATGCTGGAAGTCTGAAACAAACACGGGGAACGCTGAAGTAACTCAGAAGGTCTGGCAGCATCTGTGGAGATAGAAACAGAGTTAACATTTTTAAGTAAGTTATGACTCTTCTTCAGCAGAGAATAGAATCTTACAAGGAGTTTTGTTACCTATTGCATGCAGACTTATGCAGAGAAATGTGCACACACTTTGAATATTAACTGGATTGGGGTTTGCTGAAATGCTCTCCCTGGGCAAATGGTCTTTTTCTATTCACCCTTTAAGCTCAGAGCCTATTGCTAAATGGACAAAGTACCAGGCAAATACTAACAGGAGTCTACACATGCAGAATTGGCAAATAACTTTTTTTTAATCAGATCTTGTGCCATCAACAGTCCTTGACTTAAATCACATGCTTTGAAAGGCGATTATGAAGATGTTCCAAATAAATTATCATCTATCTGACTAAAATCCAGAAAACGAAAATGAGAAGCCCAACATAGTTCAGTTCCATTGTATGAGCAACAAAGCCCTGGGTGAAATATATATACACACATATAATTCTAACATTCCTTGCCTTTTCAAAATCAAGTTGGAGCTTTCAGCACTCTTCATGTGCTCTAAATTATCCATCTTTCAGTCTGCATTACAAATGATAATTGAGGATGATAAATGAAGCAGGTCAGAAGTGTTCACATTTACAGATGGCAATTGAAGGAAAAATCTAATGGACATGCAGCAAATGCATTTTAATTCACCGTTCTATTATTCAGAGCTGAATGACTCACAACATGCCTCACATCAGATCTAAAGTTTAAGCAGCTATGACAAATAGACTACAAATTAGCAAATGTGTTTTTACTTGTCTTCACCACACAACTATTGGGTGCACTCACCATGCTGAAAAATCAGATTTGATTTATTTTCATTTTAAAAGATTTGCAACCAAAAATATTGTGCACTGTAGGTGCATTTTCAGTGGGCAATCTGGTGTAATACACACAATCTGAGAAGTACTCAGCACTTGAAGTATTATATGCAAACCTGATTACAGGTACGTAGAAATGATCAGAACACAACACCATATAGTTTGATCAAGGTATAGTCTAACTGACAGTCAAGTGTTTTCATGAATATTTATTCTTCAACCAATATCACAAGAACAGTTTGTCTGGTCATTACTGATTGTTGTTTGAGGGAGCTTGCTGTGTGGAAATTAGCTACCTCATTCCCTACAACAATGACTACAAAATTGCCAGTAAACCACATTGCACATCCTATGGTCATGAATAACACTATATAGATGGTCTAATTCAACATTCTATAGGTTTATTGATTGTTTGGACACATCTACTAAATCTTGCAGCAAAAAGAGAAAATGCTGTAAATACTGCATGGGAAGCAGCATCTGTGGACAATGTTTCTTCACATTTTAGGTGAATGACCCTTCATCTGAACTAGCAAAAGTTAAGAATGTTGCCAGAGTTGGAGGGAGAGGCTGAATAGGCAGGGGCTATTTTACCTGGAGCATCAGAGGCTAAGGGGTGACCTCATAGAGATGTATAAAATCATGAGGGGCATGGATAGGGTGAATAGCCAAGGTCTTTTTCCCAGGGTAGGGGAGTCCACAACTGGAGGGCATAGGTTTAAGGTGAGAGGGGAAAGATTTAAAAGAGACCTAAGGGGCAAATTTTTGCAAGCAGAGGGTGATGCGAGTATGGAATGAGCTGCCAGAGGAAGTGGTGGAGGCTGGTACAATTACAACATTTAAAAGGCATCTGGATGTGTACATGAATAGGAAGGATTTAGAAGGATATGGATCATTATTGGCAAATGGGACTAGATTAATTTAGGATATCTGGTCTGAACACAAACCTCAATCCAGATGAAGGGTTTATGCCTGAAACGTCGATTCTCCTGCTCCTCGGATGCTGTCTGACCTACTGTGCTTTTTCAGCACCACAATTTTGAGTTGGACTGAATTGTCTGTTTCCATGCTGTACACCTCCATGATTCTATGTCTTCGAAAAGACACAATAGATTTTAAGTAAGTGCAGAGATAGGAAGAGTTGTGTGAGGAGGTGGTAGATGGACAAGAGGAAATGTTTATAATAGGATGGAAGCAGGGACCAACTCTTGGGTATATAGATGGAGAATTATTACCAGTACAAAGACCAGGATTTAATCTTGGGCACTGGAAAGATTTGCCCACCATTGGCGAACTGTTGGAATCCCCACCTTACATGTGTGGAGTAGGCTCAACCAAGTTAAACACCTATCAGGCACTTACTGGGCTTCGCAGGGAGATTGGCTGTTGCTAATATTGCTCAAAGGAGGGATCATTGTGGGATCCCTGGACACAGGTAAGTGGGGTGGGACCAGGCACAGAAAGAGGGTCAAAGTATTGAAGGTGAGAGCAAGAGTGGCCATTTCCCTTTGCGATGCCAGTTCTCTCGACTGGGCAAAAGTGCCAGTGAATGAGGGAACGCTCTCCTCCTTCCTCCACAAGGCCACAGGAAAACCACAGCAACCCTTGTGCTGGAGCTGAATTGACATCTCTCCACATGATAGAGAATTGCATGCATTGGCCTCTTAATGCCTTTGACTTAATTGTTGGTTACTCTGCCATTGGTACAATGACACATGGCCTCCCACATAATTTAGTGTGTCTGGCCAATCTCCATGTTCCTGCCAAGACAGGCTGTGCTAATTTGGATGAAATCTAAAACTAAAAGGTTTAATCTCCCTGCTAAGGTCGATGGAAACGATCTGACAGCACCATGTTAAAGAAGAGTAAGGGAATTAAATCTAGCAATTTACCTAATTGATTTCTCTATGAATATCACTAAACAGATTACCCATTCATTATCACACTATTGTTTGTGGGAGTTTATTGTGTGTAAATTGGTTGCCATATTATATACATTGTAGCAATGACTACACTTCAAAAAGTACTTGGCCATGCTAAATTGCCCGTAGTGTTAGGTAAGGGGTAAATGTGGGGGTATGGGTGGGTTCGCTTCGGCGGGTCGGTGTGGACTTGTTGGGCCGAAGGGCCTGTTTCCACACTGTAATGTAATCTAATCTAATCTTAATTGGCTGTAAAGTGCTTTGAGATGCTTGGTGGTCATGAAAAGCACTACACAAAAACAAATCTGTATTTGTTTCTTTCTTGAACAAAAGGTTCATGCATTGGAATGTGCGAGCGCCTGAGTTTCTGATGAACATTTCTAGCACGTGAAGCTCTTTGCATGGAGCACTGTTGTATAAAATCTATCCTGTGTGCGCACAATAATTGATTATGGCAGTCTCTAATGTGATCCAATGTGCCCCCTTGTGGTGAATTTTAGCTTGTATAGGTAAGTCTGAAGTATAATTAGCCAGTTTTTATTTTTGCTATGCCACATTAACAAGATATGTATGGTCTCTGCTGATTTTGTACAATATCCATTTACATTTGGGAACAATGGTTATGTCTAAGGAATACTGTTTTTATTTGTGTTACTTGCAGTAGGGAAAGGGCAATGAAGAACTTAAAACTCATCAGACTGCATCATAGGAGTACTGACTCTAAAAAAAGAGTGCTGAACCTCTGTTTAACGAGCCATTTCACTAAATCCCTCTAAGTGCAAATATTGATAGTGCAAAATTTTCCTGAACTTTTCAGAGGAGCAATGTGTAGAGATACAAGCTGAAAATATTGGAAATGTTCAGAAAGTTACATAACACCAGTAGACAGAAAATGAGAGGGGTGAATTTTACAGGAGGGTGGACCTGCCCCTATGGCCCGTAAGCTAAACGTCAGTTGGCACCTTGTTGATGAGAGATCTGGCTGACCAGTAATGCTGTGAAGACAAGCTTAATTGGATCATCGAGGAACTTCTGACCCTCAGGATCAAGAGATCCAGCCCAAAGACAGTTGCCAGAGTCGAAGAGTGTGGTGCTGGAAACGCATAGCAGGTCAGGCAGCATCTGAGGAGCAGAAGAATCAACGTTTCGGACATAAGCCTTTCATCAGGAATGACTTCATTCCTGAAGGGCTAATGCCTGAAACGTCGATTTTCCTGCTCCTTGGATGCTGCCTGACCTGCTGTGCTTTTCCAGCACCACATTCTCGACTCTGATCTCTAGCATCTGCAGTCCTCACTTTCTCCTAAGACAGTTGCCAGCCCACCTGATTGATCAGTAACTCTATAGTCTTAACACAGCTAGGAGAGAGTTGTGATCACTTCTGAGACTACAAGCAGTCTCAAGGAAGGAGTGAAGATGTCTCCTGAACTTCAGATAAATCCAAAGAGTTTGGGCTCAGAGATCCCAGGCAGGGCTGAGGTATTGAATCTGAGAAGCAACTTATACGTTCACTCTCTCCACCACTAACGTACAGTGGCACAGTGTGTACCATGTACAAGATGCTATGTAGCAATCCATCAAGGCTCCGACAAGAACACCTTGCAAAACTGCAAACTCTACCACCCAGAAGGACAACAGACAGCTGATGCATGGGAATACCTCCATCACTACCAGATTCTCCTCTGATTCATACACCAACCTGACTTGTAACTATATTGCCATATGTTCACTGTCATTTGGTCAAAATTGTGGACCTCCCTTTCTGTCATTGTTGTGTCTGTCCCTAGAATGCTAAGGACTGAAGCAGTTTACAAGAATGGCACTCTTTGGAATTGAATTAGGAATGGGCAATAATCACATGCTCAGCCAGCTACACCCACATTAGAGTCACAGAGTAATCGAGATGTACAGCATGGAAACAGATCATTCAGTCCAACTCGTCCATTCAAACCAGATATCCTAAATTAATCTAGTCCTATTTGCCAGCATTTGGGCCATATCCCTCTAAATGCTTCCTATTCATATACCCATCCAGATGCCTTTTAGATGTTGTAATTGTACTAGCCTCCATCACTTCCTCTGGCAGCTCATTCCATACACGCACCACCCTCTGCTGGAAAAGGTTGCCCCTTAGGTCTCTTTTATATCTTTTCCTTCTCACCCTAAACCAATAACCTCTAGTTTTGGACTCCCCTACCCTGGGGAAAAGACCTTGACTATTCACCCTATCTATGCCCCTCATGATTTTAAAAGCTTCTATAATGTCACCCCTTAGCCTCCAACGCTCCAGGGATAATAGCCTCAGCCTATTCAGCTTCTCCATCTACTCCAAAGCCCCCAACCCTGGCAACATCCTTGTAAATCTTTTCTGAACCTTTTCAAGTTTAACAATATCCTTCCTATAACAGGGAGACCAGAACTCAAAACAGCATTCAAAAAGTGGCCTAACCAATGTCCTGTATAGCACCAACATGGCCTCTCAGCTCATTTGCTTAATGTTCTGACCAATAAAGGCAAATGTATCAAACGCCATCTTCATTTCGATGAAGGTGAGGACTGCAGATACTAGAGATTAGAGTCAAGATTAGTGTGGTGCTGGAAATGCACAGCAGATCAGTCAGCATCTGAGGAGCAGGAAAGTCGACGTTTCAGGCAGGAGCCCTTCATCAGGAATGAAATTCACCACAGCCTAATCCACTTGTTCATAATGCTCTGCAGTAGCTACGTACATCTGTCAAACACTGCTACAATAAGAATTATGCAAAGAACATTCTTAAAGGAAACCATTAAAAAGATTCAACATTTATCCTAGCTAAGGTATTGTGTATGACCATTGGTTGTTATGTGTTCCATAATTTCTCCATGCAAAAAATGATGGTTAAGCACATTTCATTGGAAACCTCTTGGAATTAATATCAGCATTCTAAATCAGTGAATACTTAAATAATTGAGAAAAAATATAAATAATTGGTAACTCAAGTAAGCAACAAATCTGAAGTGGAACAGTGTACATTTAAACATAGGCAGAATTCCAAATTTAACCTAAACATCAAAAACAAAAACAAGAAAATAAACGTAATCTAAATCAGTGCAGAGGTCAATATGAAAATAAAGAAGAAATAAAACACAAACAAATTAAACAATAGAAAAATTCCTCACGATAAAAAGCAGTGTGGACTGAGGTCAGGGAAATAGTATTCCTTCTGCACCTCACCCATCCCCATGATGGGACCACTTGTATGCCTGAGACATGTTCTGTAGCAGATGTCTCTGAACTGGACTGCTGTTGGCCAGAACACGCAGGTGCGACAGTTTGAGCCAGAATCTGACAAAGAACCTAATTGTTTATTTACAGGCTCAGACTATGGATCTCATTCTACTGCCAAAGAAAGAACCTGCTGATACTAGTTATGAATTCATTATGTTAGCTTAGAATCTCAATGTTTCTTTGCACATTTTGGCTAACATCTATCACTAATTCAATCAAAGTTTGCCAAAGCAAGTTAGAAGTGACCTGGTAACTCTTAAGACTTTATACCGGCTCCTGATATACGCACTCAAGAAGCATTGCATCATCTTCATTAACATTAGCATGAGTCTCATGTTGCCCACGTACTCGTGAAGAATGTAGAGTGTCTACTCCAAAGGCAGAGGCTCCTCATCTCCCAAAGGTTCTGAACACCACATCTCCACAGTAGCAGCCATGGTGTCATAGGTCTCATCCTTCCCAATAACTGTAACCACTGAATGGTCACCAACATTACACTCAAACTCAGAAGTTTCACCCTCCTGGCACTCTTCTCCTTCCTTTGCAGTGGCTGCTGTGTCACCTTGTGGTGATGTACTCACTCCATTCCTTCCTGATCACTCCTTCAGGAATCATGCGCGTTTGAGCCAATTCAACTCCAATGTAAATGGTCATGTCCATGACTTGCAACATTTCACGCTTACTTTTCCACATACATTAACCCTCCTCCTGGGGAATAAAGCACTCAGCTGTTGATATGTTCTTTATCCCCATCTCTGATACACCATTAGTTACTACAGGTATAGGGTTGGAAAAGCTAAGTAGATACCACATTCCACCAGATCTTTAATGTTTGGCACCTTCCCCCACTCTATTCTTGCAAAGTTTACAAACATCTAATTCGATTTCTGTCTTGTTCTCCTAAATTTTAATTGATGTCATAGAGTCAAAGAATTACAGATGGAAAGGGGCCCTTTGGCCCAATGTGTCCACTCTGTTCACCAACCAGTTATCTCCTCTAATCCCATTTCACAGCAGTTGGTCCATAGACATGCATCCAATGGCATTTCAAGTATTAATCTAAATACTTCTCAAATGTTATAATGACTCCAACTTCTACCTCACTTTCAAACAGTGATTTCCAGATATTCACGATCATCTGGGTGAAAATATTTCTCCTTAAATGCCCTCTAAGCCTCCTCCCCTTTACCTTAAACTTGCGCTTGCCACCCCCCCCCCCCCCGCCCCCACCCCCACCAAGGATCCTATCCATGCCCCACTTAAACTTGAAGACCTCAATTAGGTTTCAATCAGCCTTCTCTGTTCTGAGGAAAATAACCTCAATCTATGTAGCTTCTCTTCATTGCTTAAAAAAACTCCATGTCCTGGTGAATCTCCTCTCTAAATTGCTCCACACTTTTCAGATTAAATCTATTCTGCTCATCTGACAGTATATTTATATGTTCCTGTTGCTTAAAGTTTCAGCGACAAGTTAATAAGCAATTAATATTGCCTCGATGACAATTTCATACTCTGCAGTTTGTTCTTCTAACAACTGGCACACACACATTCATAGAGTCATAGTCATAGAGATGTACTGCACGAAAACAGACCCTTCGGTCCAATCCGTCCATGCCAACCAGATATCCCAACCTAATCTAGTCCCACCTGCCAGCACGTGGCCCATATCCCTCCAAACCCTTCCTATTCATATACCCATCCAAATGCCTCTTAAATGTTGCAATTGTACCAGTCTCCACCACATCCTCTGGCAGCTCATTCCATACACGTACCACCCTCTGCGTGAAAATGTTGCCCTTTTATATCTTTCCCCTCTCACCCTAAACCTATGCCCTCTAGTTCTGGACTCCCCGACCCCAGGGAAAAAGACTTTGCCTATTTATCCTATCCATGCCCCTCATAATTTTGTAAACCTCTATAAGGTCACCCCTCAGTCTCTGACGCTCCAGGAAAAACAGCCCAGCCTGTTCAGCCTCCCCCTGTAGCTCAGATCCTCCAACCCTGACAACATCCTTGTAAATCTTTTCTGAACCCTTTCAAGTTTTACAACATCTTCATAGTTATACCAATCAAAACACACTGTCATATTAAGGTCCAAACATCTTTTGGCCACAAGCTGACCAACTACCTTCTTAAATTAGATTCCCTACAGTGTGGAAACAGGCCACTCGGCCCAAAAGTCCACACCAACCCTCTGAAGAGTAACCCACTCAGGTTCATTTCCCTACATTTATTCCTGACAAATGCACCTTATACTATAGCAACTTGGCATGGCCAATTCACCTGACCTGCATATATTTTGGAATGTGGGAGGAAACCAGATCACCCGGAGGAAACCCACACAGACACAGGGAGAATGTGCAAACTCCAGACAGACAGTCATCTGAGGCAGGAATCAAACCCAGGTCGCTGGCAATGTGAGGTAGCAGTGCTAACCATTGAGCCACCATGCCACCCTGCAGCATAGTGATTGCAGATAAAATACATAGGTTTCAACCATAACCTTAGTCAACTTAGGCACGAAGCACAGATTCTTAGTTAAATCAAATTGCTCATATGAATCAGAATCATCCTCGGAGGCATTTCTTTGTGCTTTATTATGAGCTTTGCTTCAGCTAGTTCATATTTTCTACATTCCATAACTCTTTGAAGTTCAAGTTTTTATTAATTCCATTTCCCTCTCCTTTTCTTTTTCCTCTTTTCCATTTAAGTTTTCTTAACTCTATGTGCCTTTTCATTATTACATTTATTTTCTCTCCATCATCTGCTTTCCTTTAACCTCAATTTCTATTATTCCATTTTCCTTCTAATTCAAATTCTTTCATTACTAGGTGTAGCCTTCAATTTAGCTGCGAGCTCACTCAATTCAGCTTTCACCAAAGATTTGAGATAATCCAAATATTATTTCTTCCTCTTCCAGAAAACTTTTAGCTTCCTTCAAATTCAATGCAATAAATCTCACTACAATTTTAATATCCAGAACCACCACATACTCATTATGTCAAACATAAAGACACAGATCCTTTTAAGATTCAGTTCTAACATTCACACTGACACCACCCCATCATTAACAGTCACACTGACACCGCTTTTCGAATTTCAAAAATATACTTTATTCATAAAATATTTTGATGATCTGTACAATTGGTCATGCCATACATACGTATACATTCTATTTCCATACATACAGAGATCGGAATTAATCATTCGTATATATAGGTCTGTACGTTTAGCATCCATATATTTAGCTGAGGCTTCAGGGATGCCCACTTACTGAATAGGCCCCCTGTTCTTCTTTGGCAGGCAGACGTTACACAATGGTCTTTCCCCACCGCGCCTTGGCGGCAGTTGCCCCAAGCTTCAGCGCGTCCCTCAACACGTAGTCCTGGACCTTGGAATGTGCCAGTCCTCAACACTCAGTCGGGGATAGCTCCTTCAGCTGGAAGATCAACTGGTTTCAGACAGACCAAAGCGCGTCTTTGACCGAGTTGATGATCCTCCAGGCACAGTTGATGTCCGTCTCGGTGTGCGTCCCAGGGAACAGACCGTAGAGCACGGAGTCCTGCGTCATGGAGCTGCTTGGGATGAACCTCGACAAACACCACCGCATTCTTCTCCAGACTTCCTTTGTATAGGCACATTCCAGAAGGAGGTGTGTGACAGTCCCGTCCCCTCAACAGCAGCTTCGAGGGCAGCGTGGCTTCGAGGGCAGCGTGCAGTGCGGCAGAGAGTCCAGGCGTGCATAAAGGATCTCATAGGCAGAGCCCTTCTCACCACCTGCCAAGCCATGTCTTGGTGCTTGTTGGAAAGTTCTGGCGATGAGGCATTCTACCAAATGACTTTGACAGTCAGCCCAGGGAACTGCTCGACAGGATCTGCCCTCTCCTTTTCCCGAAGGGTCTCAAGGACACTATGTGTTGACCACTTTCTGATGGACTTGTGGTCAAAGGTATTTTTCTTCATAAATTTCTCCACGAAGGACAGGTGATACGGAATGGTCCAACTACTTGGAGCGTTCTGCAACAGTGAGACTAGGCCCATCCTTCACAACATCGGGGACAGGTAGAACCTCAGTACGTAGTGATGCAGCCACACACAAAGGTGGCCATCGGGTGAGGGTGGCATTGGGTGTGTTTTTCCCCCAATTGCCCAGATCTTTATACCATTCGGACCCTGGCCCTCTTTGATCTCCATATAAAATGGAAGATGGCCCGGGTGACTGCGACAGCACAGGTTCTGGGAACAGGCCAGACCTGTGCCACATATAACAACACTGACAGTGCCTCACACCTGATGACCAGGTTTTTTTCCCACGATGGAGAGTGACCATAGCTTCCATCTGCCCAGTTTCTGCCTCACTTGATATGCTCCTCCCAAAACTTGCCGCATGGCCCAGCCCCTCCGAACCAAATACCCAGCATCTTCAGGTGGTCAGTCCTGACAGTGAAGGGGATGGAGGATTGGTCGGCCCAGTTCCTGAAGAGCAAGGCCTCGCTCTTGCCTCAGTTGACCTTGGCACCCGAGGCCTGTTCGAACTGGTCACATATGCACATGAGTCTGTGCACGGACAGTGGATCCGAGCAGAATACGGCGACGTCATCCTTGTACAGGGAGGCCTTAACTTGTAGGCCCCCGCTGCCAGGGATAGTCACCCCTCTCAGGCTCGCATCCTTCCTGATGGACTCGGCAAATGGCTCTATGCCGTACACAAACAAGGCAGGAGAGAGGGGGCAGCTCTGCCTGACTCCAGATCTGACTGGGAAGCTATCTGATTCCCACCCATTGATTGAGACTGCACTGACAATGTTGGTGTAGAGCAGTCTGATCCAATTGCAGATTCCCTTCCCAAAGCCCATTTTGGAGAGAACATCTCTCATATACTTATGTGATATCCTGTCAAAGGCTTTCTCCTGGTCAAGGCTGATGAGGCAGGTATCCAACCCCCTGTCCTGCACATAGGCGATCATATCCCTGAGGAGTGGGAGACTCTCAGTGATCTTCCTGCCCGGTACAGCACAGGTTTGGTCAGGATGGATCACCGATCCCAGAGCAGACCTGACCCAGTTGGCGATGACCTTTGACAAGATTTTATAATTTGCATTCAATAGTGAGCTTGGTCTCCAATTTCTGATTTCTTCCCTCTCCCCCTTCCGTTTGTAGTTGAGGGTGATGATGCCTTTCCTCATGGATTCACTCATGGTACCTGCCAGAAGCATACTGACATACACCTCCAGCAGGTCTTGGCCAATCAAGTCCCACAGAGCAGAATGATCGGTAAGCCGTTGCTTCCGGGAGTTTTATTCTTTTCGAAGGACTAGACGGCCTTGGTCAGCTCATCTAAAGCTAGCAGCTGGTCTAGCTTCTCCTGTGTTCTGTCGTCAAAGACCTCCATGATAGAGGACAGGAACGAACTGGGAGGCCGCGCTGTTAGTTGGCTTTGAGTCATACAGACTGGCATAGAAGGATTTGCTGATCATCATGACGTCAGCCTGAGATGACATTACCGAGCTATCTTCTTCCTTCAGGCTGCTGAGCATGGAGCTCTCTTTGTGCACCTTTTGGAAGAAGAAATGTGAACACGTCTCGTCCTGCTCCACGGAGCGGTCCCTGGACCGGAAAATTATCTTGGAGGCAAAGAGCGAGGCTGGCTGGCCCGTCACCTCCTGGAGATCCTCCATGACATTGACCCCCATCATCTGCAGCAGGAGCAGGTTCTGCATACTTTCCTGGAGTTGGGACAGTTTTCCCTGCCTCTATCTCACCTCCTGAACACCTTTGAGGATGAAAAATCTCTTGACGTTCCCTTTTATTGTTTCCCACCAGTCCGCTGGAGACTTCTCACACTGACACCACCCCATCATTGACTGTCAGACTGAACACAATCCTCACTGAAAGTCCACGTCCTTCTCACTGAGTCACCTTGACACAACTCCCAATCTGGGTCATACCGACCTGGTCCTCTCCCTCCCTGACAGTTACCTTGACCCTTGACCCCAGATGCTGGAAACAACAACGGGCCAGGCAGCCTCCATAGAGACATATCATGCTAATATTTCAAATCTAGATCACTCTGACCCCGCCCCGTTCCCTCCGTCACAAAGCCTTCAGCTTCCTCCTTATCGACCCGCCCACTCCATGTCAGTCTTGCCCCGCCCAACCCGTTATGCCACTCAGACACGCGCGCCCTCCCAAAGACACCTTTGTCCCCGCCCAATTAAAGTCAGCCGCTCTGACACCTCCCCCTTCCCGTCAGCCACTCTGACTCCGCCGTACCCTAATGGACACTCCGATCCCACCCACTCGCCTGAACGCCGCTCTGACCCGCCCCCTTCCCGTCAGCCACTCTGACTCCGCCGTAACCTAACGGACTCTCCGATCCCACCCACTCGCCAGCATGCCATTCTGACCCCGCCCCTTCCCTGGCGGCCAATTTGACCCCGCCCCCTTCCCTGGCCTCTCCCAAAAGACGCTCTGATTCCGCCCGCTCCAAGACTGCCCACTTCTGACCCCCACTCTCTCCCTCTCAGTCACTCTGACTCCACCCACCCACACGCAGTCGGTGTCCCCCGAGCCCACCCGTCCCTGCCAGTTATATTGACCACGCCCCTCCTTGCCCCGCCCTCTGACCCCCCTCCCAGTCAGTCACATGGATCACGCCCCCTCCCTGTCAGTCATATTGACCCCGCCTCGCCGCCATGATATTTGCGATGTGGGCGGGTTTTGGTCGTCGTGAGTTGGGCATGAATCTTGGAGGAGCAGGTGAGTAATGTTGGCAATGTCTGTTTTGTTTGCCCGGGCGGGGGGGGTTATGGATTTGTAACTCCAGTAATAGGACTTGAGGCCCAGCAGCGCCCGCCCTCGCTCTTACCCATCGCACACTCCCCTTGCCGATCCTTCACTGTGCAGTCTCTGTTTGCTGCCCCCGCCTCCAACACCATTCTTAGTATTGGACAAATGACCCCAGTTACCTGACTAGTGATTTATAAAAATGTAATAATGTTTTGCGTGTGTGCTGTAGTACCCCAATGCATAAAGTCAAGGGTCTCATGTTTTTTTCATGTAATTATCAACTTCTGCTTTCAGGTTTGTGTACAAAAAGCCACTGCTCCTTTCCAGTCTTTTTTACAATTAGTACGGTTTAGGTTGCCTTCCTCTCCATCCTTTCCTGCACAATGCCACATTTGCGTTTCTTTTCAATTAATTTCATCCGTCATTAAACTGCTGTATGTTACCCTGAAGCACACTTGTCTTCCTCGCTGTTTACAACATTGATTTAGGTTAATTTCGTACGTGATTATATTTTAGTTTGTCCCGTGCGGTAATTGAAAACATGGATGTTGTCAGTTTGATGTCACATGTGCACTGGGATGAATTTCTGACCACACATTAACTGTTTCCACTTGCAAATATTGCCTGGTTCCATCTGGTCTCAACTGATTTGATTCTCATCCATCCCTTTGTTTACTCCTAGACTCAAACTATTTCAATGCACATCCAGCTAGCTTCTCACATTTTATCTTGGAGATAGCGAGGAATGCAGATACTGGAAAGTCAGAGTCAATAAAATTTGGAGCTGGATAAAAAGCAGCAACCCTTTATCAGGACTCCTGAGTTGTGGTGAAGGGTCCTACCCGAAACATCGACTGTCCTGCACCTCTGACACTACTTGACCTGCTGTGCTTTTTCCGGTTTCACGTTTTATCAACTCCCACATTCTATCTCAAACAATGGAAATCATACAAAAAGCTTTGCTGCCTGTAGCCTAAATCACATCTGATTCACCCACATCACAGTAGTCACTGACCAATATTTGGGTGGCATTTGAGCAGTAGCTTAATTCTCATGCTTTATTTTAAAACTTCTCTATACTTTTGCCACTTGTTATCTCATCAGCCTCCTCTAGCCACACAACCCCTCAAATATCTGTGCTCCTCTAAATATGGCCTCTTGAGCATCCCATATTTTAATTGTTTAACTGTTAGTGGTTGTGCCTTTGCTGTCTAGGTCCTAAACATGGGAATTCCAGTCTTTTTTTAAATTAGTATGGTTTAGGTTGTCTTTCTATCCACATGCCACATTTGCATTTCTTTTCAATTAATTTAATCCGTCATTAAACTGCTGTATGTTACCCTGAAGCAATGTCTGTTTTGTTTGCCTGGGGGGTTATGGATTTGTAACTCCAGTAATAGGACCTGAGGCCCAGCAGCGCCCGCTTACCCATCGCACACTCCCCTTGCCGATCCTCCACTGTGCAGTCTCTGTTTGCTGCCCCGTTGCTACGGGGAGAATGCGGGTAAGTGGAGTTGAAATGCCCATCAGCCATGATTGAATGGCGGAGTGGACTCGATGGGCCGAATGGCCTTACTTCTGCTCCTATGTCTTATGGTTTTATGGTCTTATTCCCTCCTTAGATGTCTGTCTGACCCTCCTTTGATGTCAGATTTGTTTTATTATGTCCTTGTGAAGCATATTTCATTATGTTAGGTAAAGGCAAAGTTGCCATAGTCCTACTGGACCATGAGAGAGAGAGAACTGTTGGTAGTTTAATTTGAGATTACCACACCTCAGGTGAAGGGAGGTCCTTTATGGTAACCTCAGCCAGTACGGGAATTGAACTTGTGCTGTTGCTGTTACTCTGCATTGTAAACCAGTTGTCCAACCAACTGAGCTACCCAGCCCACATTTTATTATGTTAAAGGTGATGTATTTTAGTTGGTGTAAAAGGGTGTTAAATGTCTAGTATAATAGTAGTGGACTGGTCTGATTCAATTCAAGTGCCTTGTATCACTTCTGAAGAGTTTCATTCTTTTCCAGTTATTGGAAGACAGGACAATTGATGACCAATGCCTCGAATCAATAAGACCATCATTTTGACCCTGCTAACTGTGATAAGTTTCATATTTCTGTTGTTTCAGCTGTATTATTATAAAGAATACTTTTCATCAAAGGTAAGTATTGCATTGAGCATTTTAGTTATTATGGTGACAATTATTAAAATAATAGGAAAATTGCAAACACCAGATTTTTTTACACAGGAGTTTTATGAAATTTATTACTTCTAGCATTGCTTACCCTGCCAAGGTTTAAAATGATTGCCTATCTCCTGTTGCTCTTCAAAAGGTAATGGTGAGTTGCCTTCTTGAAACATTACAATCAATGTGATGTTAGGGAGGTAGTTCCAGAATTTTGACTGAATAGCAATATATTTTCAAGTCAATCTAGTGTGAGACTTGGAGGGGAATCTGGAGGTAGTAACATTCTAATGTGTATGTTGCCCTGGTTCTTCGAGGTGTTAGAAGTTTGTATGACAATATTGAAGTAAATAGACAGGAATCTCAGAGCAAGTGCAGTATTCATTTCCCAGAATGTTTGTTTTAAATTTAGATTTTTTTTTAAAACTTTGTAATGCTATTTTTAATCTGAAGTTTCGATTCACTAAATCTTCATTCGATAGTGTACTGTGGTCTCAGCCAACATCTACAGATTTAAACAGGTGTCCATAAGATACTGGACCAATCATAGCAGAAAATGTGTTGCTGGAAAAGCGCAGCAGGTCAGGCAGCATCCAAGGAACAGGAGAATCGACGTTTCGGGCATAAGCCCTTCTTCAGGAACCCACTGCTGCTCAACTGAGTTTAACTGATTAGACATGGATTAGGGATTGACCTGGAACATTTCTGGTATGAAGTGGTCAAACTATACCACAGTTTTAACAGTTTAAGCTAGGTTTTAAAAATAACATTTATATTTCTAAATTTAAATTCCATGTCTTCCCAAGGATAAAAATTCATATTTTTAATCCTTCAATGCAATGGCAGATGGAGTTGAATAGACTGCTGCCAACCCCAACGTAAAATAAATATTTTGTACCTGTTTACCAAGACGTTAAAAGTCTCTCAACACCAGGTTATAGTCCAGCAAATTAATTTGGAATCACTAGCTTTCGAAGTGCTGCTTCTTCATCTTTTTAACTTTGTCCACCCCCGTCCCAACAGTGGCACCTCCAAATCATGTCTATCAAGAAAGTAGTTGCTACTCAGACCATTATGTCAGAGGAGGAAGCTCTGTAACACAGAGTTCAAAATTGATGAAGAAATGTTGGATAGGCTACTATGCTTAAAATTTACAATTTATCAGGACTAGATGAGATTGAAAGAAGTTGGAGTGGAAATTACAGGTGCACTGGTCATAATCTTCCCATCTTGCCCAGACTCGAGAGCAGGAGAATTGCAAACATTGTGCCCACGTTCAATGCATATTGTACCAATATGAGAAGCAGCATGCAGAAGTCTAAAAAGACACAGAGGAGTTGGTGGACTGGATGAAAAATGAAGTTCAATGTGGAGAAGTGATATATATTTTGATAAGAAGAACATTGACCACCCATATCAAATAGAAGGTACAATAGTTAATTGAATTCAGGAATAGAAGAACCTAGGTGTATATCTGCATAAATCCTCAAAGGTGGTAGGATAGTTAGAGCAGTTAATAAAGCGCACTGTTTCCTGGGCTTTATTAACAGAGGCATAAATAAAAAGAGCAAAGAAGTTATGCTGAACATGTATGAGATATGTGTTATACCTCAGCTGGAGTATAGTGTGTCATTTTGGCCATCACTCTACGGAAAGGATGTAAATACAACAGAGACATTTGTGTAAATCTCTTCTGCACTGTCTCCAGTGATGAGAAGTTTCAGTTAAGAGAACAGATTGGAGAGGTTGGGACTGGTCTCCATGGAGAGAAGAAGGCTAAATAGAAATTTGATAGAAGTTTTCAAAATCATAAGCAGTGAGGAAAGAGTAGACAGGAAGAAACTGTTCTTGCTCATAAAAGAATTGAAAACAAGAGGGCACAGATTTAAAGTGATTTGCAAGAGTAGCAAATATGATGTGGAAAAATATTCTCATGCAAGGAGTGATTCAAGTCAGGATTGCACTGATTGGATGTATAGTGGAGACAGGCTCAGTTGATGCATTCAAGAGGACATTAGATTATTATACGAATTGAAAATGTGCAAGGGTGTGTGGAAAAAGGCAGTAGAATGGAACAAAGTCTTAATTCTGATTGGATAGCTAGTGCAGATACAATATGCTGAATGACCTCTGTGCTGTAACATTTCTCTGGTTCTGTCAAAGTTCATTGTTTGACAATTGGGCATGAAATACAGATGGGCTGACTACGAGTTGGCACACAGGATATGGTAATTGGGCAGTCCTGTTTTACATCTTTTTTGAAATAAATATTGCATTTCTTAATTTGAATAATGGAATAATTCACTAATGCATAGTGTTTCTTTAAATGCTTACTTTATGAATTTAAAAAAATCTTTTGCATTTGATGGCATATTGATTTCAGCGTATTTCTTTCTAACTGCTTGGTAATGCTAGGTTCTTTTGCACAATTATCATCTTGCCTTTGCATGAAGGGCTATCACTGAGAAGGTTACACATGCCGGTCTGTCACCCTTGCTTTCAGATACCTGCCTTTTTGAATTGCAAGAGTACTTCAAGAATGGCTGATTTAAGCAATATGCATTTTGTGATTCATGTTCTGTCCAATATATAGGTGTCTAAAGTGATAAACTTTAATTTTTGTTGTTAGTTTGTGTGCAACATACATGATCTTTTAAGTTCTGATTATTTATTAGATTCTGCTGACCATGTTAAGCAGTATGCCTGCTATGGTAGTCCTAAACAGTTCCAAGAGAAATTAAAAATTTTGCCTGACCCGCAATGCTGGAAGCGAAATCAGTGCTCTTCTGCAAAGTCTGATAGATAGGTAAAATGAGTTGCTGCAGCTCTTTCTCTCACTAGGGACTGCTTTTACATTAATAATGTGATTTCACAAGGAAAGTCAAATATTATACAATCCTTAAAAGTCCCTTTTTTACATTTCAGAACCTGTGGACACAGAGCTCCAGATAAGGAAAAGTGTCAAAGGTTTTCTCAGTCCTATGTTTTTATAGGTTGTATTTCAGTGTGATGTGCATAGATTAGCATTTACAAGGATTTTTTTTAAAACAAATTTTGTTGTCTTGGTTTGTTTTAGAATGGGTCATACGTTTCTGAATCCAAAGAAAGTTATTCCATGGAAGACAGTGTGCATTGGGTATGTATATCATTCACACTTCGTTACTCTTCTGTTTTGACAAGAGAAATTTGAGAAGAACTTGCAACTGTATCTGTGTCCATCGCATCTCTGATGTTTCATGTCCAATGAATGGTGTTAAGGTGTAGCTACTGTTATGTATAAAGAATTAGCATTTTGCATATAGCATGATCTAATAAACAGTAATTAAATTAATGACCAGTTTGTTTGATGAGGTAAGAATATTGGCTGGGACACGGGGAGCAACAATCTGATTATCTTCAGACAATGTCAAACTCTTTTGAAATTCACCTGATTTAACAACTTGTCTTTGCAGTAATGCCTCTGTATAGCACTGATGCATCAGTGTTGTGTTTTATATAGGCTGTTTGACGAAGAGGAAATGCAATGTAAATTGGTGAGAAGGACTATGGACGATGTGGTTCATGGTGATCGAGGAAAAGGAACATGCTGGTTGCAATGCCAGATGGATATTCTCTAGGAATTCAGCCCTCATGAGCATTGCTTATGAAATTTAGCTTATGTCTGAACATGATCACCAAGGGAATTGTGAGGCATTCGTTTGGGGAATTGCAGAGAGGGTTTCTGAGATGTTTGTTTGCTGAGAATCATTTCACCATCTACAAGTTCCCCTCCAAGTTGCAAACCATTTTGAATTAGAATTATTTTTTCCATTCCTCCACTGTTGCTGGACCAAAATCTAGGAACTACCTTGTAGCAGCACAGTAACTGCCCCAAGATCCCAAGTATTGCACTGGTTCACTGAGGCAGGTCACCACCATCACCTCGAGCAGTTAGGGGTGAGCAATAAACTCTGGCCTAGCAAGTGACACTTGCGTCCCTTGAACATATAATAATTTTAAAAATACTCCAGCTCAAGGACACCAAGGCACTTAAGCTAGCTCAGCCAACATCAGTTCATTCAATTGAGGTAGGCAATCTAACCTGCGACTTCTACTTCTCAGTGTGGTTCAGTGAGTACACTTTGCACTGCTTTTCTTAATGTCATCTCTCTAAAGTGATACATTTCACTTTTGATCACACATCAATTCCTAGCTCCTGACTTGTGAGTTAGCCTATGAGAAGAGAGAGGCCAATTTTACTCAATGTGCCCTAATGAATAAAAGAATGAGTGATGATCACATTGAAATATAAAATTCTGGGAGTTGCTGAAAGGCAGTTTCCCACAGCCAGAAAGTTGTGACAGCTGAGATGAGGAGAACTGTCTTTGTCCAAATAGAGCATTTCTAGAATTCTCTACCCTAGAGGACTGTGAACGTTAAGTTGTGGAATTTACTCAAAATTGAAGTTGACAGAGTTTTGGATGTTACAAAAAGTAAAGCATGTGGTGTTGGTGTGAAAAACTGGAATTGATGCAGAGGGTCAACCATGATTTTCTTGATAGTGGAGCAGGTTAGAGGGGGTATACATTCCTGGGCCTCATTCTTAAATTCTACCATAGAAATGTCAGAAAATTCCATTATTCAGTTATTCTTAAGTATAAAGGTGATGTATCTTTTGAATTTTTTTGTCTTCCTCTTCTCTCCCTCTCCTATGTCAGCAAATCTTCGCACCACAAAAATACTTCTCTGACAAGTTACTGTAGTGAGTTCGGATCCAGCCGAAACTTGCAAAACAACATTTGTTTTCTGAATCGGCATGGAGTAGTGGTCAAGTATTCTGCAATTGTTTGGGAATTTCAGTGAAATTTGCTAGATGTTTCCATATTCTTTTTTAGTAGGTTATTGCCACAGTGAAATGGAAATGAGTGAGCTCTGAATGACCCGAGAGAACAGATTGGATTGTGCTGCGTTTGTTCTATGTTGTTTCATTTTCCATATCTGCAACCTAATTTAAGTGATTTATTGTTCCACTGTGTGAACAGAGGTGGCAAAGGTTCCTAATATAAACTAAATTATAAACCTTTGCATGCTTTCACCACCCTTGAGGTCAATACCCATCTACCAACAAACCTGGCACCAACATATACAATCTTCTGTCGTTCACTTTCAGTTTTTGATTCAATCTAAACACTTTTTTTTGACTAGTCACTGTCCAATCTGTAAAACACCTTGTGCTCATTCATTTGACTGAAACAATAATAATTGTACAGAGGATTGCGTATTCTTAGTAATTGGTTGGTGATTTGTTGTAATTTTGTTAATGCTGCTTGTGTATTTTTTCCTAGAAAGTGGTCAAAAAGTTTCTTGATTTGGCATCGATCCACAACATTCCTTTATATCTTATTGATCCACTGGTTTTGGGACGGATGAATGAGAATATTCAGAATGAAAATCCCAACAGTAGGTTGAACTGCAAGTATCTGTGTATTCCCAGAGAGTTCACCACATTTGCATTATTGGACAAATTTTGGAAAAATGATGTAAGTGCCAACTTAATGTTATGGATGATGTAATGCTAAATGGAAGAGGCTAAAGTAGTTTGCTTTGTCCATTGTTTATTATCTGACTGTACATATGATAGACATTTTACATGTTTAAGTACAATGTTAAAGTGACAGAGCTCTGAAGGATACAAAGGTAGTAGGAAAGAACTCAAACAAGGAATTAGAAAGGCTAAAGGGGGCGATGAGATGTCTTTGGTAAACAAGAGTAAGGAAAATGCCAAAGTGTTTTATACATGTCGAAGGAATATGTGGGTAGTGAGGAAAAGGGTGGTGCACTCAAGGACACAGGAGGGAATTTGAGTGAAGCTGGGAGAAGTGGGTGAGATCCTTAACAAATACTTTGTGTTGATATTCACAAACGAGAAGGACATGATGGATGATTAGTCTTGCAAGTTTCGGTTGAGTCAGAACTCACTACAGTAACTTGTCAGAGAAGTATTTTTGTGGTGTGAAGGTTTGCTGAATAGGAGAGGGAGAGAAGAGGAAGACAAAAAATTCAAAAGATACATCACCTTTATACTTGAGAATAACTGAATAATGGAATTGTCTGCCATTTCTTTGGTAGAATTTAAGAACGAGGACCAGGAACGTATACCCCCTCTAACCTGCTCCACTATTAAGAAAATCATGGTTGACCCTTTGCATCAATTCCAGTTTTTCATCCCAACACCACATCCTTTACTTTTTGTAATATCCAAAACTCTATCAACTTCAGTTTTGAGTAATATTGATATGCTGGGGCATGTCAATATAGAAAAAAAGAGGAGGAAGTGTTGGATGTTTTAAAAAGCATTAAGCTGTACAATTTACAGGAACATGATGGCTTCTATCTCGGAATGCTGAGGGAGCCAAGTAAGAAAATTGCTGAAGCTTTGTATGAAATTTTTGCATCCTCTTTAGCCACAGGAGAGATCCTAGAGGACTGGAGAATAGCTAATGTTGCTCCTTTTAAAAAAAGGGCTAAATGCCTAATCTGGGAAATTACAGACTCTTATGTCAATCTTAGCAAAATTCTGAGAGAAGATTCTTGGGGATAGGATTTACTCACATTTGGAAAAACATTGGACTTGTTAGCCATAGATAACATAATTTTGTACGGGGGAGGTTATATCTAACAAACTTGATTGAGTTTTTTAAGGAAGTGGCAAAGGTGTTTTAGGGCAGGATGGTAGATATTGTCTGTATGGACTTTAGTAAGGTCTTATGGCAAAAGCTGAAGTCACCTGGGATCCATGGTGAGCTGGTAAGATGGACACCGAACTGGCTTCATCATATAGGACAGTGATGTGGTGGAAGGGTGTTTATTTGACTGGACTTCTGTGACCAGTGGTGTTCAGTAGAGGTCAGTGCTGGGAGCCCAGTTGTTTGTAATATATACAAATGATTCGGTGGCGTGGTTAATAAGCTTGCGGATGATGTCAAGATTGGGAGATGGTGGGTAGTGAGGAGAATTGCCAGAGGATACAATAGGATTCAGATAGGTTGGGGACTTGAGCAGAGAAGTGACATATGGAGTTTAGTACAGACAAATGCAAAGTGATGTACTTTGGGAGATCTAATGCAGGGGAAAGTCGTTAGTAAATGACAGAACCGTAGTACCATTAATACTGTATACACAGGGATCTAAGCATACAGGTACATGGTTCTTTGAAAGTCACAGCACAAGTGGATAAGATGGTCAAGAAGGCATATGGCATGTTTGCCTTCATTAGTCAGGGCATAGAATTTAAAACTTGGCAGGTCATTTTGTGGCTGTTTAGAACTTTAGTGAGGCCACTTCTGAAATATTGTGTACATTTTCTAGTTGCCACATTACCAGAAGGCTTTGGAGGGGGCACTGAAGTCGTTCATCACAATGCTGCCTGGTTTGGAGGGTATTCACTGTGAAGAGAGATTGGATGAATTTGGTTTGTTTTCACTTGAATGTCAAAGGGTGAGTGGGTGACTTCATAGGATTTCAAAAAATGATTACAGAACTGGCCAAATTGACAAGTCAGTGTCTTTCTCCCAGGATAGAAATATCAATTGCTAGGGTCCATAGGTTTGAGGCAAAAGCAGGTAAGTTTAAAGGACTTGTGACAGGCAGGTTTTTAACACAAAGTGGAAAGTGCCTAGAATGTGCTGCTAGAGAAGGTGATGGAAGTGAATACAATAGCAATATTTAAGAGGCATCTTGGCAGATACGTGAACAGGCAGGGAATAGAGGGATATGGACTGCATAGAAACAAAAGGTTTTTATTTTGGAAAGGCATCATGTATCTGCTCAGTCTTGGTGGACCAAAGGGCCTGTCCTGGGCCACACTGTTCTTTGTCCTGTATGACCAGTGCCTTTTGGATTTTTAAAACTGACTTTGCTTAATTATTCCCATCGGGATGTGTTTTTTTGTAGAATGAAATGAAATTTAAATGTGAAGTGCTGCATATTAGAAAGGCAAATCAGGACAGGACTTGTACACTTAATGGTAAGGTCCTGGGGAATGTTGCTGAACAAAGAGACCTTGGAGTCTAGGTCATAATTCCTTGAAAGTAGTCGCAGGTAGACAGGATAATGAAGAAGGCATTTGGTATGCTTTCCTTTATTGGTCAGCGTATTGAGTATAGGAGTTGGGAGTTCATGTTGTGGCTGTACAGGACATTGATTAGACCACTTTTGGAATACTCCATTCAATTCTGATCTCGCTGCTATAGGACACCTATTGTGAAACTTGAAAGTATTTGGAAAAGATTTACAACGATGTTGTTAGGGTTGGAGGGTTTGAACTAGAGGGAGAGGCTGAATGGGCTAGGGCATTTTTCCCTGGAGTGTTGGAGACTGAGGAGTGACAATTACAACATTTTAAAAGGCGTCTAGGTGGGTATATGAATAGGAAGAGTTTAGAGGGATATGGGCCAACTGCTGACAAACCGGACTAGATTAATCTAGGATATCTGGTTGGCATGGACAAATTGGACCAAGGGGTCTGTTTCCATGCTGTATACCTCTATGACTGTGTAGGACTTCTGTTTTGAAACCCAAATAATTCTTTGAATGAAAACAAATCAAATCAGCATGTCCTTTATTGTAGAACTGGGCAATAATTCTTAATTCTTAATTAGCGTTATAGAATTCAATATCTGTTTACACTTCAGATTCTAACTGAGAATAGATTTTAAATTTTAATTTCTAATTTATCATTTTGAACATTTTTGAAATAAGCTTGAGGGAAATATCTGTTTGTTCTGAACTGAGCTAGTTATCTGGTCTACATACAGCTGTTTGGCATCTCAAAATTTTCAGTTCATTTTGAAATGCTGCACTTTGGGATTCTGAAATGTTTTCTACATCTTAGCAATGTGCTGAAATGATTTCACTGGTTAATTTCAGAGGAAAAGAAAGTTGAACTAGTTACATGGTTCGTTATAGTCTGTTTTATATCTTTTGTACATGCTTCTGATTAACCTTGTTCATTAAAAGTCAGGTTTAGGTCAGCTACAAAGCCATTTGGTTAACACTAATCCTAATGCATGATGCCAGTTGTTTCAAAGGATGAAGAGAAATCTCTCGCACCAGTTTTGACCATATCAAACCAAATGATGTTTAAATATTGAGAAGAGGCTAACTTCAGATTTTATATGCTTTCATTTTCCCAAAAATATTTTTTTCAATTCACCTAAGGTGTTTCTGAAGAAAGAAGCTGAAGAGGAGGGTTTTCAGTGGGTGGAGTTGAGTGGTAAAGATCCACGACTAGCTGGAATGGGTGATCTCTCTGGTACAGAAATTCCATTGCACTGCATCTTTAAGCTACAGAATCATGCCATCCACTTGGTGGTATTTTATGAAAGGAGTGGCAATTTCCTATGGCATGGGCAGCTGCGGCTCAAGCAAAATATGGATAAAAATTTTGTCCATTTCCGCAAGCTGCATTTTGGACGTTACCCTGGAGCCTATAGCAAGTAAGTGCAAACGAGCTGGTCTGAGACCTGATATCGATGCGCTGCTGGTTGAAGTCAAGATCTGCTGATAACATTCAGCTTGATGTCTGGAGTTAATTCGTCTTTATTCCAAGAGAAAGGACTTCTACTTGGACAGTGAATTTCAGAACCTCAGGATATCCCAAAGTGTTTCGCCGCCAACGAACTACTTTCTGAAATGTCAGTTGAGAGGCTCACCTGAAAGCCATTGGATATGTTTAATTAAGTCCCAAAGTTAGTAATTTGGTTAATTATGCAAAAGGTTGTGGACAAAAGATAAAGTGGCAAACACATGTGGACATAGTTTTGGAACTCACCTTCTATGAGATGAGATAGAAAAGTGACTCCAAGTAACCTAATGTGTTGTTCCATCTTTATTTGGACTGTACATTAGAGTCATAGAGAGGTACAGCACAGATGTAGACCATTCGGTCCAACCTGTCCATACCGACCAGATATTGCAACCCAATCTAGTCCGAACTGCCAGCACCTGGCCCATATCCCTCCAAACCCTTCCTATTCATATACTCGTCCAAATGCTTTTTAAATGTTGCAATTGTACCAGCCTCCATCACCTCCTCTGGCAGCTCATTCCGCACACATACCACCCTCTGCATGAAAAATTGACCCCTTAGATCTTTTTTTACATCTTTCCCCTCTCACCCTAAACCTACACTCTCTAGTTCTGGACTCCCTGACCCCAGGGAAAATATTTTGTTTATTTATCCTATCCACGCCCCTCATGATTTTGTAAACCTCTACAAAATCACCTCTCTGCCCCATCCGCACCAGGGAAAATAGCCCCAGCCTATTCAGCCTCTCCCTATAGCTCAAGAAATCCAACCCTGGCAACATTGTTGTAAATCTTTTCTGAACCCTTTCAAGTTTCACAAATCTTTCTGATAGAAAGGAGACCAGAATTGCATGCAATAAGACAACAGAGGCCTAACTCAATATTCTGACCAATAAACGAAAGCATACCAAATAACTTCTTCACTATCCTATCTACCTGCGACTCCATTTTCAAGGAGCTGTTTCTCTCTCTTTCTTGGTTTCTTTCTCTCTTTCTTGGTTTCTTTCTCTCTTTCTTGGTTTCTTTCTCTCTTTCTTGGTTTCTTTCTCTCTTTCTTGGTTTCTTTCACTCTTTCTTGGTTTCTTTCACTCTTTCTTGGTTTCTTTCTTGGTTTCTCTCTCTCTTTCTTTGTTTCTCTCTTTGTTTCTCTCTCTCTCTCTCTTTGCTTCTCTCTCCCTCTCTGCTTCTCTCTCTCTCTCTGCTTCTCTCTCTCTCTCTGCTTCTCTCTCTCTCTCTCTGCTTCTCTCTCTCTCTGCTTCTCTCTCTCTCTGCTTCTCTCTCTCTCTCTGCTCTCTCTCTCTCTGCTCTCTCTCTCTGGCTTCTCTCTCTCTCTTGCTCTCTCTCTCGGCTTCTCTCTCTCTCGGCTTCTCTCTCTCTCGGCTTCTCTCTCTCTCGGCTTCTCTCTCTCTCGGCTTCTCTCTCTCTCGGCTTCTCTCTCTCTCGGCTTCTCTCTCTCTCGGCTTCTCTCTCTCTCTCTGCTTCTCTCTCTCTCTGCTTCTCTCTCTCTCTGCTTCTCTCTCTCTCTGCTTCTCTCTCTCTCTGCTTCTCTCTCTCTCTGCTTCTCTCTCTCTCTGCTTCTCTCTCTCTCTGCTTCTCTCTCTCTCTGCTTCTCTCTCTCTCTGCTTCTCTCTCTCTCTGCTTCTCTCTCTCTCTCTGCTTCTC